>NW_027397065.1:80394839-80397973 GCF_003265705.2 Callorhinus ursinus | reverse complement strand
GAAGAAGAAGAAAGAGAGAGAGGGGCAGAAGGTATATTGGAGCAAATAATAGCAGAGAACTTCCCTAATGTGAGGACGGAAACAGGCATCAAAATCCAGGAGGCACAGAGAACCCCTCTCAAAATCAATAATAATAGGTCAACACCCCGACATCTAATAGTAAAACTTAGGAGTCTCAGAGACAAAGAGAAAATCCTGAAAGCAGCTCGGGAGAAGAGATATGTAATCTACAATGGTAGAACTATTAGATTGGCAACAGACCTATCCACAGAGACCTGGCAGGCCAGAAAGGACTGGCAAGATATCTTCAAAGCACCAAATGAGAAAAATATGTAGCCAAGAATACTATATCCAGCTAGGCTGTCATTGAAAATAGAAGGAGAGATGAAAAGCTTCCAGGACAAACAAAAACTAAAGGAATTTGCAAACACGAAACCAGCCCTCCAAGAAATATTGAAAGGGGTCCTCTAAGCAAACAGAGAGCCTAAAAGCAGCATAGATCAGAAAGGAACACAGACAACATACAGTAACAGTCACCTTACAGGCAATACAATGGCACTAAATTCATAGTGTAATGCTCAATGCCCCAATCAAAAGACACAGGCTATCAGATTGGATTAAAAAACAAGACCTATCAATATGCTGTCTGCAAGAGACTCATTTTAGACCCAAAGACACCCCCAGATTGAAAGTGAGGGGGTGGAAAACCATTTACCATGCTAATGGACACCAAAAGAAAGCTGGGATGGCAATTCTTATATCAGACAAATTAGATTTTAAAACAAAGACGGTAATAAGAGATGAGGATGGACACTATATACTGCTTAAAGGGTCTATCCAACAAGAAGATCTAACAATTGTAAATATCTATGCCCCGAACATGGGAGCAGCCAATTATATAAGGCAATTAATAACAAAAGCGAAGAAACACATTGACAACAATACAATAATAGTGGGGGACTTTAACACCCCCCTGACTGAAATGGACAGATCATCTAAGCAAAAGAGCAACAAGGAAATAAAGACTTTAAATGACACACTGGACCAAATGGACTTCACAGACATATTCAGAACATTCCATCCCAAAACAATGGAATACACATTCTTCTCTAGTGCCCATGGAACATTCTCCAGAATTGATCACATCCTACGTCACAAATCAGGTCTCAGCCGGTACCAAAAGATTGGGATTATTCCCTGCATATTTTCAGACCACAATGCTTTGAAACTAGAACTCAATCACAAGAGGAAAGTCGGAAAGAACTCAAATACATGGAGGCTAAAGAGCATCCTACTAAAGAATGAACGGGTCAACCAGGTAATTAAAGAAGAATTAAAAAAATTCATGGAAACCAATGAAAATGAAAACACAACTGTTCAAAATCTTTGGGATACAGCAAAGGCAGTCCTGAGAGGAAAGTATATAGCAATACAAGCCTTTCTCAAGAAACAAGAAAGGTCTCAAATACACAACCTAACCCTACACCTAAAGGAGCTGGAGAAAGAACAGCAAATAAAGCCTAAACCCAGCAGGAGAAGAGAAATAATAAAGATCAGAGCAGAAATCAATGAACTAGAAACCAAAAGAACAGTAGAACAGATCAACGAAACTAGGAGCTGGTTCTTTGAAAGAATTAACAAGACTGATAAACTCCTGGCCAGACTTATCAAAAAGAAGAGAGAAATGACCCAAATCAACAAAATCATGAATGAAGGAGGAGAGATCACAACCAACACCAAAGAAATACAAACAATTATAAGAACATATTATGAGCAACTCTATGCCAGCAAATTAGATAACCTGGAAGAAATGAGTGCATTCCTAGAGATGTATCAACTACCAAAATTGAACCAGGAAGAAATAGAAAACCTGAACAGACCTATAGCCACTAAGGAAATTGAAGCAGTCATCAAAAATCTCCCAACAAACAAAAGCTCAGGGCCAGATGGCTTCCCAGGGGAATTCTATCAGACATTTGAGGAAGAATTAATACCTATTCTCCTGAAACTGTTCCAAAAAATAGAAAGGGAAGGAAAACTTCCAAACTCATTTTATGAGGCCAGCATTACCTTGATCCCAAAACCAGACAAAGACCCCATCAAAAAGGAGAATTACAGACCAATATCCTTGATGAACATGGATGCAAAAATTCTCACCAAAATACTAGCCAATGGGATCCAACAGTACATTAAAAGGATTATTCACCACGACCAAGTGGGATTTATCCCTGGGCTGCAAGGATGGTTCAACATCCGCAAATCAATCAATGTGATACAATACATTAACAAAAGAAAGAACAAGAATCATATGATCCTCTCAATAGATGCAGAAAAAGCATTTGACAAAGTACAGCATCCTTTCTTGATCAAAACTCTTCAGAGTATAGGGATAGAGGGTACATACCTCAATATCATAAAAGCCATCTATGAAAAACCTACAGTGAATATCATTCTCAATGGGGAAAAGCTGAGAGCTTTTCCCCTAAGATCAGGAATGCGGCAGGGATGTCCACTATCACCACTGCTATTCAACATAGTATTAGAAGTCCTAGCCACAGCAATCAGACAACAAAAAGAAATCAAAGGCATCCAAATCGGCAAAGAGGAAATCAAACTCTCACTCTTTGCAGATGATATGATACTGTATGTGGAAAACGCAAAAGACTCCACCCCAAAACTGCTAGAACTCATACAGGAATTCAGTAATACTGCACAGAAATCAGTGGCATTCCTATACACCACCAACAAGACAGAAGAGAGACAAATCAAGGAGTCGATCCCATTTACAATTGCACCCAAAACCATAAGATACCTAGGAATAAATTTAACCAAAGAGGCAAAGGATCTGTACTCAGAAAACTATAAAATACTCATGAAAGAAATTGAAGAAGACACAAAGAAATGGAAAAATGTTCCATGCTCATGGATTGGGAGAATCAACATTGTGAAGATGTCAATGCTACCTAGAGCAATCTACACATTCAATGCAATCCCCTTCAAAATACCATCCACTTTTTTCAAAGAAATGGAACAAATAATCCTAAAATTTGTATGGAACCAGAAGAGACCCCGAATAGCCAGAGGAATATTGAAAAGGAAAAGCAAAGCTGGCAGCATCACAATTCCGGACTTCC
>NW_027397065.1:80184214-80394739 GCF_003265705.2 Callorhinus ursinus | reverse complement strand
TCTATTACAAAGCTGTCATCATCAAGACAGTATGGTACTGCCACAAACACAGACACATAGATCAATGGAACAGAATCGAGAGCCCAGAAATGGACCCTCAACTCTATGGTCAACTTATCTTTGACAAAGCAGGAAAGAATGTCCAATGGAAAAAAGACAGTCTCTTCAACAAATGGTGTTGGGAAAATTGGACAGCCACATGCAGAAGAATGAAACTGGACCATTTCCTTATACCACACACAAAAATAGCCTCCAAATGGTTGAAAGACCTAAACGTGAGACAGGAGTCCATCAAAATCCTAAAGGTAGCAACCTCTTCGACCTCAGCCGCAGCAACTTCTTCCTAGAAACGTCGCCAAAGGCAAGGTTAGCAAGGGCAAAAATGAACTATTGGGATTTCATCAAGATAAAAAGCTTTTGCACAGCAAAAGAAACAGTCCACAAAACCAAAAGACAACCGACAGAATGGGAGAAAATATTTGCAAATGACATATCAGATAAAGGGCTAGTATCCAAAATCTATAAAGAACTTATCAAACTCAACACCCAAAGTACAAATAATCCAATCAAGAAATGGGCAGAAGACATTTTTCCAAAGAAGACATCCACATGGCCAACAGACACATGAAAAAGCGCTCAACATCACTCAGCATCAGGGAAATCCAAATCAAAACCTCAATGAGATACCACCTCGCACCAGTCAGAATGGCTAAAATTAACAAGTCAGGAAACGACAGATGTTGGCGGGGATGTGGAGAAAGGGGAACCCTCCTACACTGTTGGTGGGAATGCAAGTTGGTGCAACCACTCTGGAAAACAGTATGGAGTTTCCTCAAACAGTTGAAAATAGAGCTACCATACGATACAGCAATTGCACTACTGGGTATTTACGACAAAGATACAAATGTAGGGATCTGAAGGGGTACGTGCACCCCAATGTTTATAGCAGCAATGGCCACAATAGCCAAACTGTGGAAAGAGCCAAGATGTCCATCAACAGATGAATGGATAAAGAAGAAGTGGTATATATACACAATGGAATATTATGCAGCCATCAAAAGGAATGAGATCTTGCCATTTGCAACGACGTGGATGGAACTGGAGGGTGTTATGCTGAGTGAAATAAGTCAATCAGAGAAAGACATGTATCATATGACCTCACTGATATGAGGAATTGTTAATCTCAGGAAACAAACTGAGTGTTGCTGGAGTGGTGGGGTTTGGGAGGGATGGGGTGGCTGGGTGATAGACATTGGGGAGGGTATGTGCTATGGTGAGCTCTGTGAATTGTGCAAGACTGTTGAATCACGGATCTGTACTTCTGAAACAAATAATGCAACATATGTTAAGAAAAAAGAAAAAGAGGAAGATAGCAGGAGGGGAAGAATGAAGGGGAGTAAGTCAGAGGGGGAGACGAACCTTGAGAGACAATGGACCCTGAAAAACAAACTGAGGGTTCTAGAGGGGAGGGGGTGGGGGGATGGGTTAGCCTGGTGATGGGTATTAAAGAGGGCACATTCTGCGTGGAGCACTGGGTGTTATGCACAAACAATGAATCATGGAACACTACATCAAAAACTAATGATGTAATATATGGTGATTAACATAACAATCAAAAATTTAAAAAAAGAAAAAAACTAATGATGTAATATATGGTGATTAACATAACAATAAAGAATTTTTAAAAAAGATAGGAGTCCAATTTCATTCTTCTTCATGTGAATATCATTTTCTCAATACTAGTTATTGATGAGAACATTCTTTCCCCATTATTCTTTGAGTATTCTTTGCTCCCTTGTCAAATATTAGTTGACTATATTTGGAAGGGTTTATTTCTGGGCTCTTGATTCTGACCCATTGGTCTACGTGTCTGTGTTTATGCCAGTACCAAACTGTTTTGATTACTATAGGTTCGTAATATAGTTTAAAATCAGTAAATGTGATACTTTCTCAGGATTAACTTCAGAGTTGTGAAGTCTCTAACACCTGGGAATTTGGATTCTAGTGTTTCTGGTAACAGTTGGCCTTCAATGGGAAAGGCAGTTCCCTGACCCCTCATATTCCCAGAATCGGGGGTATCAAGAAGACCCAGCCTCTAGTTCCTGTCTACTGGTCTCAGCATGGCCATTCTCTCCCCATGTCTCCCCAGGATGGGACAAAAGGTCACTTCTCAGTCTCACTTCTAACCCAAGGGAAGACAAGAGTAGACAGAGCTCCTTGAAGACATCCCCAGTACTCACCCCACCCCACCTTCAGCCTCACCTCCAGGGCACATGGTCCACACTCAGGGCCATGTTTCTTCCCCACTCTGGAGCGCTATTTACAAGGACCTAGGGAAAATTTCCCAAGGCGTGGGGGTATGTTGAAAAATTTTATTGGATTAATGAGTTATTTTGGAACCATACAATCCCCTAAGACAATATTCATTTGTTGATTAAAGAAATATACTTCTGTAGTCTAGCCCAGCCTCTGAGAGCTATAGATGCTCTCAGAAATCTCTTTCCAAATTTTCTCTTTTTTTTTAAAGATTTTATTTATTTATTTGACAGAGAGAGAGAGACACAGTGAGAGAGGGAACACAAGCAGGGGGAGTGGGAAGGGGAAGCAGGCTTCCCACGGAGCAGGGAGCCCGATGCAAGGCTCGATCCCAGGACCCCGGGATCATGACCTGAGCCGAAGGCAGATGCTTAATGACTGAGCCATCCAGGCACCCCTCATTCCAAATTTTTGTAAATATATCTTTTCTTTTTGTGCAGAGGAGGACATACAGAATATTATTTTAGCAATATTAATTATCCATTTTCATAAATAATTATTGAGCTATACATATTCTATGAAATTCTTTTTTGTACATTTTACATCTTCTACCTGTAATGAAAGAGTATCTCAGAACATATACCAAACAAAAATGAAGAGAAAAACAGGACCTTGAGTCATGCCAGTCACATAATTTGCCTACTGGGAAGCAGCCAAAGCATAGGCTGAGGACATAATCCTGGGGTTAAGCCAGAGAATATGACCCTTTCTTTTTCCAATGGCCAGCCATGTACATAAGGCATTTCCTTCCTCCATACGTTTATATCCACTCTAGGAAAGATTCAGGGAAAGAGGTAGTGCCTGAGATACTTTAGTGACTAAGCAATTTTTTTGGTATGACTGATGAGTATCTAAATGGAGTCTTTAAATATTCAAATTGGATTTAAGTTATTTTATTTTTATTTCATTTTATTTCAGCTTTATTGAGGTATAATGGACAAAAAATTGTAAAATACTTAAATGTACAACATGATGCTTTGATTGATGCATATATTGAGAAAGGATATGTTTTTTCCTTATTAGCTGTATTTATTTGCTCAGGCTGAATGCAAGATGGACAAATTTGGAACAAAATAATTATAAAATATTAAGGTACTCTGTGAAGAAAATGGCCATTTTGTAGAATAAAAATTGACAGAATTTCCTACCACTGCTGGAGCTATGTTGAAAAAATTTATTGGATTTTTTTATATTTAAATATTTTTAATATTTTTTGTATTTATCTATATTTAAGTGAACAAAGAGCTGGTCCTTAAGAAGATGTTTGAAAATATGAATTTTTACCTAAATTCCATGCCTATTCTATCTGACCAGACTCCTGTCTGGAGTTACCCTGAAGATGTGGCAGAAGAGGCTATAGCTGAGTATATTCATGTGTACCAGGAAATGGTCATAGTGTCTGATGAAAAACATGACCAGATTCCCATTTCCAAACTAGATTCCTAGTGGAATCTATACGCACTGAGAAATCTATACGCAAATTCCTAGAATTTCTTTATATGCATAAAGAAAATATCAGGGAAGTGTATTATTTTATTGCTGAATAAGACTTTGATCCCAAGTTACCATCTTGTTTCCTATTTCAGTAGCCTAAGATGGTTCATGTGTGAGCCTAGAGGTATATGTTTGCCTGCTCGGTATAAGGGATAAGACTAGATTAAAGAGCTAATGCAAACTGTATAAAGCAACGCCAGGCAAATAATATACGTATGCTTTATAAGCCTTCACCACTGTCATCATCATCATTATTATTTTAAATGATAGCCATCCACCGCTCCTGAGCAGTAAACCTCAGTCTCCTGACCTTGACTTAGTGGAGGAAAGGCTGCATTATCCAAAGGGGAAATACAGTGATATTGCAAAGCATTATTTTGCTAACCTACAGTTTTCAGTATAATAGGTCTATTTGTTTGTTGGCTTCTTTTGGATTTTTGAAATACAACAGACACAGAGCTGCAACCTAAGAATGATGAGTTGTACATCTGGAGGAAAGCTGCGGCTGCCTCTTCGTGAGGGTTTGTACAGCAGCATAGATGTATGGACAAGCCACATTTTTCTACCCACATTTTTCTACTCATTACCCTGAGGAACGTTCTCATTTAACTCTGGGCATCCAAAGCCATAAAGGGGTGTTTGGGGGAGAGTTATTCCATAATTCCCTATGTTCTTAAGACAGACAGACTCAGGGGGCGCCTGGGTGGCTCAGATGGTTAAGCGTCTGCCTTCGGCTCAGGTCATGATCCCAGGGTCCTGGGATCGAGTCCCGCATCGGGCTCCCTGCTCCTTGGGAGCCTGCTTCTCCCTCTGCCTCTCTCTCTCTCTCTCTCTGTCTCTGTCTCTCATGAATAAATAAATAAAATCTTTAAAAAAAAAAACTTTAATAAAAAAAAAAAGACAGACAGACTCAGGTCTTTGACCCACAAATAGATTTTGGAGCATAAGGTAGGCACAGATAGAGCTAGCTCTTTACAGTGGAATCAGACAAATGATAGCTTTAAGGGAAATAACGTCTGAAGAAGACATCCACCTCACTTCAGAGCTAAATTAGAGACATAAATCAGAACCCAAAGGCTAGAGAAAACTGCTGGTTTTGTAGAGAGAAAAAGTTTAGAGGTTTATTGAGGAATACCCATATAGTATTTCTTTCTAAAACAAAACAAAATCATTATCACAGAATTTTGCTTCTGCAGGCAGCCACAGCTGTATACAATATGTAAGTATGGGTCTCAGGCTCAAAAACCACATTTAAATAAAGTAAAGAGCCTGGCTTACGTCCATCAGAGTTTGGGTAATTTCAAGGTTATGCCAAGTCTCCCAGCCACGGAACACCCTGTGTAATGCCAAGGCTCTTCCACTCATCTGGTTCTTTATATTGGGCTGTTTGATCGCTAGTCATTTTGAATTCCCCAAGCAGAAGGTCTGGAAAGCAGAGAGTAGGGTTCCAAATTCCACTTGGGTTTCATTTTCTTATCCCTTGCAGTCAGCGCTAAGTCCAGGAGTGGGCCACCATACTTTCTAAGTCTTCATCTTTGAAGGAATTGCGCTTCTAATGAGTAAGAGCTTAGAGGGTGAAAAATCTGAATGAAACATGATGGTGGTATTCACTGCTGCACCTTGGTGGGAACTAAGAGGGAGACAAGACCAGAACAAAGAAAATCCAGAGTATAACATGTTGGGATCCCTGACCTAGGGCTGTGGATTTGGAACAAAAGGAAGCCATCAGTTACATCGAAACAAATTCTGTCTTTGAAACGAACTTAGGGGTTTTCCTCTAATGAAGAATGAGAAACATTTTGCTGTGGAATTGTGTGTGAATAGTGCAGCTGATGGAGGCTTCAAATGTGAACTAACAAACTGACAATTACACATTGGTTATATAAATATTCTCTACCTGAATTTAGCATGTGCCTTTCCACATATATGATGTATGTGCAAATGGCAGGAAACATTGTCTGCGCTGACAGATCTTTTAAGGAAAGTGACTGCATGACAAATTGAGATATCGCAGCTTCAATCCTCCATGGTGATAGATATTTAATACGTAACCACATATTTTGCTGCGCTGGGTGAAGGCCTACCTCTGCCTCACACCTGCATTGTGACCTTGGGGAAGTAATAACTTTGCTTCCTGTACTTCATCTCTCTGACAATTACATAAAAATATTTACTAGGAAAAGTTATACAATTATGTTTTATTTCTTCAAGCTCTTTGGGAGTCATTGATATCCATATAACAATCAATATGTTCTATAATAAGAAAGAAAAATTAACATCTCCTTATATTCACCAAACTTTAAAAGTATATATCGATCAGTTTCCATGTCTTAATAACTCATGTGACACCTCTCAACACAGACTAAACTGCCATCTGGTTAATCTTGTCACTCTGGCCTCTTCTAAAAGCTTCTATATTCTATTTCTGCCTTCAAAAACCTTTAAGTCCAATTATGAACTATTGAGCATATCATAAATACAAGGCAGTGGATAAAAAAAGGAAACCTGATATAGATGCATGTCCAAAAAGGATAATTGTTAAAGTTTACACACACGTGTAAGATATTGTTTTTATACTAGCAAATATAATAAAGCTTATTTAAAGCACTCTTCAAAAAATGAAGAAATGAATCTTTTATCAAATGAAATAACTAGGGCGCCTGGGTGGCTCAGATGGTTGGGCGTCTGCCTTTGGCTCAGGTCATGATCCCAGGGTCCTGGGATCGAGTCCCACATCGGGCTCCCTGCTCTTTGGGAGCCTGCTTCACCCTCTGCCTCTCTCTCTCTCTCTCTCTCTCTCTCATGAATAAATAAATAAAATCTAAAAAAAAAAAAATGAAATAACTGCATGTGTATATATTTGGGATCTTGGGTAAGTTCTTCCTTTCCCCAGACCTCCATTTCCTTACCTGTAAAATGGGGCAATAATAGTACCTAATTCATAGTTTTGCTGCGAGGACTGGATGAAATAGCGTACATCAAGAATTTAGGAGAGCCTAAACCATGAGTGCTATTATGAGTTCAACTGTGCTGAAGCCCTAATATCCCAGAATGTGACTATATTTGGGAATAGGGACTTTTAAAGAGGTAATGAAGTTAAAATGAGGCTGTTAGGGTGGACCCTGGTTTAATATGACTAATGTCCTTATAAGAAGATATTAAGACACAGAGACACCAGGGGGTGCGTGTGCCAGAGGGATGGCCATCTGTCAGCCAAGGAGGGGATTTGGAACAGATCCTTCCCTCATGACCTTCAGAGGAAACAACCCCACTGGCACCTCGATTTTAAACTCCTAGCCTCTAGAACTTCAAGGAAATTAATTTCTGGTGTCTAAGCTGCCCAGTCTGCAGTATTTTGTTATGGCAGCCTGAGCTGGCTACACAAGTACTCAATATGGATTTGCTTTACAGAGATGAGAAGGGCAGAGAGGGGGGAAATGAACCTGTACATGGGACACTGCGGAAGAACGAATGTGGTTACCACTTCCGCCTTGGGTTGACCTCCCTGGATGACCTCAAGGAGCTCTATCTTGCTGGCACCAGAGCAGTCTCATTGGATTGTCTTCTCCAGTCAGTGAGGAAGTTCTGGGAAGAATTACAGCTGCTTGCAGACAGAGAAAAAGCAGAGCATCATCATTAATATCACTTTATAGATTCATTTGGAAGGAAACTGGGCTTCAAATCATACCAAAGTAACACACCAAACAAAAGGAGCTCTCATTCCCCCTAAGACTATTGACCATTTGCAAGTATAAATCAATAGTGCATTTTCAAAATGCTTTGTTTCTTTTATGAATGTCTTAATTCCTCTAGGCCAGAGAATCTTAGAGCCCAGGGTAAAATAAAATAAGCCAGGACAATATGTATCAGCATCTATTCATAGGGACCTAATCGGTGCAATCATTAAACAATATGTTCTTGGCAAGTCATTTGGGTAATGTATGCAAATATGTATTTCCCTTAGTACAGACCCAGCATGCTAATATATGTCATTCTGCCGTTAGGTCCAGGAGGCTAAGGGAAATTAGGCTCAGAGCTCTATGTCTTTACCGTATCATCTCAACAACAACACAAATTCCACAGAGATCTAATAGTGTATTGCTGCCAATATCTGGATCTTTTTTATTGCTAAGTGTTCTCTTTCTCCTTTGCTTGCAGCATAGTTTTAAAATCATGTAGTGCAGCTTATGTTTAGGAAAGACCAGATGATATCTCTGTATCCTGAGGTCAGACCCCAACAGCCCATCAGTTAGCACTTGACTGCTGTGGGCTAGGCATGGGACGTTTTAAGTACTTCATTAGTCTGGGGCCATGTTCCCTGGGGCGTCCATCTAACAAAGGGTATTATGGATGCTTTCCAAATGTTCCGTTGTTTTCAATCCTTGTTATTAAATGTAGGCAGGCCATGTAAGGAAGAGAAGTCTAGGCTTTTAGATGGTACCTTTGAAATATTCTAGTCCAGGGGTGGCAAATAGATTTTATTTCAATTGTTAACTCTTATCAATTGGTTGTGGCTACCCAGAGCATGATGTTAAAACTGTGCCAAAGCCAAGTGTTGGCTCAGCAGGAAGTAATGCCAAGGTTGATGCTGATGTCCATTGTGGACACGAGACTGGGGAGTGGTAGAAAGACATCCTACATACGTTCCATCTCTCAGTCGAATCCTTTCTTCTTATATGTGAGGAAACTGAGCTCCAAAAATATTGAATGATATTCTCAAGATCACATAATTATCAAAAAAACCAAAGTCAGAATCAATACATCCTGACTCCCTTCCTACCACATCACTGAAAAAAATCCTAGTTGCATGAATATAACTTAATTCTGCCCTCCAGGTGATAATACTGGCCTTCATTTTCTAATGAAACCATAATCCAGAAAGAAGTATTAAAAGCTCCTCCCTCCCTAACACACGTATATCCCTTCTTCCCTCAAGGACATATTTACTCTGCATTTACGTAGACACTATATTTTCTCCTGAGCCCCTTTTCATGTTAGAAATAGGAGATAAAGTTTGTCTCCAGGTACTGTTTACTTATTTGTGAATTGGGGAGAGTGATAATGCAAAGTCTAAATTCTGCGTGTTGAATTTAAGTTAGTAAAACCCTTTGAGTTCTTTAGAAAAAGAATTCAAAAATGGAAGTTTCTTTTGTTATCAATGTGCCAAACATAGGTAAGAAAAGATGAATCCGTATATGCAAACACAAAATGTTCTGCACATGAACCAAACAAATTACAGGGGGAAAAGAAGTTATGCAAAGGGTAAAAAAAAAAAAAAAAAATGCTGGCAAACCTTCTGAAGGAATGAGCGAGGAGTTAAATTCTAATTCTTTGTAGCAATTATTTTTTCCCCTTGGGAAAGGACATTAAGAACTTTTGCACTGCAATGCCATCTATTTTTTATTGCGCCAATGAACAAGTAAGTACATCTTTCCAAACTGCCACTATTCATCACTTTTAAATAAGAATAGATGAGTTTGAAAAGATATGAAGATTCATTAGTCCCAGCTCTAAATATTGCAGGTGAAATTATTTCCATCCACTGAGGCCTACTGCAGACTCAGAGAAGTGTCACATAATATCCTTGAAAATTATGCTTCCGAAGAATGTGCCCCTTGTTTGGACAAATGCAAAGGCCACAAGGATCTGTGTTTGATACCCCAGCCTGTCATGTAGACCGCCAGTCTAGAATAACATTCCATTTCGTAGGAAGGAGTCCTTTCTATATATTGAAACCACCCAGAAAGTGGGGGGAAGAGGAGTTTGAAATCGATACAACATTTTAATGAAGTAGTGTAGCCAGTGGAAAAGTTTTATTAAGATCCACTCCCTTCCAACCACATTAACCTCAAGAAGCCAATAACCGAGGCAGTATTTACTCCTGAGAAAAGTTGGCACGAGGAGCCCTGAGTTCTCCCAAGCGCTTAACTACCCAGCACTGTGTTTGGAGATTGACATTTATTACCATATTCATCATCACAATGCTCCAAAAGGGTGGATATAATCTGCATATGGAGACAGAGATACTTAGGGCATAAGCGGGTTGAGGTAGGTCAGTGCTCTGGAAGCAGGACTAGTACTATGCCTTGGCTCCTTTCCACTAGCCCAACCTGAATGCTATTCTACACGATACTTGGTGACCCAGCACTATCCCTCAGCATCCTAATTCCTTTGAAGGTCCTTCAAAACAACCAAACCTCAGGGGTGCCTGGTGGCTCACTCAGTTAAGCATCCAACTCTTGATTTTGGCTCAGGTCATGATCTCAGGGTTATGGGATGGAGCCCTGCGTCGGGCTCCACGATGGGCGTGAAGCCTGCCTAAGATTCTCTCTCTCCCCCTCCCCCTCTGCCCACCCCCTCCCCCAAGACAAAACCACCAAACCTCTGCCCTAGCGTTGCCATTTGGCTAACGGCCACATGCCCAGGCCCTAAATGGGAATACCTAACTCTCCCATACATAGGAAGGGTAGTCCTACATACTTTCTTGGGGTGATGTTTTGAGCTTGCCACAGAGAATAAGACATGACTGGGGTGGGATTACTCTACCTCATTTATGACATTTATTTTATCTTGCACTTCACTAGGTTTTTGTTACTTACATGATGGAGGGCAAGAACTCTGCCATGCAGCCTGACTCCCCCACACTACTTATTCCTGTGCCTTGCACACAGTAGGTGCTCAACACTTCTGAGAAGACTGGCTGACTAATTGAATGAATTAAATGGGGGGATAATAGCTCATGAGGGAGGGTCCTCAGCGGCCAGTCTGTTTCTCTCTTTTCACTCACCTTCTACCACCTGAGTTGCTTCACAGAAAAAAATGCAACCTCCTTCCCTCTCCTATGCTCACCTGATGTGCCCTCCACTGTGTCATCCTCTACTGACTTGCCACAAAGTTATAAGGCTCTCAGGAGAATGACTCAGTTCAGTGTTGCATCTGGATGTCCCATGACATTTTCTTCTTCATCATTTCCTCATTGCCAGTCTGAGTGACTCAGCTGCTGGCTTAATGAAAGTGGTATTTGTACAATATGGAATACTCCATATCTATGTCTATGCCAATAATTTATATACATATAAATAAAATAATTTTATATGTAAATTATATAAAATAAATAAAATGCATATATTTGTAGTCTATATTCATATTTATATTCCTATGCATATATAAAATTTTTTAACTCTCCCACAGCCACTATCTCATTTGATTGACACAACACCCTCTCGGACCAGCAGGACATGTCTCGTGAGTCTTATCTTCCAGGAAGTTTATAAAGGTGATGTAACCAAGGTCACAGAGCTAATTAAGCCAGCAACTGGCAGATGCATGTCCCACATTCTTTTCACCGTGCCATGCACTTCTTCCGTTGTGGCTGACCTGTTTCCACTCTTAGGGCAAAAGCTCAACACCCGTGACTCAGTTTCAGCCTAGCACAATAGGTGTGGATGAACCTGACGTCAAGAGCATCGAAAAGTGCACCCTAGTAGATTTTTAGCTCACTGGCCTTGAACAAAAAAATTACCTGAAATGTTTAATATTTTGAAAAACCACGCCTCGCTGAAGTCTCATCAGAAATGGACACTCCCTATTCCTTCATGTGTGAGGACTTGGGGGGAAGGAGGTAGCGTAGGAAGCAAGTGTCACGGGAGCTTCTAGAGGTCTTCTGTCCCAGTGAAGGCCATTGTTGAATTTGTCCCAAGAACAGTCCCACAGCCAGCATGGCTGGGGCGCAGGTCAAGGGCTGATGGGCCAGGTACTCCATTTTGAGAGAGAAGGAAGTTCATCCAGGAGGGAGTGGGGGGTGAAATGGCGTTTAGCGGAAGACAGAAAGGACAGATGTGGCAGAGACCTGGCTGAGGGATGTGGAATTGCTGGGTCCAACTGGGACGTGCGTCTGTGGGACCATTTGGATCCCCAAAACATGTATGTAGGCCTTGTTTTATTTAACTTTGTAACTATTTTTTCATGAATCCATTTTCCTGTGTGTTAAACAGAGACAAATTTACCACTTCTTAGCTATGGACACTGAGAAAAAGTTTTAATTTCTCTAAGCCTCCTATTTCCACTTTGGGGAAATAGAAAGCCTGCAACCTGCCACAGCACTGTTGTGGGAATGAGTTGATCTAAGTGAGGCCTCTAGGGATAATGCTTCTGGGTGGGTTTTAATGTGCTTCTGTCCTTCATACTAAACAGACACACTTACAACAACTGTCTTGATTCCCAAAGTCTAGATCTTCTGGAAACTTCGATAGTCATCTCTTCAGTCTAGAGACTAGATAGATAGATGATAGGCAACAAAAGGAGAGATGCATAGAGAGAGATGGAGAGAGACATCAGTGGAGAATTTTTTTTTTTGAAGATTTATTTATTTTAGAGAGAGAGAGCGTGCGCAGGGGGAGGGGCAGAGGGAGAAGGAGAGAGAATCTCAAGCAATCTCCCTGCTGAGTGCAGAGCCTGATGTGGGGCTTGATCTTATGACCCTGAGATCATGACCTGAGCTGAAATCAAGAACCAGACACTCAACCAAGTGCACCACCCAGGTGCGTCCCCCCCACCTCAACCCTGTGAAGAAATTAAAGTGAGAGAGGAGAAGAAGGAGGGAGAAAGATGGGAAGGTAGTTGGAGATTTATGGATGGAGAATTGGGAAAAATTGTTCTTGACTCACCCCCACCTCTGCGAGACATTACCATTGAATCCCTCTGAATCCAAAGCCTGAGTAATTGCAAATGGCATTTGGACTTGGGAGATTTCACTGTAGGTCCTGGCAATTTCTATTTCTTTCTTGTTCCTGAGTAATGAGATATTGCCGGAAAATGGAGATGCTGAGGAAGGGAGAAAAAATGTTAAACCTACTCAGATACAAATGGGTCCAAATGAAAACCGGAGAACAAAGAGTATATATTCTTTCCCAATCTAATTATATATTTTGAACCCTCTATCTCCATCATGGTTTCAATAAAGGCCTCCTCCTCTCTTCTCCCCCATCTCTCTTTTCCCCTGCATTCGTGCCCATGACCTCAGATTTTATGTGTAGCTGGGAGGTAACTAAAATTCGTGTTTATGTGGCCTCCAGGAGTGCTGAGGTTCACCCTGGGGGAAGTGGGATAGAGCCTGGTAGGCATAGGTTCTTGGAAGAAAGGGCCTGGTAGAGCAAGGTCCAGCGACACTGGATGCCCTGAAATAATCGGGCATATCCCATACACCTGGAGCAAGAAAGAGTCTCAGGCAACGGTGTCCTCACTGGCCGTTATCAATGCACAGAGGGCATGTGCAAGAAATAGACAGGACAAGTTTAAACCCAACAAGTGGCCCAACATGTTGTTGACTTGGCACTGGTAACAACAGTTTACAGGATTTATGCCCATTGATGGCAACTGGCTCCGTTCTCCCTAGCCAGGTCCCTGGAAGAAAAATTTCATTCCCAAACTTTTCCAGTTTTCAGGAACCCATTTTTAACCACAAAGTATTTCATGTCCCCCCCCCCACCATGATTATAATTGTAGCTAACATTTTATCAAGCCCTGCTTATGTGCTTTCTGTGTATCGATTCTGTTAATGTTCATTCCACCCTTGTGAGGAAAATAGTATCATGGCATTTCCCAGAGGAGAAAGCCAAGGTAAGGGGAAGTTAAAGAGCTTGCCCAAAGTCACGGCACGGGTAAAGGGGACCTGAGTTATGACCCAGTTCCACAGTCCCTGCTCTTAATAGCTATGCTATCCTTTCTCCCAATTGTAGGTGAACTTTCCCTGTAAGACAGAAGGACAGAAGACACATAAGGACAGAAGGATTCCATATACATCCAGCAACGCTTTTAAATAATCGCATATGCCTGAAAAGATAATACGCTGGAGGCAGGTATTTGACAATAAACACACTTGAAACAGCATGTGGCTGTGTAGACTTCCTCTGATGGCAGTCCTTGCCCTGGCAAGGCATGGCCAGACCACCACCAAGCCCACATGGCCCAGGGGCTTACTGCTCCAAGGCCCTATCATACTCTCTTGGACCTTGGCTGTATATTGGTCATGTTCTTGGGGTCAGGGATTGTCTTCTACATAATTGTAATTTATGCACTCGTCCCTTCTTGCCCAAAATAGGTGCTCAATAAGTATTTTTGGAGTGAATGAATGCATAGTTCTGCATCGAGCTTCTCCCTCCTCCCACTGAGCGTATTTGCAAGTACAACTGATTTGCAAACAATTAGCTTACAATGCGTAACCAGTCATAATACTAGATCTTTTAAGAGAGGGGATCTGAGGTGCCTGGGATGGCTCAGTCTGTTGGGTGTCCAGCTCTTGATGTCGGCTCAGGTCGTGGTCTCAGGGTCATGAGATTGGGCTCCACGTCCTGCTCTGCACTGAGCTTGGAGGCTGCTTGTCCCTCTCCCTCTGCTCCTCCCCCCCACCCCACTAGTTCTCTCTCTCAAATAAGTAAATAAGTAAAATCTTTTTAAAAATTATTAAGAAAAGAGTTTACTTAAAATAAGAGCGGGCACCTGAGAGTGTACAGGAGCGCCCCCTAGAGGGACCAGTCTAAAAAGCATGGCACGAGGTAGGTTCCTGGAACCCTTTTCCTGGGCCTCTAGTAAGGCAGCTCTTTGGGGATGGTAATGGACATTATGGTCTATGAGGGGTCAATGGCAGCAGATACCTTCAGTGAAGATGGCAAGCTCTTTGGCCAGGCCCGGTTTGAGGGTGCTGAGGTCATGAGTTTCATGTGGAACTTAGGACAGAGTAGGAAGCACCTTCCTCAAGGCATGTTGGCTGCTAGAAGGATGCATGAGGCGGTCAAGCTGCTGAGGCATCTGACCCTGACTGGTTGTGTAACGGAGGTTTGCAACTTCGGGTCAAATTCTGGCCAACCCCCAGGGGATCTTTCCCTCCCAGGCTTCTTCCAAGGGCATAATACCAGGTGGGCTTCACCCATTGCTAATTACAATGAATAGCAGTGGGAGATTTCAAGTTTGGCATTATGGGTGTGCCCCCAGACACTGTGGGGTCACAAGACCCTGGGGCGGGGCACTGGAGAGACCAGTGCTGCTCTGTGTTCACAGCTCTTGGGTCTGCCCTCTGGGGGATATTTGGGGCCTTGAAGTAGCCACCTCTCACTCTAAGAAACAGCTAAGAAACCCCAGAGAGCCCAGCCTGAGCCCAGGATGGAATAAATAAGAGTTCTCAAAAGAGAGCAGGGTCTGGGTTATATCATTAAAAATGATCCATGAAAACTGGATAGCAAATCACTGATGTTGAGATTTTTTTTCGGTATGGAATTGGATTATGTGTGCAGACCCCATTTATTGCTCTTCATACCCTTAGTATGAGTACCCTAACTACAGCCAAGCCATCACAGAGAAAGGGATACAGAGAAGGTGCTCAAGGAGTGTCCCTTACGGTGGGCTTATCTCAGAGAGGACTGTGCTCGAATCCTTGCTCAGAAAGCCCATTCCGAGCTGACAATGTGCTTTTCCTTCTCTGTGATCTGACAATCCACTTGCCTTTACGCCACCACTTGCGACCTTTGGATAGCTTTTCCTTATGAAACGAGTCCTGGTGCCCACTCCATGCATTCAGCAGAGCAGTACAAATTAGTCATTGCGCATTAAAACTTTAAACTTCTCAAAAACAAAAAATAGAGAAAACCAGCATGGTCGCAGTATGTCAGATATGCACACAGAATCAACCGTTTGATTTTTAGTAGAAATAAATCAAAAGCAGACACTTCCCTTGACCATAGATGAGGCGGTGTCTGGAGCCAGATAGCGGCAGGTTGCTGAGTCTAAAGTGCACATAAAATCCAATTGTAAGTTGGCTGACCACAGAACATGACTGGATTCACTTACTGCTAATTAGGATGAATAAAAAGAGACACTAGGAGATGGGAAGCTTGGGATTATGGGTAGTGAAAGCCACTTTATGGGAGGAAACCAATTTTTCCTGGTATTTTGGAAAAGCACTTTGTACAGAGTCTGGTTCATTATTTACGTCCTGAAATTTGCACGTAGGAAGGACCAAACGTATTCTGATAAAACTACACCCCAGGAAGCCCAATCTGAAGGGGTCTTCAGGGTCCAAGCTGAGAAGAGTGAATGGGTTTGGCTCTCTATTAAAGAGTGGATCTTCTGTTCCTGGCCTGTATAGAAAGACATTTTTCCTTCTGCCCCAAGTGATAAAATGCATGCCATGGAGCAACACTCTGGATATTGTCAGTGGAGGCTGGAGTGATGGCCAGATGGCCCACTTGGTTATTGATCATTTTATTTGTACCTCCTGGTGCTAACTTCTCTTTCTTAGGGTGATTTCACTATCCCTTTACTCTATTCAGAAAGGAAATGAACTGCCAGGCTCATCTAAGCTAGGAGTGACTGTCGGGAGGTGTGAGGCCAGAAGAAAGCAGCTAGACGGACTGCTGGTTGATACCATAAAGGAATCTTTTGTGGGAATTCTTACTCCATTATGTTGGCACATCCTTTTCCCCCACTTTCTGGCCAGCAGTGATATGGGAGAGTTATTTTAATCTTAACTCTATTTAGGGGATTGGAGCATTCCAAAGAGAAGGAGAGTTTTGCTGAGCATTTTAAACAATTGATTCCAGATGGATTCTCTTTGTATCATTTTTGGAATTGTCTTCTCTAAATGAGTTCTAAAGATAGAAGGTATGTATTCACCAAAGAGTGAAGGATGCTGAAATATTCAGCAAATAGGATGGCAAATGTTGCTGTATTCAGGTGTCACTTCGGGTAAATGATTTCAATTCTCATTTTTGTTTTGTTTTGTTTTTCTTGGTGCTTCTATGACATGTTTTTCTTGGGGCTTCTGTGACACGTCAGAGACACTAATCCTCACAGGGTAGGGATTACAGGATAAGTTTGCAGGATGAGTTATCCACCTCTCTGCTCAAGTACAAAGTTCAAAAATATTGTGCAATGATAATAAATGATTTTTATTTCAAATTAGTTTTGGGAGTAATTTTTTAAATTTAAATTCAATTAGCCAACATATAGGACATCATTAGTTTCAAATGCAGTGTTCAGTGATTCATCAGTTGCATATAACACCCAGTGCTCATCACATCACGTGCCCTCCTTAATGCCCATCACCCAATTACCCCATCCCCTGACCCACGTCTCCTTCTGCAACTCTCACTTTGTTTCCCAGAGTCAAGAGTCTCTCATGCTTTCTCTCCCTCTCTGATTTCTTCCTATTCCTTTTTCCCTCCCTTCCCCTATGGTCCTCTGTGCTATTTCTTATATTCCTCATATGAGTGAAACCATATGATAATTGTCTTTCTCTAATTGACTTATTTCACTTAGCATAATACCCTCCAGTTCCATCAATTTTAATGAGAAATGTAGTGTGTGTGTGTGTGTGTGTGTGCGTGTGTGTGTGTGTGTGTCAAAGGGAGAGAGAGAGAGACAGAGAGACAGAGAGAGACCCACAGAGATTGGAGGCAGAGAGAGAGAGATTCTAGTGGAGAAGCCAAGATTTAAAAACAGGGTCTGCTTCTCACTCATGTTCTTCGGCACAAGGCCCCTTTCTTTTAAATGGTTATCATCAAATACTCACCCTGCAAAGGTGGGAGTCAAGACAAAGGGGACAGCGCCAGCACTGCTCAAGGAGGATGAATGACAGCCATAAACTTCCAACATGGCCGTAACTGCAGAGGGAGGACCACCAGCCATCAGTTGAAGCAGTTGAAGCTCCTGAAACTCTGCATCCTTGCTCTACCTATGGCCAGAGTGGAATTGCATGTGCTGTCTGGTTTCGTGTCATCAGACACAGATATCTCGGCCACAATGGACTGAACCAGAGATTGGCTCCTTGACTAAAAACCACATGACATAGGTGGTATCTACCAGTGGCTCACAAGGTGGTCAAGTGCCAGATGAATGTGCTTCTTTATGGTTGAGGATCAGTGAACCCAAGGAGAGAGCCTCTTTCTGGAGGAACTGAACAAGTAATACAAGAAATAGAAGGGGTACCTAGGTGGCTCAGTCGGTTAAGCATCTGCCTTTGGCTCGGGTCATGATCTCAGGGTCCCGGGATTGAGTCCCGCATCGGGCTCCCTGATCAGCAGGAGCCGGCTTCTCCTTCTCCCCGGCCCATGCTCATGCTCTCTCTTGCTGTCTCTCTCTCTTTCTCTCTCAAATAAGTAAATAAAATCTTAAAAAGAAATACAAGAAACAGAAGGAAGAAATAGAGGCAGGACAGCCATGGAAGAAACCCAAGAGTAGAGAGAGAAGCGCCCAAAGAAGAAGCTCAGTGTTGAGAATGGCGAGCTCAGTGGAGTAAGTCTCAGTGCTGTCGACAGAAAGGGCAAGAGGGTACCGAGCTCCTGAGGATCGGGAATCACGCTCTGAATCCTCGTGACATCTACTGTGGGAGAGCAAAGATGCTTTCCTGACCCTCGTCATTTCCCCAAATGTTCCCTGCTAGATCTCCATCACCTGGCGTCTCTCAAGCCTGTCTCTCCTCCTTGTGACCTAGAACAATTTAATGGCAATAACTATAATAATCAAACGCTTACTATACATTAAATTATTAAGCAGATTGTTTTAGTTAATCATTTCAAAAACGCAATGAGGGCCACCTGGCTGGCTCAGGTAGCTAGGCGACCAACTCTTGGTTTCGGCTCAGATCTCATCTCATGATCTCGGCTCAGGTCCTGGGATCCAGCCCCTTGATGGGCTTCTTGCTCAGCAGGGAGCCTGCTTGAGGATTCTCTCTCTCCCTGTGCCCCTCTCTCTGCTCTCACTCTCTCTATCTCTCAAATAAACAAATAAATAAATCAGTCTTAAAAAACACTATGAAATAAATATCATGATGATAATATCCATTTTATAGATGAGTAAACTGAGGTAAAAGGGGGTCGAGTACAACCAAAGCCTTCATACTGAAAGTATTAAGTCCCAGGAATTAACCAGTTAACTGAAAATTGAAACAAGGAATTGTTAAAAATGGATTCATGCATACCTTAGACATTCTATTTTCTTAAATGCATAATGTATGTCAATTTGACAAGGGCTTTTCTTTTGGTAGAAGTTGCTAATGGAATTCAGGGGTGTTTTTCTGGCAGAAACCACACGTATAATATATGCTTAACATTTTCTGGTTTCAGTTTCTCTGAAGCAAAATAAACCTGGAGACACGTGTGAAACAATCTGACACAGAATCTAGATTGCTTTTTTGTTTTCTATAATCGTATATATTTTTCCAACATTCAACTTGCATGGCTCACTCTTGTCTAGTCCTTCCAAAGCATTCAGCCTAGTGTTCACCGGGAGAAAAAAAAGCACCTTTTTTCATACTCCATTTCATCATTAGTTATATTTGATTAAATTATGTGATGACATTGGTATTAAGAGATTTGACAACTAAATCTTAGAAACTCAACTGGTACAAGAAGAATTGTGTATGTCTCTTACAGAGGATTCTATTTCCAATATGGTTGTAACCAGACGTACCACCTCAGATGCTCGTGTAGAATCTATGTCCCCTCCCCACGAACCTGGAAGACCGTCAGCAACTACCTTGGCAGAGTATGGCAAAAATGATGCTGTGTGACTTCCAACCTTAAGTCATAAAAACGCCACTCACTCCTACCTTGTTCTGCACACTGCAGAGATGCTACATGGGGAGGAGCCACGGCCCTGAGCCAACCCCCAGCTGATATTAGCACCAGCTTGCCAGCCATGTGAATGAGCTCTCTTGAAAGCAGATCCTGTCGTCCCAGCTGAACCCCTCTTCTATCTTATACCGTATGCAGAGAAGGAGCCCTCTCCGCTGAGCACTTCCGAATTACAGATTAGTGAATGAAATACAAGACCATTATTTGAAGCCACGTGGTTTAAGTAGTTTGCTGTGCCGCAGTAGGTCACTCCAGTGTTTTGGGTATTATGAGTGTGTTTTGCAGAGGGAATGGAGGACATAGATCAACCAGTGGGTCTGCTAAATAAACGTCCTGTGTCACTCTTCCATGATTAAGAGCTAAAGCCGGGCTTTGAACCCAACAGTCCGAATTCAGAATTATATTACTATATTCCTAAAAAAAAATGTAGAAGCCCTTACTAAACCGTACATAGCAGTTGACGATACATAATAATTTGGTTTGATTTCTTAACTCCAGGCCTGTAGACAAGCTCTTAATATTTGCAGGTTTCAAGGCAGGAGTACAAATACCAGATGTCTAATCTTTAAAAGTGAAAAATGAACTTAAAAACTCTCAAATAAGTTTTATCCTTTTAACTTGACATCTAAATTTCGGGTTGAGTTCTTGGACTCCATGGCTATACCCCTTTTCTTTCTACCCCTGGATTCTTTCCTCACCACAAGGGCTTTGGTCACAGGTTGATAACCTCCAGCCCGTACCTCCTGGCTTCATTCACACATCCTCTTGCCCCATCAGCTGCCTCTTGGCCGGCCCCAGGTCCTAGGGATAGTCCTGCAGAAGGACAGTCAGCCCGAGAAGGACGAACCCAGGAAAGAGGTCCATGCGAGCTCGGGAAGTAGACGTGAACAATTCAGGTAGAAACTTCTGGGCTGTTAGCGCTCAGAGCACATTCTAAATTGAGAGGTGGGCTCCGGATGGACTCTGGGTGGGCACCTACCCTTGGCCGAGTTGCCTTGTGCCATGTGGAGGAGTGCAGCTGGAAGGGACTGCGAGTGAGGGACACATGCCCGGGGCACCTCTTCTCAGCCCTAAGCACAGGACTAACCCCACCTCTAAACCCTCTCCCCGACCCTCTTTCACCATGTCTGGCCCACGATTGAGGATCAATAAATATTTACCAGATAAAGTAGCCTTGTTCCCAAAGGCAAATTTTGCCTTTTCAATCTTGGGTGCTGCTGGGGCTTAAGACTGTCAGCCCTGAGTCAGGTCATGAAGCCGGGACAGGAGCCAGGCTCCCACACACCTGTGAGCACAGCTAAAATTGGTTCTGAGTGACTCCGAAGAGCAAGCACGGTGGATGAGAATTAGATTGGGCTCCGTGAATGGTGGCACAAACAAGCATCAGGCACTGGAGAATGAAACCCCGAGCACTGACTGTCCCAACCTCTTGTCCTGACGATGAATTTTCCACTGACACTGACACTGACAAATGGCTCTCATCTCCCTCACACCCATGCCCACCTCCCTACCCAAGGACACAGACTCTTCTGGTAATGACAACCAAGTGGCAGGGAAATGACTGGAGCTAAGGATGTAAAACACTGCACTTAGGCACTTAGGAGATTTATTTAAGAAGGACTACTCATCCTGATTACTTCTTTAGAGCAGCCTCTGTAGAACAGCCTTCCAGGTCCCCCACCAGTAATGGCAACGGTGCACTGTTACTTACCAGACCCTTCTGAACGAGTATATGTCATAGACACAGACCCTCCTACTCTGTTGAGGGCCGTTTCAAAGTGCATTCTCCTCTATGTCCAGAAAAATCATCACCCATGGAAGTGGTTGCTTTAGTTCATCGGAGCTAGGGGTTTTAATACCATTTTAGTCCAAATAGAAAGGACTTGAGTCAGAAAGTCTTATAAAAAAATAGTTTGCCTGTCATTTTGATTAAACTTCGTTCTACAAGCCTCAGAAAAAAAGACCAACGTAAGTTACACCCCAGGGTATTTTAAGTAAAAGTGGGGGGGGGGAGTAAAAGAACATTTTCAGCCCCAAATTCTGTCAATAAATTTATTTGGTTTTTATTTGGAAGGGTGTTAATGCAAATTCTTCATAAACACAGTAGATGAAGACTTCTAATGGAACAGAACTTGCTCAGGCATAATTCCCGAAGGGTGTAATTCGAACGTGCACTCTGAATTCTGCTTCCTCTAAGGCTATCAGATCTGAGGCAAACAGCAAAGATTAAATCTGTGGGAAATAAATGTCACACTCTCTTCCTGAACATTCTTCTGACATTTAAAACGTCCAACCGCTTCAGGAAATCTGTCTCTGCCTGAATTCATGATTGGTGCTTCGGGCATAGACGTTGACAAAGAATTATATAAATTGATGTTTTATTTATTTTATTTTTAAAGATTTTATTTATTCATTTATTTTAGAGAGAGAGAGGCCGAGGGGAGAGGCAGAGGGGGAGGGAGAGGGAGGGGAGGAATCTCAAGCAGACTCCTCGCTGAGCATGGAGACGGATGCAGGGAACCAAGAGCCAGAGGCTTAACTGACTGAGCCACCCAGGCGCCCCTATAAATTGATGTTTTAAAAGGTACTTTCTTCTTTAGAGATTTTGAGAGAGTTTCATTAATTCTGGGGAAAAATTAAACCATAGGGAGGTAATTTATTAATTATTAACTATTAGTTAATTGTTTCCCCCCGTTGGCCATAGAAAGCTAAAATGTAAGAGAATGATTCTTGTCTCCTCATGCCCAAGGTTATGTTTGCATCTTTTTCCTGTTGTGAACAGTTTTTTGTTTTGTTTTTCTTCCATTACTATTTATTATTATTATTTTTTATCACAACTTTTCCTAAGGAGAATTATACCGGGTCCTGGAAGGGATGGGAGGTGAGAGATACAGGAAAGGATAGAATGGCCTCCCAAATATGTCCAAATTCTAATCCTTGAAACGGGACGAGGTCGTCTTATATGGCAAAGGAGATAAAAGGCAAACATTTTCAGCTGTGTCCTGTTTTCAAGAGATGAAATTAAAGTATAAAAATACAAATAATTTAAAAGTAAAAGGAGGAGGGGCACCTGGGTGGCTCAGTTGGTTAAGTGTCCAACTCTTGATTTTGGCTCAGGTCTCAGAGATCAAGCCCTATGTCGGGCTCTGCGCTCAGAGGGGAGTCTGCTTCTCTCCCTCTGCCTCTGCACCCCCTCATTTCTCTCTCGTACTTTCTCTCTCTCTCGTGCTTTCTCTCTCTCTCTCTCTCTCCCCCTCTCAAATAAATAAATAAATAAAAGGAGGAGAAAAGGTGTACCATTGTAAATAAAAAACTATAAGAAAACTGGTATGGCAAAATTAGTATTGACCAAGTAAACTTCCATACCAGAGATAAAGAACATTTTTTTTAAAGATTTTATTTATCCATTCATGAGAGGCAGAGAGAGAGAGAGAGAGGCAGAGGGAGAAGCAGGCTCCCAAGAAGCAGGGAGCCCGACGCGGGACTCGATCCCAGGACCCTGAGATCATGACCTGAGCCGAAGGCAGACACTCAACCATCTGAGCCACCCGGGCGCCCAAGATAAAGAACATTTCATGATGAAAAAAAGGTCAAGACACAATGACCCTATATGTATATATATGCATATCTAAAAGCAGAGCTTCAAAACACATGGAACAAAAGCTTACAAGCTAAACAGAGAAATAGACACATCCACGATCATAAGGAAGTAATTGGTAAAAACATAAATTTTTGAAAAATATGTAAGGATATAGATTTGAACAATATTGACCAGTTTGTCATAACAGAAATCTATAGGATATCACACCCAACAATTGCAAGAACACATATTTTTTCAAGAGTCCATGGAAATCTCATGAAATGCAATACATTAAACATGACCACAAATTAATTGTCCCTCCTCTCATGAAGAGGTAGAATCCATTTTCCCACTTTCTAAATCTGAGCTGGTCTTACCATCTGCTCTGACCAATAAAGTATGGCAGAATTGATGTTGTACCACGGATGAGTCAAGTCCTCAGAGGCCTTGCCACTTTGTCCCCATCCTTTGGCAACGGCGCTGCAAGGAAGTCAAGGCTAATCTCTGAGGTTGAAAGAGAAGCCCAATCATGGCCGTGTCCCAATTGTGCCCAGCCCCCAGCCAACCCTCCAGCTGTCTCAGAATGAGATCAAAGGAAGTCAGCACAAGAATCATCCAACCAACAGAGTCATGAAATAATAAATCATTGTTTTTAAACCACTAGGTTTTGAGGTGGCTTGTTTTGTGTGGGTAGTTGGTTATAAAGCAATAAATCTATGACACGCTTAAGAAAGACCATATATTTGACCGTAAAATCATCTCAATAAATTTCAGTGGATTAAAATTATACAAAGTATCTTCTTGACCACAGTGAGTTAAACTATAAATAGTATAAATCGAGAATGAAAAGATATCTAGGAAGTTTACAGCTATTTTGAAGTTAAGCACATAATTCTCAATAATTTATGGATCAAAGAAGAAAGCACAAGGGAAATTATGAAGTATTTTAAACAAGATGATAGGGAAAACAGTAAAGATGTATGGAATGCAGTTAAAACAGCTTGTAGTTTTAAGTGCTTATATTAGAAAAGAGAAAAGCTTTTAAACCCATTGGGCTAAACTTCCACCTTAAGAAGCCAGACGAAGAAAAAATCAAAAACAAATTTCAAAGAATGAAGGAGAAATATAGTCGTAATTGACGGATACAGGTCTGATTGTGTATGTAGAGAACACTAGGGCAATAAAACAACAAAAACCTTGGAGAATAATGAGGGAATTTAGTGAAGTCTCGGGATACAAGGTCTTCGCAGAAAAATCAATATATTTCTACATACTAGCAATACACAATTAGAAAGATAAAATAAAACATCATCTACAGAAACATAAAAATATGAAATACTTAGAATAACTTTAACAAAAGAAGTAAAGGAACACCACACTTTAAACTGTAAGATGTGGTTGAGATATAGCAATGAAATCTTAACTAAATGTCCATGTATTGAAAGACTCAGTATTGTTCCGTCTATTTGCCCCTCACTTCATCTATAACTTCAGTGGAATTTCAAACAAGAGCCCAGCAGGCTGGCCAAGGCAGTCTGTCTTGGTCTGTGTGGTGCAAGGCGGTGCTCCAGCCTCACCCCATAGTCTAGGATCCTCTCAGTGGCATCTCGTCCTTCAGCAGTCGCTAGTCGTTCCTCTTGTGAGGGGGAGCAAAGTCAGGAACAACCTCTGCCGCCCTCTTGGTTACTTTCTTTAGGAAACTTTCTCGGAACACTCAGTTTGGGTCGTCTGTCCTTTCTGTGCTGTTTTTTCTTAAATTCTCATTTGTGGCATCAAAGTGCTTAAACCACTTCGTTGAACTGCCAGTTTACTTGACATCCTCCTCCCCAAGGTCATAAACTCTGTGAAATCAGCCTCTTGGCTACCCCTGTTCCCAGGCAGCCTTCCTTCATTGTCACGAGCAGCCCCCAGGCTTTGTTGCCACAGGGCCCCACGTTTTCTTGTCCTCCCATCATGGGTGACTCTTCGGACTTCTTCCTTACCTCTTTATGGGGGGCAGCCTCCCCAGCCCATCTGGGGAGCTGGTTCTTCGTGAGATACTCAACTAGAGCAGTCAGGGGCCTCTTTGTGTGCCTGGGTCACAATACTTTTAACAATTGCATAATGGTGATCATGCCCCTTTGTTGTCTAAAACCAAGAATAATGAATAAGGAAGGGGGCGGAAGAGAAGTAAGCATCTTGAGAACTGCAGCTAACAAAACTAATCACATGGTGAAAGGGCAGAGTTAAACGGCGTTACTTTTTCTTCTCCTGGTCTCTGAACCTATGTTTTGGCTCTTTCTTCTTATTAAATCTTGACATTCCCAAGAGTATCATGGGAAGTGTGTCCCATAGAGAATTTCCAGCCTCCATCCGCATAGTCCTTGTCACCATAGCAGCTTCTGGGCAGGTCTCCTATGTTCCCAAAGCCCCCGTACAGCCTGTGATGAGGAGCTAGAAGTGCCACTTACAGAAGACGTTCCTCCTCATGGTTCCACTCACCCACAGCTGAGGCCCCTTCTGTAGTCCGGCAGCTCGGGTTAGAGATTCCTGCCTGATAGCTCCATAGAGCAGGATTTTAAAGCACCCAGGTCACCATTACCCACCTACAAACATTAGACTCCATTCCCTATGCATCTTGGAGCAAACTTCTTTTTTCTACTCGCAGCACTAGAAAAAGATAATTTTCCCCTGAAAGGCCATGTTGCTTATAGAAAAGCTTCTCAGAAACATGAAAAAGTTACAAGAAAATTAAGTGGCCATTAACTTGTTTTGGAAAATCAATCTCAAATGTTTTGGGGTAAAGTTTATGATGTGTTTTTTAAAAAAAAACACATCACCAAAATTTTACAGGAAATCATGCATAACTTTCCTTCTCCCACTGGCTCCCAGTGTCTATACTTCCTAGGGGGAACATCCCTTGAAATAACTTTGAAGTCTTTGACTAATTTACTAGATAAATCCACTGTGTATAAAATGGCATCTTTATGAGATAATGAATTAATCTCTAGGTTCCACTGGGGCCTGGAACTTTGAGCTTTGCTATAAATTATGGCACCTGCTGCAATTCTGTATCACACACACAGGATGCAAACATTTTTTTCTGAATTGATTAACTGGGACTGAACTAACTGCCTGAAATATCTTCTTGAGGTTTTAAACCACTTATTTCTTAATATACTGAATATAAAATTATTTTTATGTCAAGTCATTTATACACACATAAATTGAAAATAAAAAAAACAAACTTTGCCACTGAAGTTTGATAAAAGATGAACTTGGGAAGAAAAATTTTCAATATCAGACATGGTAATCTACTGTCATTAAAATTCACAAGTCAAAAAAATAAGCTACAAAGAAAAATATGGACAAATTATGACCTCTGTTTAAAATGACACATAAGTTGTTAGGTGATAGCTGATCTAATTCTGGATTAGCAAAGACACATTAATTTTGCTGTTTCACTCCATAGATAAAGGAGGGTTGATTAGCACATCATCAAAAATAATAGGCTATGTTAACAGTGTGGGAAGAAAACAAAAAGGAAAGGAATAGTAGCTTTAGACCAAAACGGAAGCACAGAGAGAACTTGCTTTATTTGGCATCTATTTAGTTAATGAAACATATAGAATAAAAAAATTAATCATGTTTGAGAAAAATCAGATGATAATCTTTATCCTGGGAAGTGTCTAAGATATTTTCAATAAGAGACACTATCTTCTACTTCACAAGATTTACAATGTGCTTTCCTCTTCAGAATTATGGGTTTTGCTGTCTTCTGGGAGAGGGAGGAAAGCCCATTCAATGCCCCCAATATTTTTACTGCATTATCTAATTTATAGCACTAGGCCTGTGTGTGATTGCTGCCTACTTCATTTCGTAGGATTTCTCCAAACTCCTTTGGGGGTATGACCACAATCCATTATACTTTAGCCCCATCTTGAGAGTGTTGCCCATAGATATGGGGTTAGAGGACCTTCATTCCCCCAAAAATGACTTTACCAAGTCTTACCACTTGCAGCTTGAACACCATCTTCTCATGGTTCCCTGTGTTCAGTCCCCAGCTACCTCGTCAACCCTGTAGAAATGGATCATGTCTTCACATGTGTCCTCTGCTCCCCAACATCAAATCTCTCATCATTACTGAAACATGCCTCTCTTTCACCCCCAAGGAGCTGTTCCCAGAATGTTCTTCTCCATTTGTTCCATTGGCAAAGTTCTACTCGTGCTTCAACACCCAAGTAATACCGGCTCCTCAGTGATGCCTTCCCCAGCCACCCCAGGCAAATCTGTTTCTCTGGTCTGCCACTTCCTTTTGCTTGCCTGTATCCCAACACATATACTGCAGTGCAGCCTGGCCCCACAGACTCCCTATGAACCTGCGTCATCCCGTGGCCCACTGCTCACAGCATCTGGCACACAGGAGGTGCTCTGTAAATGTTTGTCCTTCAAATGAGTGGTTGAAGAGAGACGGAGGGCCTATAGGTCTAAGCTTTTATAATATTAGAAAATATTTTTAAAATAATTAAAATATTTCCAACTATTTTCTTTCTTACCATAAATGTTGTGATAGTTAAGGCAGTCCGAGTTTGAATTACAGCATTTACCGCTGAGAGTTAATTGTTTATATCGTACTCACATATTGCGTGCTAAAATTTTAATTATTGTTAAGCAGTGAATTCAAGTCTTTAGATGCATGCCCCCTTCCCACCTGGAGTGTTTCTTTTGAGTTCCTGTGTAATCATTTCATGGATGGTACATTTTGTTGAGTGGTAATTCTGCCAGATCCTATTTCTACCTTGACTTGGTCACATGTGGGCATGTGACTATGTGCGGGTGTGTTAGGAGGTGGGGGCTGTGAAGGTGATGAGGGGAAATGGTGGGTGTAGACAAAATGTACATACAAAAGCAAGGTGCTGGAAAACAGGGGAGCCTAGGGGCACATACTCCTTCCAGATTGGCAAACCCACTCTGTACTCTCATGGCGACCTCTCTACCTCCTGCACCCCACCTGACACTACAGAGAGGGGTTTCTCGTCCATTACCCCTTTTTGTTTCTAGTGAGTTGCTGTGAATACAAGGGTGTACACTAATTAGAAGGGCAGACTTGCTAAATACAGAGCAATGATCATCTAGTCTGTGTCTAAGTCTCTTTGTCCAGTATTTATAATGAGATGCTCTGAACAGTACCTACAATTATTCTCCATTAAACGTGCTGTTGTTGATGACGTCTCTTGGTGATTGAACAGTCCAGGACAAACATGAACACTTGTGGGGTACAAATAATGGATTGCTTCTTTGACAGCAGATTGACATTCCTGGTGTCTCTATTACATGATCTGCTCCGATCCCATTCTGAGAGACAGAGACCGGATTTATACCCAGTGCCTCACCCAGGATTGTGCTCATTAATACAGATTAAAACAAATGACATATAGGGGCTCCTAGGTGGCTCAGTAGGCTCAGCACCTGGCTCTTGGTTTTGCCTTAGGTCATGATCTCATGGGTCATGGGATAGAGCCCTGCATTGGGCTCTGTTGGGCTCCGGGCTCAGTGGGGAGTCTGCTTGAAGATTCTCTCCCTCTGCCCCTCCCCCATTCGTGCATTCTGTCTCTCTCTAAAATAAAACTTTAAAAAACAAAAACAACGTATAGAATGAGCATGTGTAACACTCTCGCTTCCTACATCTGCCCCTAAACAGTAGTTGTTTTCCTTCTTCTGTGACCTCTGGACTCCTTCCCATTTTTGCAAATGATCACATCCTTGACTCCTTTATGACAGTTGTTTAACTGGGAAAATATTATTTCAAGTACTGGTGGGATTTGCTATGTTGAAATCACAGTGCTACCTATTCACATTAACTATTCTATTTTCATCATTCAGAGGTCATTTTCAGAAAATAGAATGTAAAGCCTTTTATTTCATATGCTTTAAAATCTAATCACCAATTACTTCAAATGACGTATACGTTCAGCTCATGTTTCTGAGGAAAGCACGACGGCCTGCCTCTGCATTTGTTCCGTTATTGCTCATTAAACTGTGCCATTCCCTCCATTAGGAGGATTAAAAGGTGGAAAATCTCCAGGTGCCACTAGTTAGGAAACTATTCCTGGGGAATCAATAGCCTCATTTTTCTTCTCCTCCTTTCATTTAAAAAATACTTATCTAGTGAAAGAGAAACATTTCTCGCTGCTGGTGAATATATTTCCCAGGACTTCATTAAACCAAGTAATAGGATCAGTGTTTAAATGATTAAGTAGATATATAAGCTTTTACAAAAAGAAAATCTAATTAAGATAGGGCTCACAGAAATCAAGACACTAATAATTAACCCAAATGACTACATAGGTCTATAAGAGGGTTATGCAAATGTGAGGCCATATTATTATACACAAGCAATGATGCAACGTTTTGGTGAGTTTTAGGGCTAGAAGTATGCAGCGTGCCCTGCCTACTTGTATGTAATACAAGTATGTCATACATACTGGAATAAAACTACTTTTTTCCACTCATCTTTAACTTTTTATAAGCTCTCTGTACTGTTTCAGAAGCTAGAAAACAGGCCAACATACCTAGAGTTTGCATTCCTGGTGACAGATTATTTCAACCCAGCAAGAAAGTCTCGTTCACATTTGCCAATAAGCACGAGGCACACAGAGGACCAGTACACAGTGTTGCATTGCCAGTTGGCACTTTGGCATCTGCCCACAGCATTCTAAACTCCTTCCCGTTCGTAACATGCCTGAAAAACTACACATGGAGCAAAAAGTTTGATAAAAATATATTTAAAACAAGCAAGAAAAAATAGTTTCAGCCTTAAGGATAACTTTCATCATTCTTTTAACCAAGTAGAGTTAAATTATATGTAAAATGATTTCAAGTACCAACTTATAAAAGATGTGATAAATCAAAACCCAAAGAACCAGAGAACCTTTTTTTTTCAGAAAAATGTATTTGCAATTCAAATGTTCATATAAAAAGCATAAATTTTAAAAAGTTCATAGATGTGTGTTTTTAGAAGTGCTATGGTTTCACCATTCATTGCAATTACATTCCAAAATGTGCAGGGTGGTCTACACCACGCTGCCTTACACTTGTGTCACACAGAAGTCACTCTCATCACAACCTCCCCTGAGCTATTATCTTCTGACAAATCTTCGTGGGGCCTCATCCGATTGAACAGATGCAATAACACATAGCCACACTGAAACCTCGGGGAAGTTAACTGCGTTGGGTGGACCAAGTTCCTGTTCCGCAGAGCCGTCAATGGCAACCATAAAGTCCTGCTTGTGGAAGACTCTCCCCGGCTACTTTCTTCGATGTCTGTGGCTTTATCATAATTTAGTACATCCCAGTGTAAGTTAACAGCTCGCCAGCGCTTAAATACTCTGTAAACTGCAGCTCCTTCATGGACAATGAGACCTAAAATTCAAGGAAAAATAAAAAAAGGCCAGTCATAATCAAAAAAGTTAAGAATGTTATTTTGTATACAAGTAAGGGATTGAAAAAAAATAGTCAATTCTCTGTTACTCGTCATCATCAAAAAACATGGTATCCTGACTTCTCAAATATTATGGCTAATGGTAAGCTACTTTCCAGATTACACAGGAATAATCAATATCCAAAGAATATGAATACACTAACATGCACAAAGCAAAGTTCTCATGAATATAATTAACTTGCCCCATCACGGCTGAGAACATACCTTGGGCACTTACATTGCCTTAAGAGAATCATTAGGTTTATTGATTCATTCATCATCTCTTTGAGTGCCCACTGTGGGCCACACAATGTCTTAGGGACTTTGGTCTCAACTGGTAACTTAATTTAGGAAAGAGACAGATATTAAAATCACTACCATCTTCCCAGTTCCTAAAACAATGTCTGATGCATAGGAGGTATGATACATTTTTCTTACTTTTACTCTCTTCAACCATCCAACAAAAATGTATTTAGCACCTACTTGAGAGTTTCATGTATATTACCTCATTGAGTTCTCATTATGAACACATCCAGCATTTTACAAACCAGGAAGGAGCTCAAGACCAGACAACTAGCAGCGGGGGAGGAGGGTTTCAGACCCAGGCAGCCTGGCTCCAGAGTCCTTGCTCATTGCTGCTATATGGTAAATTGGATGATTACACATTTCTGAGACAGACTCTCGGGAAAATAAACAAGGTAATGCAAGAACCTCAGGGACCATAAACTGGCAGTGTGTAACTAGGATACATGGCTCCATCTCTACCATCCAGCCCAGATCCTGCCACACCCTGCATTTTTCACACAGTTACACTTCCGCATGTGGTCCAAGAGCTTTTGAATTGGTGACTGCTTACAAAAAGAAATTCCTTGGGGGAGGTCCCCTTCATTCGAGAAGTGAGAAGAAACTCTTCTCCTTCAGGAGGCTGAAATTCCATTGAAAGTCGGTAGAGAGATCAATAAGAGTCTTTTCTTAGATGGAATGTGGTTTCAGCTCAAGTCGTGATCTCAGGGTCGTGAGATTGAGCCCTGCGTTAGGCTCTGTGCTTGGGCGGGGTGGGGAGCGATCTGCTTAAGATTCTCTCTTGCCCTCTCCCTATGCCCCTACCCCCCTTCTCTCTCTCTCTCTCTCTCTCTCTCTCAAATAAATAAATCTTTAAAAAAAATGTTTATTATGGAATTGTTCATATTTGAGGGGGAAAATCCCAAACAATCTTAAAGTGCATTCTGAGAAGAATGGATAAACTGCATTGTGTGAATCAATGATCACAGCAACACAATTGAAGGGAACAGAGTCACATGCACTAAGATGGATAAATCTTAAAAGAGCAGAAATCTCAAAGTCACATTAAAAAAAAAAAGAAAGTTTCAGAAATAAATGATTGGGGTAAATCATTATTAATTAAAAAGTCAATAGTGAATCTATGTAAAAAGTATAAAAACATGCATAAAAATAATAACCATGAAAGGCATGATAGTGGGGAGCAAAGAAAAGAAACAAGGTCCAGGAGAGGCTTCAAATAGGCCATTCGACTGTATTTCTGATGTCACATTTTTTTTATGCTGGGGGTGAAGATGTGGCTGTTCAACATATTCTGTGTACTTTTTTGTGCCTGAATAATTCCTATGTTAAAAAATTACAGAGAATTAGGAAAATTTATCTAAGATGTATTGAGGCATAGACAACTCAGGTAGTGGAGACAAATAGGGAGGTTCCCACGTTGCATGTGGAGAGCAGAGTGGAAACAGTAAGGGGAATATAGAGGGACAAAGTAATACACTTGTCGGATTAAAAAAAACTGACAGAAATAGTAATGCAAGAAGCAGGAAGAATCAGAGTCTCATATTTTTAAGGCTGCGTGAAGCGGTGATTTAAAGGATGATAGTTACCTTCCCATAGGCACAGTGAGTAAGGGTTTGGAACATGGTTTTGTTGGGAGGATTACTTCATTTTTTTGTCAGCTAAAACAATGGCAGGTAGGTGATGGAGATACCCAGTTTTTTAGCTGACACAACTACCTAATACCAGAATTTAAGTTTTATATCATTCCCTTCCCAGGGGATAAACTTCTGACGCTTGTGACCTAAAAGCATTCCAAGGATGTGAACATAGGCCACTAAAACATGCATGTGGCCCAATAAATAAAAATAGATAATTGTGGACCACCACCAAAATAATGAGAAGGAATGTAAACTTCTGTTAATCATAGCAATTGCAAATAATTGTTTTGATCAACTTCATTTTCCCAAGGAATAATTGACACAACTGTTCAGATATTTTTGGGAAACGGCCAGACTAAGTAAAGACTACCAGGTTTTAATTGATGATTCTATTATTAGCCTTCCGAAATCTCTGTGGGCCATGATTTAACTTTTCTGGCTCTATTTTTCCTCATTATAACACAATCAGAGTACCTAATCTATACTTTCAGCAAGATAGTAAAAAGAGAAATTGAAATTCATCAATTATAAAGCACTCAAATTTCCTCGAGATGGCGGCTCTATAAGCACAGGGCATTATTATTAATTAAAAAGTCAATAGTGAATCCATGTGGTGAGACACATTCACTCACACTAATCACAAAACCATTACAGCTTGCAACAGGTTCCTTCTGGAGAAGTGCAGTGATGGGAGATGGCTTCACCCCAGGAAACCACTTATTTCACAGGATCCTATTCTTTTTTTTTTATCCATTTCCTTTAAGAGGCCAGAAATCAGATCATTTACTAGAGCTTAAAGTCATTTTCTGGGAATACATTCCTGGTAGCCCTTTTCTAAATACATAAATCTACCCAATGTGCACAAATAAATCCCACAGGTCTTTATAGTACATTTTGAACGGAATTTAGAGAGAGAGCTACTTGAAGTTTTCATAAAGACAGAGTCCTCTTGAATTTCCAGCTCCATGTGCTGCTGCTTAATTGCATTTCAAGTTACGAATGAGGCTTAGATTTTGTTTTATTCCCCATGAGCGTTCAGAATTACTCCTTGCCCTTTAGAAGCTTAAATTTTCCTGAAATAGGAGAATGCCACTCCACCCCAACGTTGTCCTCTGGAAGGTGCATTTTCCCCCTTTCTTCTCTAAATCTAGAATTGTAGCAAATGCCTTTTGTACTTGAGGTAATGAGAACATGTGGCTACTCCCATCATTGAAATCCAAGAGTAAGGATTCATTTGACTTTAGCCCACATGCCGAAAATCCAACAATTAAAAATCATACTGCCATACTTTCTTACTGATGATCTTGTCTCCTCTTGTTTCACAACCGATAAACTCACTTCCTCCAGTGGCTTCACTCTCTGAGTAATACCTCAAATTAAGCATTAAATGAATTTGTCACCTTGACATTTCAGGTCATATAAGAACAGGCTTAGATTTATTCTGAGATTTGTTTTTTTTCATCTGAGTCACTAGACCTGAAAGGAAAAGCGATGATAATTTCTATAAAATGTAAATATTAAATATTTTAGGATACTTGCTACATTATTAATAGCATGGGTGTCAACAAGGAATGATTCATAGGAATTTGGGGTTTTGAGAGTTCAGTAAGTATGTGTGTATATGTGTGGTTGGCTGCTTTTTATCATTTCCCTGCTTTTTATCATTCAACATTTAATTGGAGCATCCCCTTATTAATGTGCAAAGGAACATTTTTGTTAGGGAACAATCTTCTTAAAAAAGAGCAAGTTTAAATGTTTCTGGTTTCACTGAAATAAAAGCACAGTGTTCATATATAGGTAAAATATATCCCAAATTTGTAAGTGATGTGTTGGTTGAAATTCTTATATGATAGTAGAAAATGAATTAATTACCCAAAGAAATGATGGGGGAGATTATCAAGGTACATAGGCTCACATGTGTGTGCACACACATGCCACTTGTCCATGTCTATTTCAATACAAACAAATGATGTGTTATAATGAACAGAGACCTGTAAAATTTATAGTCAAATACAAACACATTTTGGTATTAACAACCAAACTACTGATCAAATAATTTCATTTCTTGTGTTACCAGTCTCAGCTCTTGTTCAAATAGGTTTGGTTGTTTTTCAAAACTTAAATTTTTATCAAGGTTCTATTTTGTGCCAAGCACTGCACTAAGTGGTTTATTTGCGTGATTTTCACTTAAGCTTGACAGAGACTCTACAAACAGATACCATGATTGAACACTTTCATGGTTGAGGAAATTGAGACAGGGGGAGATTTAATAACTGTCCAACATCAAGATGTAAGAATAAGACCGGAGATGGGAGCTCAAATATGTCTACTTATAAACCTTGAGTACTATAGTCCTATTTATGTTAAATTTTCAATGGTAAGGCAGTTTCTCTTAGTCATAGAATTAAGGCCAACTAAAAGAGTCCTTGCTATGGACTGAATGTTTGTCTCTCCAAAATTCATATGTTGAAGCCCTAATCCCTAATGTGATGGTATCTGGAGGTGGGACTATTTTAAGTCATGAGGGGGAGGCTCTCATGATAGGATTAATGCCTTTATATAAAGTGGAAGAGACACCGAGGAAAGGCCATATGAGGACACAGGAGAATGACAACCACCCACAAACCAAAATGAGAGACCCGACTAGACTGAACATGCTGGCACCCTGACCTTGGACTTACCAGCCTCCAGAACTGTAAAAAATATATGTCCTTTGTTTAAGCCACCCAGTCTGTGGTATTTTGCTTTAGAGGCTCGAACAGACGAAGACAGACCATGTAGATCTACATCATCCTCATTTAAAATATGAGTAAATAGAGCCCTGGAGACTGTGATTTGGGCAAAGTTAGATCATTAGCTGCCATTTTTAATATCCTTGTGTGTCACTGACACTGTTATATCTCTAAGAGGCCCAATGAAACAGCCCCTTCCTCCTCTCCCTACCCACAAGAAGAAAGTTGTTGAAGGCAACACTAAAAGTGGTGAGAGCGTCATCCGGGAAGCCACACCCACCCTGAGCTTTCCCAAGAAGTGCAAGGCCCACAAAGGAATAAAGACTGAAGCCCTGTGTGCTGTTCAATCAAAACGACCTTTGGGAGAGCTAAAGAACTTGCAACGCACAGCAGATATTTGGCCAGAAAAGGTCCAAGATTTCAAGAAAAATTTCACCACTGTCCACTGTCAAGAGTTCTTTCTGTCTCTCTCCCTCTCTCCCCACCTCGCTCAGTGAAATTTACACATATTCTATAAAATACAACCGATGTCATTCAGAGAAGTCAGCGTGCACCAGAAGCAGAACAGGGAGTTTGGGTCCCATTTAATCCCACTTAAGAACAGTTTAGAGTCAATCTCATAAAGTGGACCCATTTTTGACTCCTTAATTTCTATTACTTGAAGACCAGAGCATGGTTGTTCAAGGAGTATTAACTAAGTAAGACTGTGGTCGAAGATACCCTTTGTAGTATGAGCTTTGCTAGAGTGTCATAAAATGCATTAATCTTCCTGGCGTATTTTCCCAACCTACCCTAAATTTAAATGCTCATGGACACTTAGATGTGACGGTAGAGGTAAACACTTTTAAAAGTCACTCCCCCATGGGGCACCTGGGTGGCTCAGTTGGTTAAGCGTCTGCCTTTGGCTCAGGTCATGACCCTGGGATCAAGCCCCACGCTGGGATCCCCGATGAGCAGGGAGCCGGCTTCTCCCTCTCCCTCTGCTCCTCCCCCTGTTTGTTCTCTCTTTCTTTCAAATAAATAAAATCTTAAAAAAAAAAGTCACTACCCTATTGTTGAATCTTGTTAATATGAACCTTGAAGAAATAAACATGAGTGATTCCTTCTTTGTATACTGAATGCTTTTTGTTGAACTGAACTATATGTGGAGCTTAGAGAAAAAAACAAAAATGCAAAAATATAAAACTTACAGAGATGAAAACTGAAAGACAATATAATATATACTGTCGCTGAAGTCACTAGACTCACAAGACAAAGCCATCATAAATTGATATCTCAAAAGCCAGGTCTCTGGGAACTACATGCCCTGATTATATATGGGGAGTTTTTTGAAAATGTACTTCCAGTGTTGCCTGTATCAGAACAAATAATGTAAAGAAATATCCCACATAAAATGCACTTATGTGTATAAAAGATGAGTTGATTTTTCCATTGTTGAATATAAATTATATATATATATATATATGTATTAATTCACAGATTTAAGTTGAGAATGGCAGGCTGATTGTGAGAGCATAAAGTTCAGGGGCTCAAACACTCAAACTATTGGTAAGAAAATCTTCTGTGGAAGAAATGTAATAAGAATAAGAATTATTCACAAACTTCCCACAGCACAGAAGCCCTTGCAACAAAAGGCTGGCTAATTTCCAAATACTGATGATCTGACCCACCCAGCCCCAAAGTAGAGTACCTAACAGTACACATGAAGAAAAGGTTATTACAAATAGTGAAGACCCTAAGTGACTGTTTCTCTGAGAGTACACAAAAGAAAATTCACAGTGTCTGTCTTATGACCCTGTGACTCTCTCTGTCCTCCCGTCTGCTCAGTAAAGTCCACAGTCATCAGCCTGGATGCAAAGAGCACACAGGCGCTGGCTCTTCCATGTTGATGACGTCACTGCCTGGCGACTGAACAAGATGGCAAAGCCGAATTTTAATAAGGAGTATAATAGTTTACTAACTGGCAGGGAGGGAAGAACACTCTTTTCCAAAAAGTCCTGACTTAGGTTGAATTTGCTTCTTGACCTACCATCCCTGTTTCAGTTAACGATTGTCCCCCAAGTCAATTAAGCTAAAAATCTTGGAATCACCTAGACTCCTCTATCCTCTTGCACTAAATTCTGCTAATTCTATCTTCTTAGCAAATCTGTGATAAACCCGTAAGACAGAGACTTCTCCGGAATGATCACTCTCCTACATTTTCATAATGAACTATTATTAAACATGCTTCAAGATCCAGAGTCTCTCATAATTTCTTCTCTGACCCACTCAAAATTAATCCCTCTCTCCTACCTTCTACCTCACCACAAGGAAAAACCTGCACTATTTTCCTTATTACCTGTACTCGAATAATTTTTTTCTATGCCTGTGACCTCACTCAGCTGTGTGCCCCCAGAGGGCAGGAGCCCTACTCCTACTTCAGTGCTTGAAACACAGTAGAAACTCAACAAATCTTCACTAAATGAGAGGGAATGAGAAAGAGGAGAGTAGCCATCCCTGGAATCTGAGGGATGACAAGGGTCTAGTCGTGACGGTGCCACCAACACAAAGATCTCAAGTATTGTTCTTTAAAATGGTAGAGTACCATCTTCAGATACCAAATGGAGACATTGAGACATGTGACAAGGACTCCAAGACTAGAGATGGAAGGGGTTTAGGAATCGGGAGCTATGTTTCATACATATATGAGCATATGTATGTGTACACGCACACACACACACACACACACACACTCACACACACACACTCGGATGGGCACAGGATAGTGCTTCTTTACAAGGACTTATTTTCAGTCCCAGTAAACTGTAGCTGACTCCTCCATGGTCTTTTTGGCCTGGTCATCAAATATCTCCCTGCATCCAACAATCATGAACCCAGCTAGTCACAAAATGACTACGCTCAGGCCTAAAGCCTAAGAGGCTGATATGGATTCTTCTCTGCTATTTCCAGGCAAAACAGGGAGTATAAAAAAGATTGTCCATTCATCTGACTACTTGCTGTTCTAGGAAGCCAATCCATCAATCAATCATTTTAATGATTTCTTTTATTCCTTAGTAGATAGGAGACTTCTGATCTTTCAATTACTAGCCCTGCCTCTCAAATCTACCTTTGGCATAGTCACAGAACATTCCTCAAAAGCTGTAGACCTTGTTACACGTTATAAAACACATGATACGTTAATTTTTTAAAGGATTAAGAGAATTCACCGGAGAGAAGAACTGTTATATCATCTAAGCTTCTGCCCAGAAGTGCCTGTGAGAAAAGCCACCTACGGATACAATTATTTCAATAAAAGAAATGAAGGAATAAGCCCAATGCCCTTAGAGATGACAAAGATATCCTAGAGCCCTCCTATAACAGGGAGCATGGATTAGAACTAGTTTAATTTCAGCTGAATACAACTTCAAGTCTGTCCTTCAATTCATGAGCAGATGAAACACCTTCAGCAAAAGGGTGACGTCATATCACACAGCGATTGGCAGTGGACATAGTCACTGAATTTCAAAATTAGGAAACACTGGGTATGATTTCATCTAACCTCTTTGCTTTGGGGGATGAGGACTCTGAGGCCCAGAGAAGTGACATGGCTTGCCCAAGGGTCCACAGTGCTAGAGCCCAGGATCAGAGTCAGACCTCTGATGCCTGGTCCAGTGTGCTTTATACTCTGCAAGAACTCAGACCTCAGGAGCCGTCCTTGGCCAAAGTCAGCCCACACTAGTGTCTCCTTGGCCCAAGGGATATTATACCATGAGGTAGACAGAAGCACAGTCTCTTCAGTAACACCCAAGGCTGGGACGGTAAGTTATCCTCAGGTCTTTATCCTCAAGGGTACACGGCAGCATTGGGACGGATTACAGTGACCCTCACAATTTATAGGAGTAATTCCACAAACCCCAGTGTAACAGTATTGGGTTAAAAAACCCTATCAACGTCCATTTTCTGTGTTAAAGTTTTTGGAACTGGGACTCTACTTTGGTGGGTTTCCATTCGTTTCCCACATTCCAGTATATGGACTAAAAACAGTTCTTTTCTTCCTTTCCTAAGTAGGCTCCACCCCAACGTGGAGCTCAACGCAGGGCCCGAACTCACAATGCTGAGATCAAGAGTCAGATGCTGAACTGACTGAGCCACCCAGGTGCCCCGGACCAAAAACAGTTCTTAGAAGGCTGTTATGGGCTTTTCCTAGTGACAAGTAGAAACAAACACAATGTCCTTCTCCAACGGACAAACTGTCTACTGCAAACTCACAGAACACGATTTTATCAATCTCTAGAGTAAAGCATATATGTATTGGTTGTTCTATTTTTCAGGATGAGAATTAACACTTAAAAAGACCTAACCTGAAACATCTAAAGCCTGTTTATCTTTATGACTGTAATAGGCTATCTCATCTTTGTTGGCTTTGTTTTTCATTTCTCTTAAATCATACAAGCAGTGGGTAAAAATTCCAAATAGAAGTGACCACCTAAACATAAATAAAATTTCTAACTCTTTGATTTCATTCACACCACCTCCGTAAGATTTTTTTAATTGAAAGTATTAATGGCATTTTTAACCTGAATATTAAAATGCTCAGACCTTAGCTTTCCTTAATATTCTAGTCTATGAGCTAGCAACAAAATTCAAGGTTTAGATGTGATTCTTTACATACATAATTCTTTTTTTTTAAGATTTTATTTATTTCTTTGACAGAGAGAGACACAGCGAGAGAGGGAACACAAGCAGGGGGAGTGGGAGAGGGAGAAGCAGGCTTCCCGCTGAGCAGGGAGCCCAATGTGGGGCTCGATCCCAGGACCCTGGGATCATGACCTGAGCCGAAGGCAGACGCTTAACGACTGAGCCACCCAGGCGCCCCTACATACATAATTCTTATTAGGAAATTGTTTCACTCAGATCAATGGAAAGAGATTGCTCTTGGGATGCTGAATTAAATCTTGCCCATTCTCTATTAATATTTCTCTACGGTCTGTATGGCTCTATTAATTTAGAATACATGAGTAAAGACTTCACAAAGTGGCTATATTACTTTGGGTTTTGGGGGGGGTTTCTCCATTTCTGATCTAAATTCAGCTCCCCCATCCCTCCAAAAAGTACTTATTCCTGTTGTTATGCCTTAGGTGTTTGAGACACCAACTGACGTGGTTTCACTTCATGAATAAACATCTTGTAAATGAGCCATTCGAGCTCAGCATATAAGAAGGGGTATTTACTAAATAATAAATAGAATTAATTGAATCACATAAATATTCTGTCACAGGCTCTGGTGCGACAAGGTCTGGATTCCAATCTCGGGTCCCTCTTCCAATCTGTGAGACCCTGGGGGGACTACTTAATGGTGCCTCGTCTCTGAGATGAGAATAGCAACCTACACCTAGCAGAGTGTTGAAGATTAAATAGGAAATCTGAGGAAAATCGCTTCGCATAGTACCTGGATTAGAAAACATAATCTGAGATATTATTGCAGTATGGTCTTTAAAACCTTATTTCTACATATCTGGAATAAGATATGAGCTCCATTTCTGTGCTCATCTCTGTGCTTCCTGAGTTTGTCTCCGGCTCCCCGTCAGCGCCCCCACAGTCCCCGAGCCTCTGTGTTGGGCACTGACGCATCATCAGAAGAGTGATCATGTTCACATTCTCTTCGGTAAATAAAGTTCTTGGCTGCAAAATAGTCTGAAGCCAGGAGATCCCCAGAGAGGCAGGTGATGGTTCTGAAGAACAATCTCCAGGATTTTAGGCTAAGGGGCTGCCTCTTCGTGTCACGGTTCCCTCTGCCACACTATCAACTCTGATCTCTCCTCCCAGGAAGACTTCCTGTTCCGAGCCGGTGGCCTCAGTACTAACCCATCTCCGACTGGCCTAGGGACACACTCAGATCTCTCAAAGGCTGTTCAGCTGTGCGTGAGCCTCGTGTATTTAAATTCCCACAACTAGGAATTCCCGCATGTGTGATCCCATGAGCATACAGTGTGGCCACAAGAGATAGCCATCCTGGCCCCTCCGCCACTCTCAACCATCACCGATGATCTGTCCCCTGGTTCCGGGCTCCTCTCAGCCCTCTCGACACACACGACTTCATGTTTCGGGCCAGTGTGGATGACCTGACCATGACCTGAGGTGCATGACCCTCGCCCTCTGCTGTCCCTCCTTCACTCCGGCCTGGGCCCTTCCCTTCCAGAAACCATTCCAGCTGCAAGCTTCGAAACTCTCCCACCTGGTGCGGACAACCACCGCCTCCTGGGCTTCTTACCCACTTTCTTAGGCTCAACGCACCCTCCTCCACCTGCTGAAGGCTGAGCCCCTGGACCGCACATTCCTTCCCAATCGGCCGCTTCTTTCTGGCTCTGGTTCCTTCCCCAGCACCGAGAAAGCACCCCCCCACCCTGTAATCACTCTCCCAGCCCTGGAGGTGAAAGTCAAGGCTGACAGTGCTGCTCAGGCTCCCTGCAACTCTGCATCACAAACCCCATCTCAGCCCAGCCTCAAAGTTCCCCTGTCTCCACCTTGCTCCTCATCTCTAGTGCGTCAAAAATACAGAGCCACGGGTCCTTGCGGATCGGGCCACCCTCATTCTAGTCTCCAGGGGGCGCTCTATCACGCCCAGTGCAGGGCCCGAAGCTCTCGGCAGCTGATCTTCATTTTTAATGCTCCCCTCAGACTCTTCCCCACAGCGTGCCTTGAGCATACCACCAGTTTGACTGAGAAACGGGAAGTCTTTTGCCAGGAGGCCCTTCAGCTTGTTCTCCGGGAGCAGCACGGGCAGCTGTGCCCACTGGGCCCGCTCTCCACCTGCCTGCCCTTCTCGGGCACCATGCCCCTCCTGGGCAAGGCCAACCCCTCCCCTGCGTGCTGGGTGCTAGCTCTGCATTCAGACAGGCATCAAGCTGTCCATTCTTCGGTCTTTTCTCTGGTTTCTTCTGGATCTTTCTTCTCAGCATTTGTCCCTGCCTGACTCTACCATTAAAACAAACAAAGAGATGGGGCGCCTGGGTGGCTCAGTCAGTTAAGCATCTGTCTTCAGCTCAGGTCATGATCCCAGGGTCCTGGGATCGAGCCCCGCCTCAGGCTCCCTGCTCCGCGGGAAGCCTGCTTCTCCCTCTTCCTCTGCTCCTGCTTGTGTTCCCTCTCGCACTGTCTCTCTCTGTCAAATAAATAAAATCTTAAAACAGCAACAAAAACCAGGAAGTTTTCTCAATTCCACACCCAACTCTAGGTTCTGCCCTCATTTAACTGTGTCCTTGTTCAGCCAAGATTTGTTTAACCTACCTTCTGAGCCCCCTTCTGCCTGTCCCAGCCATTCTCAGCCTTGTGTCTATGCAACCAACACCCATACTGCTAAATCCAGTGAGTACACTTTGGCTTAATTCACCTACTCTTGACTCGGCATCTGGCACTACTGACCACGTGTTCCTCCTCCCCGAAGTTCCTTCCTTCCTCCTCACCTAGGCTGACCCACTTTTTTCTCCCCTGGTCATGCTCCTCTGCCTGCTCTTTGTGTCTCTGTGTTCCTCAAACTGCTGTTCATCTCGCCCCGATCACTTTCCCCTGCAGACCACGGCTTCAACTACCAGATGTCAATCTCCAGCTCAAATTCCTATCCTGAGCTCCAGACCCCTATATCCAGCCACTTCCTGGCGATTTCTACTTGATTCCTCACAAATTCTGCAAAAAGAAAATGTTCAAATAGAACGTATCATCTTTTCCTCCCATCTGCCAATCAGCCCCTTTAAATCACACCTGATGGCCCCTTTCCTTTACCCCCCACTTCTGCCCTACCTCTATTGATTCGATCGCCGTTATCTTGTGATCAACCTTTTTTAATTCCAGCAGCTGCCTGTCTACCTTAATGTAGGGCCTAATCCTTTGCCTGGATTAGTATCTTCTTGCCTTCCCGGCATGCCCCCCACCCCCTTCAACCTCTCCTAGATATCATTGCTTTGTCTTCAACATCACGCTGACCAGTCACACGCAGCAGACCACCCTCCAGGGGTTCCCTGAGCTTTCAGGGTTGGGTCCCACACCCATGTCCCACCTACAGGATCCCTGTAGACAGTCAGACCTTATTTCCTCTGCTACTCCCCAGCAAGCAGCTTTTGCTCTTGTCACACCAAATTCCCTATGAGTCCTCAAAAATACACATTTTCATGTGTTGACAGGTTCAGGCAGCTGCCTCTCTGGCCCCTTTCATGTTCTTCTTTAAAGTTTAGCTCAAGGGCGCCTGGGTGGCTCAGTTGGTTAAGCGACTGCCTTCGGCTCAGGTCATGATCCTGGAGTCCCGGGATCGAGTCCCGCATCGGGCTCCCTGCTCAGCAGGGAGTCTGCTTCTCCATCTGACCCTCTTCCCTCTCATGCTTTCTATCTCTCATTCTCTCTCTCTCTCAAATAAATAAATAAAATCTTTAAAAAAAAATAAATAAAGTTTAGCTCAAGATTTCTCCCCCCACCCCATAGATGCTGCTAAGGATGGCTAACAAACCTTCTCCCACGAGCTCTCACAGGTATTTGTCTCCTGACACCTTCCATTTTCCATTTTAATCGTTTCTTTCCCTGTCTCTCGCCAGCAGCTGGAGAGCAGAGAACATGCTATATTCCAAGCTCCACAAACCTTTTCTGGGAAGGACCAGACAGTAAATATTTTAGGCTATGTGAACATTATGGTCTCTCAATGATGAGATTGTAACTCCTCATCGACAGCACATAAATGAATGGATATGTCTGTATTCCAATAAAACATTATTTATGGGCCCTGAAATTTATATTTGATGTAATTTTCATATGTCACAAAAAACATTCCTCTCTCAATATTTTTTAAACCATTTCAAAATGTAACAACTATTCTCAGATCATGGGCTGTTCAGAAACAGGCAGTGTTTTATTCTGTTCTAGTAAAACCTCTTACCCTGCACTCCAGGCTTATAAATACACTGTCAACACTCAGCAAATGTTGGCTTCATAGATGACTGGTGCCCCTTCGGCTCAACTGGTCCCCATTGGGAGAGATGACTGAAAGGGTCACCTTTTCTCTGGAGGAAACAGAAGTCAACAGCACGAGCATGTTTGGTCTGCTGCTCTGTTAACCTGTGTCAACGTTTCTCCAAAAGAGCTTGAACTTCCCAAGGTCAAAGGAGAGGAAGGCAATGGGTTGTGTTTTCTACCCCATGAGGAGGTCTAAAGAGTTCATTTGCTTTGAGAGCCCATTTTAGACACTGCACTGAAGGGCAAGTAGCAAAAACAAGTCCTTCTATTCTATTTCCTGGGTTTTAAAGGCAGCAATATCCCTGATAACCAACCAGGATAATAATCTTTAGAGAAATTGGTAAACATCAGTGTGGTTAGGGCATAGAAAAGCCTCTACTTGAGTACTTCTCAAAGCATATAAAATATCAAGATTTGTTTTTCCTCTGATAGTTCTGAATTACAAAGCGCCTCTCTGCCCCTCCCTCGGAGGGGCCTGACCATGATGTGCTCAGAAGTGAGAAACATAAAAATCAGAGGATGGACTCTTTTCAAGGGAAGTTGTGGCATTTCCTGGGGCATGATGCGTGCTAAGACACACTGAAGTCAGGAAGGATGATCGATGCTTGCAAAGGAATCCTACTCTGTTTAAGAAACGATTCCAAACGAGGTAGCAGAGCACTCAAGTCCGGTACCAGGTCATGGCCACAGCGGTACCAGACCCCGTGGAGTGGCTGCCCTCGAAAGCCAGCCCTCAGCCTGGGAGGAAGTTTGAAGGGAAACCCAGAAGGGCTCTGGGCAAGAGCAGAAGGAGGCTTTTGTCCTCCTGCATTAGCAGCTGGACCAAGTTCTCCTCAGTAGCCAAACTGTGGCACTGAGGGATACAGATGCCCCGTCAAATTACTGCTCCGGAAATGGAAGCATTTCTCTTAGAGCAGAGGGAGCTGATTGTCTTTTTACGTCTGGAGGGAAAATCATGATATGAAGATTCAAAAAAGAAGTACTGGACTACTCAACTTTCCTAGCTATCCTGCCAACCAGTGTTTCAGTTGAGCTGCCTTTTCCACATGCCTTATGATTCACGCAGATGCATCCATATCAGTGCTTCCTAGGACACTGGGCAGCCACCAGCAAAGCCACCTCCTACCATCCGCCTTCTGGGGCAGCCCGAAGCGCCACCCACAGAATGCTTCCAGTAGCTCAGATCCCAGACTTGGGGGCGGGGGTGGTGGTGGTGACTTAGGTGGGGGAGGGTGCAGGCCCGTGAAAGGCTGGATCTGGGCTCCCAGTGTTCTTTGATTTAAAAAAATCTACATATATTTGAGTCTCACCATCAAACGTGCTGACAACTTTGAGTGGGGTGGGGCTGCCCTGCTCGTGGGGCCCGGAGAAGAGGTGTGGGGGTATCGGTGGTGGACATCTGTCCTCCCCACTTCCCGTAGAGGAGGCCCACCCAGATCGCACTGGATTCTAGGGTCATGGCTCTCCCACTCTACCAGGCATCCTCACCCCCTCTGTGCAGGACAGCGTCTACATGGGCCCTGAAGGACGTCGGGAACAGGACTGTTCTCTTGGTAATTGTACATTTTTCGCTCGGAACTTTTTGATAGATTTTATATCTATCCATAAATATGTCTCTCTCTACAATGACTCAAAGGCTGCACATTTTATGAACTTTGCCTAAATTCCTCTTTCAAACACACTCGTCCGTATGGTTGATGGCCCTGCCTGACGACGCAAGAACCAAAGGCTCTCCTGTGGTCTCCAGCAAGCTCATTTTCTTTCTGCTCTAAATTGTGGCACATTCCAACTTCCAATGTTAATTTCTTTCAAACTCCTTAAGTAAATATGTTGTTTTTCACTGAAAATACTTCAGGAAATATTGTCAACTTCTGAATCATGCTGAGAAGTGCCAGAGAGCATGGAAAATTTTAAACAAGAGATAGTCCAAAAGTCATTTATATTTTGCCTGGAATGCATTAGAATTCTTTTTCCTGAGTTGATTTACTTTCTTAATCATGCTTTGCTTATGCTAATTGGTTTATATTTGTTGAAAGCGAGCCACAGGAAGGAAGACAACCTAAAAGCATCATTTTAGGAAGAAACAACCCGGGCATGAAATAGACCACTGGCCACCCGCAGTGAGAAGAACTCATCTGTGGTCACCGAGAGTTGGACTATCCTGAAATTCTTGGTCAAAATTCTTCATTTTTCCTCATATAATATCATAGAATTAGAAAAGGTACATTTTAAGTTTCGTGTCAGTAAAAGGTTCAGTCATGTGTTACTTTTAGCTGCTCTGCCTGGTGGGGTAAAAAAAAAAGCACAGTAAAGCAGTATCGAAAGTAAGAGAGAAATATTACCTTGGCTTTTTAACGTGTAAACATACGTCTAATATAATCAAAGACCATAGGAATAGTTGGTATTTATTTATTTGAAGTTCTATAATGAAATGTGAATATATTACCAACGGGTAACTCTACCTAGTTTATTTGAGTGTGCCCAAAAACCTTGAGCTAGACAGATCACCAACTATGAAAAACAGATTTTTCAAAACTAATAGCTATAAGAATTCACATGAATTTTTAGAAATTAATTAGATTTAGACTAGAGGAAAATAAAACCTGACATTGGGGAGTATGAAATTTCTGCAGAAGGAGCATTTTTTTTTTCAGTTTTGACTGTAATTGGTACATTAAGGAGAAGTTATTTTGATCTGATGATCTTCATTCAAGTATATATCAGGTTATTTTTTAAAACTCCCTAATCTCTGCAGTTTTCAAAAGCAGGACAACATAAACAATCATAATATACTTTATTTCGTTATTTCAAAGTAGCCCTGAGAGGGATTTTTGGTTCCTGGTGGGTCCGTGTGCGCGTCAACTCTACCCCATGTGCTTGTGTTTTAATCTGAGAAAAAGAGTAATAGGGACAACAGGCAATAATAGCCTCAGTACTTTAGCCACAGACCCAAGTGACAGAGGAAGGCAACTTTCCTAAAAGCAATTTCTGGGAGCACTTTCTACATGAAAAAAGAGAGAAGTGAAACTCCTTGAGTGTTTAATGGTATCACAGATGGGGAGAAACTGGTCCTGAGTTCCTTACATGTGCGCGGGAATGTGGGGTGTCTGAGAGACAGGGATCTCTGACCTTGGCCCTGTCTTCTGGCTTCGTGTTCAGGAAGAAGAGGTGGAGTATTTACAGGGCAGAGCTAGTCTGGGCCCCTGCCTACCACACCCCAATAGACGCCAGGCAGGACGAGCTGCATTAAGAGCAGGGCTCAGTGTGGATGTTCTTATTTTCTTAGGCAAAATTACCCCGCAAACCTAAATAGTTAGACAGACTTTAAGGAAAGCACTCTAACGGTGTTAAATATAGGTCAAACTACCCATGAAAAGGTCAAAAAACGGATATCCATTTTTGTCAAGGTGTGGGAGAACGGGAATTGTCATCTATTTGGGGGGAGGGCAAATGGGCAAAGCCTTTTTAGAGAGTAAAAATAGGGCATGCACTTATGACTCAGCCCAGACTTTTCACTTCTTGGAATCTTGCCTCGGGAAATACTCATTGGCAACATTGTTTCTAATGGCGAGGACTGGTAACAACGGGAACATCCATCAGGAGAAGAAAAGTAAATGGTTGTCCATCCATTCTAACAGGGAAAGATCGCTAGGTCATGTTGTTGAATGAAAATGACTTTTTTTCAACAATGAATAGCATGATCCCACCTATATTAAAATACCTACGTGTCTGTATGCCCATATGCATGTAAACCCAATGAAAAAGATCTGGCAGATATACACCAAAACGTGGGGGTGGGGGAGACCATTCCACAAAGAGAATGACATAACAGAACGGGCTGTATGAGTGAAGTGTTCTTCTTTTAAACTTTATATATTCATAAAATGGGCTTATTTCAATATGTATATGTTTATACTATGTGGACAACTAAGAAAAAAAATTTTAAAAGAACAAAAGTGATCTAAGTTTTTAAATTTTATAAGCATATCTGGTCCCTTTCCTTGGTGTATCAGGGAAGATCAAAATAGTTTCCAGATACGGAGGTGGCACTAATTTATAGTGTCAGTGAGATTAGACATAAGCAATGCTGTCCCTGTTTCAGGAATCCCACTAAAGTAACGGGGTTTCAGTCTTATTTTGTTGCTTCAAACAAGAAACAGAACTCACCTCATCAAGTTCTACTGGACACTGAAATGACTTGGTAACGTTTTAGAAGCAGGTTAATCAAATGACTCCCTGTCCTCATGGCTGACTCTCAGTCATTTCAGTCATTACTAAATGTATTCCTCTGACGGAACAACCTTCCTCTGAACCACACAACCAATGAAAGGAATAGCCTTCTATTCTCTGTGTGCAAAGTACAGAGTTAAGAACCAAATCCCGAGCCCACAGCCTTCCGCCATGCATTTGCTCTTCATCTCTGGGTCTGCTAATCTTCCCTTGTCCACTGTGCAAATCTCAGGAGGGAGCCAACACCAGCTTGCTTTGGTTATTCTCCCTAAATTACTGCCCTGGGCTAACACAGCTCAGTGATTTAAATCCTTTCTATTAGTTTCCCTGGTACACAATCATAGTTGGAATGCCAACTGTTTAAATATTTAAAAGCGCTCCCCAAGTAAAATATAAAGTTATCTCTTTATACTTCGAGTCCCTTAAGACACATCTCCCTTTCATGGCTCTCTGTCTACCTCTCGGCCACCACCTGCACACCTTTAATACCTTCTCTTAATCCTCTTCAGTTCATTCTTACTTTCTTCATTTGTCTTGGCACAGAGCTTCTTTGTTATTTAGGAAATGCCACCTGTTTATACAGGTGAGGGGAACCTGGCTAATCAAACCCTTACACATTTAATTTGAATCATCATCCAGGATCTGTGCCGTCCGATAGCCACTAGCCACAGGTGGCTATTTACTTAAATTTAAGTAAATAATTTAAAGAAAATTAATTTTAAAATCCAGTTTCTCTTTCTCATGAACCACACTCAAGTGCTCAATAGCCAACGGTAGCCAGTGGCTTGTGTCTGTAGCACTGGACACCAGATGGACATCTTTATCATTGCAGTAAGTTCTAGTGGACAGCCAGATCCAGACATCTCAACTCTAAAAATACCTCGACCCCTGGGAGAATTCAAAACTTGAATGGCAAGAAAAAACTGAATCTTGGGAAAGCAGAAAGGGTATTAATTAATAATAATGAATAAAAGCAAAAGACAAATTCACTATGTGTAGAAATGACTAAACAGATTTCCCCAAGTAAATACATTTTCTACAAATCCTTACATTTTCTCTTTAACAATCCAGCAATAATCTCTTCCTAAGCATTACAACCACTGGCTGGATTATAACATTTTCTTTTCATTCAGGAATAAGCTTCTACGGATTTTCAGAATTATTTTTTTAAATAATTTTTTATTGTTACGTTAATCACCACACATTACATCATTAGTTTTTGATGTAGTGTTCCATGATTCATTGTTTGTGCATAACACCCAGTGCTCCACGCAGAACGTGCCCTCTTTAATACCCATCACCAGGCTAACCCATCCCCCCACCCCCCTCCCCTCTAGAACCCTCAGTTTGTTTTTCAGAGTCCATCATCTCTAATGGTTCATCTCCCCCTCCGACTTAGTCCCCTTCATTCTTCCCCTTCTGCTATCTTCTTCTTCTTTTTTTTTTCTTAACATATATTGCATTATTTGTTTCAGAGGTACAGATCCGTGATTCATCAGTCTTGTACAATTCACAGTGCTCACCATAGCACATACCCTCCCCAGAATTATTTTTTAAACAGAACATTTATGAAGCTCTCAGTCTGCTCCTTCTCATTTAGGTATAAACAAGTTTGAAGAGCTCGAGCAAACAGGAATGTGGGAATGTTTCCAAGTACTTTAAGGCCCTCTGAATGGGAAGCCAATTTTACATCCTCCAACAGTGACAAGGGGGCCACCTCCCCACTTGCTAAGCATCTACTCCTCTGTCAGCTTGCTTGGTTATCATTTCCCCTTGAAATCTGCCTGGAACCACCCCCACCTTGCATGCAACACCCCAGCATTCATGTCTCCCCGCTTTGTCCAACTGTCACTTCCTGTGCATCCTTCCAGAACCACGTACACTCCGCCGTCTTCTCATTACCTCCTGACATACCTATCCCCCTCTGGGGCTGGGAGCTCCTTGGGGCCAGGCAAGTGACTGACCCTGACTTGTATTCCCAGCACCTAGCACTGTGTCTGACACAAAGAAAGTTCTCAATAAATATTTATTGATCTGAGCTGAGCAAACTGGACCCAAAGTTATAAACATGCTTTCCACCTTAACTCAGACTCTTTTTTTTTTTTTTCACCCTAACTCAGACACTTAAGTCCTGCAGTGAGGGGTATTTGAGGTATAATCAATGTAATCTACTCTGTTACTGTCTACATGTAATTTAACAGACATTTGAATTAAATTGAAATGTCAACAGGAGCTATTACTGGCTATGATCCAGTTGGCTATTGATAGCCTCCGTGTATTTGCTAACTTGACTATCGTAGTTTCTCAACTTCTTGAGAAAAAAAATAAGATTTTCTCTGGGCCCAAATAGACCAATTAATGTGATTACCAAGTGACAGGAACAATGCTGTTCAATCTGAATTCTGTAACATTTTTCAAAATACAAATAAATCCTTAAATGATGAAATTTGGATTTAATAAGTCAAAATGTAATGAAAGGTACTGTCAATATTTAAAACCTCAATAAAAATTCACTCTCCAAAGTGTAAGCCAGCAAAATATCAATTGGCTTTTGTTCTTACGAAACTTAACTTTCTAAAATGGGCAAATACCAAATTTCAAAAGGGAAGCCCAAATATGTCATATTCTGCCAAAAAATCATTAGCTCATATGCATGTGCTTTTAAAACCAAAATTTAATAATTTTGATTAAAAGACTGGCATCAGCAATCAGAATTTAAGACCTGGTAACTCAGCACTAAATGCAAGCTGTGAAAACCAGGGAAGTGAGTTCCTAAACAGAATGTGTGTGTGTGTGTGTGTGTGTGTGTGTGTATTCCTCTCTAGTGTCGTAATGATATCGAAGTCAAATGGACTCTTTCCCTCCAGGTTGAACTGGAAGCCTAATGGTTCCATTGTTTTTCATCTCTCCTCTTCATATCAAAGAAATACCACATTTTTATAACATTGATGTTGAAGGACTGAATAAATACGATCTATCTCTGAACTTACTGAGGAATTTGTAGAACAATTTTGTGACTCTCCTTTATTTAGAGCAATACCCTGGAGATTATATTTGTATAGAGACTTAGCATTTCCAAATGCTTACAAGTGTATTATCACATTTAATCAAATTGTTCATATACCTGATTAGCTCAATTATTCAGGCAACATCTGCTCAGTTTACATATTACTCATGACACCCCGCCCCCCGCCCACATCTTTTTCCTCCTCGCCTGAAATGTGATCATTTTCTTTCCTTTTAGTCTTGTACTAGGGGCAAGGGAGGAAGGAAAGGAGAGGAAATTCAGGCTAATCCTATTTTAAAATTTATAGAGTTCTTTTAGAAAAAAGTCACTGAGAATATTAAAACTTCTAGTTAAATTAAGGCTCTGGTGAGTAGAGGCATGAATTGAAATGATTTAAACTGTTTTAATATTTGTGACTTATTCAAATATCTTTCATTTATAACTTCCAATTAATAACATAATTGTTTATAATCGTTATTTCCTTTATTTAGGATTGTGTGCTAGGGATTATTATTTCTGTCTTCAGGGGTGAGGAAAGAGGACATGGAGAAACAGCATTGATCTGTCCCCGCAGGGGCCCAGACTGGAAACCAAGTCAGGGGATCCCAAATTGCACCACTCCCTGAAACCAGTGGTTCCCAAGCTTTGGCGTGTGTGAGAATCTCAGCGGGCTTGTGATGCGCAGATGGTGGGGGGCGGGGGGGTGGGGGGTGTCCAAACCCTGAAATTTCTGATTTGGCTGATGGGGTGGGACCTGAGAATGTGCATCTCTTAAAAAGCAGCAGCGGGGCCACACTTTGAGAACCACTGCTATAAACCATGGCTGCCTCTCAGCTCTTTACTGCTGCAATGCACATCAGAGCAGAGAAAGTCTCCTCGAGACCCTGTGGGGCTCTAAGTCCCTGCCCCCCACAGCCAACCAGACACCATCACAGTGCCAGTTGACGGGCACCGCACACACACCACATCAGTGCTGCATGAATCGGCTTCCGTTTTCTCATGGTCCTGGGGCAACAGCAGATTGGCTAAGTAACCTTTTTTGGTAGGATCTGTTTAAGCTAAAAGGTTTGATCCTTTATCTCTTCCAAGCCACTGAATTTATTAATCAAAACAAAGAAGCCCAAGACAGAAAGGAAAACTGACCTCTGGTCCCCACCCCTTCAAGAAGCACTTATGCCCTCGAGGAATCTGAGTCGCATCGCCACGAGGTAAGCCTTCCAGGAGTCTGTGGGTCCTCTCCCCAAATGCACAGACCACCACCGGCACCGGCACCGTCAACGCTTCCCCGGCTTGCTGAAGAGGGGCTGATTTGCTCTTATTCCATAGAAATAAATGACTGTCCTGATTTTGCCCACCCCCAATCATTTCTACCATTCCTCCTTCCTTTCTGTTGCAAAACAAGGCACCTTAAATGGACATTATCCTGTTCATTTTTTCGGACTCCTTGGGAAGAGAGATGCTATGCTTTTTTGAGGGAAGTGGCCCGATTGTGACACCCCAGATAGGTAAGTAGCTGGAGAACCAAGATCACGTGAACCACAACATTCTATACGAGATCCCACTGATGAAAATATAATAGCTGCAAGAAATGGATTACTGACAGTTAATGTGTAATGTCATGGTCTTACCTATGCACACTAGATCCATAAAACCATACATTCCATAGCAGATTTGAAAAAGGATGTCCTTCCTCTGCCACACTGCATAGGGGCTGAAGGCTGACCAAAGGAGCCAGGTCACACTCGCTATTAAGAACAGGGATCCTAGGATTACAGCAATCATCTGAACTTTCTCAACCAGTGTTATAGAAATGCTTTGCCACTAAAAGAAAAACAGAGGCATGTGAGAAAAAGGTGCTGTGTTTAAAAAGAAAAAAAAAAAGAACACATTTCAGCCCCATGTTTCTCTCCATCATGTTATAGACCCTTTTCAATCTGATCAGCCCCCACACGAATTTTTCCATTTCATCCAGGCTATAAAAAATAGATAAGCAGATAAAGATTAATGAATTGCCTTAGCTTCATTATTTTCCGTAATTCACCGTTCTGCAAATTTAATCTAGTTTTATTCCAGGTAACAGTACTGGGAGTGAATGGCTGAAGAATATTTAGTACCTGGGATCACATTATTATCTTTCACACATGCACGAAATTAAATACACTCCGAAGATATGTGCTGAAGACTCCCCTACTTGGAAACTTATTTTGCTCTTTAACACATTTGACTACTGCAAAAAAGGGAACTGTTTCTTGTTTTTGCAAAAAAAAAAAAAAAAAGTAAGCAACAAATAAATAAGTTACATAAGAACATCAGTGAAAAAGTCGTTAAAGTAACACACTAGAATTTTAAGGGAACTATAAGATTGTACATTATCTGTTATTGGTACATTTCATATACTCAGATATCACTGAACTTTAATTATCTAACGGGTAATCTGTGAAGCCATTTTTGTCAAGATTTAGAATTTGTAAACAAACGGAGTACCTTTGAAATTCACAAACTGTGTAAGTACCACACAATTCAATGGGGAGAATAATTTGGTGTCCTAAGCATCGGTATTTGGGAGGATTTTACAGTACAAATGATCAAAAGTCTTTCAAAGGTGCTATCAACTTGAAAGAATTAATTAGTCATGTTCTCCCTTTTGCATAATTGAGACAGAAACAAAACTAGAATTGCTATTATGGTTTGTCAGTAAACAGTGAAACTCAAAACAACCTGCAGTTTCATTCTGTGTGAAAGAGCTCTGTAAAAACAAATGAGCTTGAAAACTCAGTATCCATTGGGTGCATCTGATATTTCCTTAAACTCTTTACTTACCTTTAAGTCTGAATATGTGCATCCCAAATGGCAAGTCTATCACCACCCTTCCCTCTCTCCCTCACTGCTTCTGTCTCTCATCATAAATAATTTACTTATCATATTTAAATACGTCCTTTATCCTGCATATTCATGGATATTGTTAAATTCTACATTTTTAATGATTAAATATCAAAATGCATTTGAAATATTTAATTCTCTAAAGTCATTTATTTTTCCTTTAAAAACTTCAGCACCAAATGATAGTTCGGCAGAATTCTATAAGAAGGATATTTCTAACGATTTTAATATGCAGATTCATTTGCTGAAAAATGGCTTTTGCTTTTATAATTCTGGATGAATAATAATTAAATTTGTCAGTATATCTTATCATTACAGCTGAATTAATTTATTTCAAGCATGTATTTGAAGTTTTTTTTTTTTTTTACTAGTTTCCTGACATAATCTTAAACACATTAATTTCGAACGGCCTGGCATTGGAATTTAAAGCCATTTTAAATTTGGTGTCACCGAACAAGTATGAAGTGTCACTATTTGTTGGTTTTTAGTCTCAGGGCTCATTGAAATCTGCATTAAATACAACAACATGGTAAACAACACAGAAAACTACTACCAGCTAACATCCATCCCAGATGGATCCTATCATGTCTATATGCATTATGTTACTCTTTATCAATTTATTAATTACATCAGATAGATGAAAACAAAGCATACTTCTAAACTTATGGGGCAAAGGTACACAAGTTATGTGTCCATGACAGGGAAAGATTCTCACATGGTGAGCCATATGTTTCAAAATACATAAGCTTGAATCATAAGAGTCTTGGGTAAGCAGCAGTGAGTAAGGAGGATTTATCAAGAATGGTATGGGGTGTCTGGGTGGCTCAGTTGGTTAAGCATCTGCCTCAGGCTCAGGTCATGATCTCAGGGTCCTGGGATCGAGCCCCGTGTAGGGCTCTCTGCTCAGCGGGGAGTTTGCTTCTCTCCTGTGCTCTCTCTCAAGTAAATAAATAAAAATCTTAAAAAAAAAAAAAAAAAAGAATGGTGTTACTGATATCTACTTCCCTTTTCCAGAAATCCTTTATGTTCCACGTTCACCCTGTAATTTTAGTGGAGTTAAATTTGGACAGCTCAATATTGTACAATTAATTATATTTAGCTTCAGTTAGGCTTACTAATTAATTGCTCCAAGACTGCCTGCATGCCAATTTAGAAAAACATGGTGGTCACAGGCATATGTGATGAGGTCCTACTAAACACTCAGGGGTTCAGTGAACAGCTGAGGTGTCTCCTGGGACATAGGAAATTGAGGTGGTTCACATCTGAGAGTGCGCATGACTGCCCGCCACACTGGGCCTGGAAGCTTCTGACGCACAAAGCTAAGCTGTTCCTTGGCAGGGAAGGAGAATGAGCAAAGGGACAGACTTACCAGGAATAAGAAACACTGATGTTTCACACTTGTTTGAGGACACTAAATTTAAAATGGCTTAAAATTCAAATACCTGGCAGGTTGGAATTAAATGTGTTTTAAAATTATGTCGTGAAAGCTAGGAGAAAAAAGAGAACAATTCTCAATTTCAGCACACTGAGATGCTTATTTATTATTATCATAGAAATTATCTTTTGTGGTAGACATAGGAAATAATTTGAGATTTTTGAAGCTTATTTCTCAAGAAGGATAAACTGCTCAAAATCAATAATAAGCTCCCTGAAATTTCTGCTTTTATATCACTCCAGTAATAACGCAAATATGCCAGTGTGTCTAAAAGTGCTGTGATGTTCTTCATACACTGATGAACCCTAAAATTAGCACCATTTCACTGAATAGCTAATGAGGGCAAATCATTATTGAACCAAAATCATTAAACTGATTATAAACATAAGGATTTTCCCTTTGAACGCTGATATCATCTTGGTAATTTCTTTGCCCATTATATAATGCTCTTTCTTACTGTTACCATTATGCGAAAAAAGTGGGATTATTCACATTCTTCCCCTAGGAAAAATAATGCTGCCTTCCGCCACTAGGAAACACCCACCTGACGTCTTTGCCCTGGGAGGTACACATTATCTAACCGGCTCAGCTTCAAGAAGCTGTGTTAATGGACCATTAGCTTAGACAATAAAAATAGAAGATGAGTCTCTTGGGGCTTCTCTCTCTAACCCAATGGTATCCAAGGCCTGGATTTCAGTCTGTAAGGTATTTCTGAATCTTGAACAGAATTTGTCAACTGCTGAACATACTTTTCACCTCTAAAACCTAATATGCATGGGTGTATGTATAAGTTATGTGAGTATGTATGTGTACGTGTGTATGTATTTATTTAAATTTCTTTCCAAGTTTGGAAACGTAAATCCTATAACAATAAGCAGATTAACTCTAAATAATTGCTATTATTTATTTCTTTCCATAATATTTGAATTATGTTTGACTTTTATATTCCTGAAAATATGTTCACTTCTACAAAAATTATTGGATGTATTGTTAGCAAAAATAACTATCTTCTGAAAGTTCATCCTCATTTGGTGTAGAAGTAATTTAATAATCACAGCCTATATTTATATAGGGTCAATATGTCCCAGGCACTTTTCTAAGAGTTTTTTTTTTTTAAATTAATTTAATCCCCACAACAACTCTGTGAGGAAGGTATTATTATTATCCCCATTTTAAAGATAAGTAACCTGAGGCAGAGAGAGGTCAAACACTTTGCCCAAGGTTACACACCTACTAAGGATGAAAGCTGAGATTTAACCCAGGCAGTCTGGCTCCTAGGTTCATGCTTTTATGTTATATTTATATTATGTATTTATATATCCTTGAACAACACAGGGGTTAGGGATGCCAACCCCCCACACAGCCAAAAACCCATGCATAACTTCTGAATCCCCCAAAATGTAACTACTAATAGCCCACTGCTGATCAGAAACCTTAGCAATGGCAGGGGCGTCTGGGTGGCTCAGTCGGTTGAGCATCTGGCTCTTGATTAAGGCTCAGGTCATGATCTCAGGGTTGTGAGATCAAGTCCTACATAGGTCTTGGGCTTGAGCTCAGCAGGGAGTCTGCTTGGGGAGTCTTGCCCTCTACGCCTCCCCTCCCAGTGCACACACACTCTCTCTCTCAAATAAATAATAAATCTTGAAAAGAAACCTTAGCAATGACATAAACAGTCAACTGACTCATATTTTGTAAGTTATATGTATTATTTGCTGTATTCTTACAATAAAGTAAGCTGGGGGGGAATGCAAATGAAATCGTAAGGAAGGGATAATACATTTACAATATCATACTGGATTTATCCAAAAACATCCATGTATAAGTGGGCTCACGTGGCTGAAACCTGTGTCGTCCAGGGTCAATTGTACTATATAATAGTTCTACTGAGCTCTGATGACAATGAACTACATACACTCCATCTTTGCAGTGACACCACGGTTTTCCTGGGAACAGCTTCAAGTCTGTCTTCTCTGGTCTCCTGAAATAGCTTTGCAGCTGAACTGCTAGCCATGAGTCATTCCCTGATACCAAGTGGCACCCCAAGCCTACATTCCTAATGAAAGGAGGCTTGTGAAGGAAAGCTACATGTGTGGCTCAGTACATAGTCCCAGCGCCTGGCATCTAACTATCGCAGGAAGGATGAAAAGAAGGGATAGAGGAATATGACACGGAAGAGAGGGAAGGAAGGAGGAAGGAAGAAAGGGAGGAGGGGAAGGAGAGGGAGGGACATGTACGCTCCCCAGTTCTGCTTAATCTGCCTCCCTGTATTAGCCCAAATGCCATGTACTTCTCATTTTGGTCCCTCTCTGCCTTTGAGCACGTTCCTTTCTCAGCATGCTCTGCCTTCCTCCCTTCTCTCATGGGTGGAAACGTCTCCCCCATCCGTAACTTGCTTTCATGCCAACTCTTCTAAAAAGCCGTCCCCTCCTCTCCTCGTGCAGGATCCCTCTGTCCGGACCCGAGAATCCACTGTTTGTATTTCTGTTGAGTGCAGATTTCTTCTTGCATCCCAGATGGTTATCTCCCCGTTGTCCACAGACTGTAAGTTTCATGAAAGCAGAAGCTAAGTCTCGCCCAGAAAATGCTTGACTCCTTGGCATCCTGACTCCAGTTTCCATCATCTATCTGACAGCTACAATCTCATTCTCTGCACACCCATTCTGTCCTTCCTACAGGATTAAGTCCCAGCTCTGGCCAAACCACCACTGAGTAGAGAAGTGAGAATTTAAACTCCGACCTCTTTCCAAAGCCCAAGTTCCTTCTAAAATGCCCTGCGCTCTGCCTACATAAACTGACCTATCCTACATCTGAAAGCAAAAACAAACTGGTCATAATTATACCTCTCTAAAAGGTGTTGTTGTACAGTTAAGGCAAAGTCAACATGTGTGCAAAAAGCAGTCGAGCCGAGCAAAGCCAACCCAATAGGACCAATTGTTTTCTAAATGGCGTTCTCAAATGAATACTTCTTCAGTCTGAATGTTGCAGTTTGTTAAATGAATATTAACATTAAGAAGACAATCTCAGGGAGATAGATCTCTTTTATTTTAATGAAGTTTGAAAGGAAATAAATAATTTCACATTGGAAATTGTTTAATATTCTCATTATACACAGCTGTTCAGAGATGCACCAAGTAAGGTCCACCAGTCCTAAAAAGACACAGACAATGTACATGGCCCAGAATTGGGTATCACTGCGTGTGAGGGTCCACGTCAGTGTGGCATTCTTCATGGGAAATTAAATAACTATCCCAATAATTACCACAGACTTCTTTGAAACCATGGCAAAATGGTTGCCTTTCCCACTGAAATCTAATTAATTAGCACAGATTTATAACTTCCTTCAGACAAAAAAGGATGAAAGAATAAGCTGGGAATTTTCTTTAAAGAAATGATGGGAACCAAAGCCAAGGTAAGACCAAGTCATCTCCTCATATAAATCACTTCCAGCCAGTAAGATAAGAACTGGAGAAAGGCATATACTCCATCAGGCCTCCAGGAAGCTATTTAGAAAGATATACCTGTCATTCCGTTGTCTGAAATAGTTAATGCACCTTCTCAATTTAGAACCCAATTTCCTCCCCGAAAATAACACACACTCAGAGGGAATGAAATTGAACGCAAAGAAAGTAGATTCATTCAGTTTGCATTAAATCCTTCACTCTAAAGTACTGTTTCACCTTTGTTTTTAAAAGGCAAGCCAGATATGAATCATAAGCTAACAGATTTGTAGTATGATGATTTATAGCATGCAGAATGACAGGTGGGATTACTTACCAGTGTCACAGGAGAGAACACCTGCTCTTAAGAAATGTTCTCTTCAGAAAAATGAATTTAGCTAAAACCTATTTTCAATCATCTTCGATGGTGTTTAAATTGAACCACTATAAGCTGGAATTTGAAATGCTGGCAGAAAACATCTCTATGTGTAATCAATCTGACATGAAGATACAACATTCAGTTAATTATATGCCCATTCTTTGTAGAGTTGTATTTATAGGCTGCATATTAAACATGATTTCATGCTTTGGTATGGGTCCTCTCTGCTAGAGAAAGCATCTTCAGAAACTCATCAGAGATGAAATAAAAATTAGAGCAAAAAAATTTGCTTTGCCTGAGAAAGGTGAAATATTTTTTTTTTGAGAAAGGTGAAATCTAAACAACTCAGATGAAATAAATAGGAAAATATGGAACTGCTTCTTTAAAATAATTAAGAAAAACTGATAAAACTCTAGTAAGGCTAATGAAAAATAAAAGAGGAGATATAAAATGACTGCTCCAACAGGTAAAAAGAGTAATAAGCGTATATAATAAACAACCTTATGCCAATTAATTCAATAACATAGATGAAATAGATAAATTATTTGAAAAACATAACATCAAAACTGACTCAAGAAGAAATAGAATGTTGGACTAACCCTTTACAAAACAGTTGAACTTATAGTTAAAAGCCTTCCACAAACAAATGAACAAACACCTCAAGGACCAATGGTTTTACCGGAGAATTTTATCAAACATTTAGGAAAAAAAAAATAATATCAAAGTTACATATACTCTATTAGAAATAAAAGAGGACAGAATAGTCCCCAACCTATTTTATGAGGTCATGCAAAACCGTGATACCAAAACCTGAAAAAGAAAAGAAAATTATAAAAAAATAATTCCAGACTAATATTCCCTATGAGCATAAATTAAAAAGTAATCCTCTACAAAATATTAGCAAACCAAATCCAGCAGTATACAAAAAGAATAATGCATCCTGAGTGAGTGGGGCTTATCCTAGGTTGAAAGGTTGATATAACAAAATGTCAATCAATGTAATTAATGACATTAAGAAACTAAAAAATAAAAGAAAAAGATCCTCTTAAAAGATGCAGCAAAATTATATGACAAACACTCATTCAAGATGAAAACTAGGAATAGAAAGAAAACTTCTTAACCTGAAAAGGGCATCTACAAAGACTTAGAGCTAGGATCATGCTTAAGGGTGGGAGGAAAGAAAGAATGCTTTCTCCGCTAAGATCAGGAACTGGGAAGAGATGTTCACCCTTATTACTCCTATTCACTAGGAACTAGAGACCCTAGTCAATGGAATAAGTCAGGGAAAAAAAGGTATAAAGATTGTAAAGGAAGAACTATAAAATTATTTCTATTTGTAAATGACATGATTATCTATGTAGAAAATCCTAGGGAATCTACAAGAAAACCTAACAGAATTAGGAAGTTAATTTAGCAAAGCCTCAAAATATGAGGTCAATAAACAAAGATCAATTGCGTAAGATACCGACAGCAAAAAGTTGGAAAATGAAATTACAAAAAACAATACTACATAAAAAATACCATAAATCACAAATTACTTAGGACTAAAATTTTTAAAAGATAATCTGCAAATAACTGCTAAAAGAAATTAAAGAAGACCTAAATAAATGACACTTATGAAGACTCACTATTGTTCAGATAATTATTCCCCCCAAATTTAGGTTCTACAGTTAAAGCAGAAGAAAATAGTATCAGAAAAACAATGGTTTCTTGTTACGATCTACAGTTTCAAATCAGAGGCCACTGGTTTAGAATGATCACTAATCAGTTGATGTTAGCAATCTTATTTTAACTCATAGTGATTAAAAAGAAAAACAAATCTTCAAATCGTTGGTTGCAATTTCCACAAGAGGTCAGCAGAAAACCCTCTGGACTTACTTTCTTGTAGGGAACAATCTTTCCCACTGTTCCCTTGGCTGGTCGTAATGCACATCCTGCGAGGCACCACATCTTGGCCACAGAACATCATTTTGTTTAATTAAGACACCTGGAACGAGATCACATGACCAAGACAAACAGAACAGCAGAGAAGTGGATGGGCAACTCCCCATGTGTACTAGGGGATGTCCTGAGGGTTTCATGTTATTGTACAGAACTCAGAGCACCAATGTAATTTTCTTCTTCCAGAAATCTAGAAATCCCAAGAGGTTTGACAAGCCATGTCCCAGGACTACAGAGATTGTACTCAATATGGTTTGCAGCTCAAGGAGAAGAAACTGAGCACCTCAAGGTTAAGGGTCACTTTGCGGGGGTGGGGGGTCCTGGGTTGAGTGTCAAGGACTATTAAGTGTCTGGGACCTAAGATTAAATGAAGTAGGAGAGAAATTTTCTTTACCTAGAATAAAGCCCCTGGAAGAAGATGGCCTCTAGGACTTCACTCTGGTAAGGAGGTTCTTCCCAGTTTTCCTCATGACAATTAGGCTCGATTGTGCTAGACATAAGAATAGGCAAGGTTACACTTTGACTTCGGGGTCAGGAGAATAAAGTCCTGGATGAATTGGGACAAAGATAAAACTGGTCCAAGGCCACAGAGAGCACCAAAGGGACCACAAATCCAGAGCTAGATAGGCCAACGTGACCAGAGAGTCTGCAAAGTTTGAAAATTTAGTTCTGGCGGCTAGGGGCAGGGGAGGGGAGGAAAGGAAATGAATCTAAAGTAAAGGTTTGGTTACTGAGAAGCAAAACCAGCTGAGCCCAGAGATGTGGAATGGGAAGGGATGCTACATGGGAGGGGCATCTGTGAATGGCCAGGGACCAAGATGCTAACTACACCAGTGAGATGAGCCTTCTAAAGAAACGCGTGTCCAGAAAAACCCCTGGAATAAAAGCTGTCCTTTATCTCGATGCCAAATCTTTGGAATAGGAAACTAAGTCCTAAAGAATACCCTATCTGGCTGTCTCCAGACTCACAGGATGATGGTAGATCAAAGGAGTAGAAGGTGTGAAAAGTTTTCTTATAAGAGATGAGTATCCTTAATTGGAAGGTTTTGTCTGAGAAAAATCTCTCAAACGACTATTAACAGAAGCAATGACTTTTGAACTAACAAGCATTACTTTAGCACCTATAGGGCACAGAATCCATGAGAAATACCAAAGATTCTGGATCTCACTTAAGATAAAGTATATTGAATCTCCCCCTTTTTCCTTTTTAATTCTTCCAGAACTATTCCCTATCTCATCTCTCTATGTTCTCTCTCGTTCAATTGTTTTGATTGTTATAGAGTGTCATAATTGTCAAAGGCTTGTAAATCCACATTTAACAATCCAAAAGTTAAGATAAAAATACACTTTAGCTCTTCTGTGTTCAAGAGCTTATATTGCCTTTGCCCTCTCTGTGTTCTTTCTGTAACAAAAGCAGGTGCTATCCATTATTTCAAATCAGGGAAATCTCCTAGTGCCAACTGTCTAATAGTGTTAGTCTTAGTAACTAGATTTTGCCCCATATGAATCAAAAGCGTGTCTGTATATAATCCATTTCTAGTTCATTACTCTTCTCAATATTTGATATTAATTATGTTTAAACACAGATTCCCCCAGAGATTTCTATCTAAGTAATTAGTAGGGTGGTCATAACCATATTTACGTGTTTTCTCGACGAAGAGTTGAAAGCTACCTTTGTTAAAGCTTATTTGAACGCTCGGTGGACTGTTGCTGTTTTCAGTCTAGAGTTTGGAGCAGAATTTTCATGGAGAGAAACTATCTTCCCATTTGAAATACTTGAGCTCATGTCACCCAAACACTGTATATTCTGGTGGTCAGAACAGTGCCCTTGGTAATTAGGGACCAGAGCACGAGGAATATCACCTCTTCTGTGGAATTTATGCGGTCTTAACAAAGTGACTTTTTCTTAGCTATGGAGAGGCAGCATAATGTGCTGGGACAAACAGACGGCTGTGAATTGGCTCTAATAACAAGTGAATTATTCTTATAAGGATCTCCAGTGTTCTCTATAAAATGACATTTGACAAGGTATCTCAGAATCATTTTGTACTGACACTCCATGCTTTGCTCCCCTTCCTTAATTGGGTTCTGGGGACTGAACGAGTGGCCATAAAACCATGAAGTCAGGAAGTGGCAGCATCAGGAACAGGGAAGACACAGCCCATCACACTGAGTACTGAACGCAGTGTCTACACATGTAACTGGGCTTTGCCTCAGTTCTTGGCCAGGGAAGCCTCACCATGAGATGACACCACCAACATAAAGGTGTGCACGGAATGGCATCCGCTTTAAATTTCTGATGTGTATAAGTGTATCCCTTCAACATATACTCACCAGATGCCTGGTACATGCCAGGCCCTACAGCAGTTACTAGGCTGAGGAAAAATCCTATTCAAATGGGAATCACTATCTAGCTATTAAAAAGAAATGCAAAAGGCTTTTAGGACAAGGCAACAGGTGAGTTGAGTTTGAAAGGATGGGCAAGAAGCGTCTGCGCAGTGGAGGGTGTGCTAAAGACGTGGGGAGAGATGGGAAAGGCAGACAGAAAGAAGTATGTGCAAAGGAGCTGACAGGTCTGGAAAATAGTGAGATTTTTATTGTTGCTGGAGAGTAGAGCCCATGTGGGCAAGTGGTGGGAGCCAGCTCCTGAAGGGCTCCCAGGATTGGCTGTGGAGTTTGAGCTTTATCCTCTCAGGCAATGACTATTAGACAATCACAAGGAAGAACCAGGTCTGAAGATGACAGGATATCTCTGAGGGGTTTACCTACCTGGCTCTGCTCTTGCTTCTGGTGTTTCCCAAAGAGGGACACAATATATCCCATCCCCCATGCTCTTCTGCCGTGTGGCCTCGCCCATCCCCGTTGAGAAAGAGCATTGATTTCTCCCCTCCCCTGAGTAATGGATGCTCTAACCAGCAGAATATGGCAGAAGTGACCCTCTACCAATTCTAAGCACAGACTTTAACTGTCATGGCAGCTTTTCTTCTAAGAAGTGTGACCACCTCAAGACCGCCATGCCATAAGAATCTCAAGCCATGAGAAGCCGTGGGTAAGGATGATGTCATGTGAAGAGGGAGACCAAAGAGCACTGAGGCACTAGACATGTGAATGAGAAGCTATCTTGGAAGTGACTCCTCCAGTCCCAGACCCTCAGCAGATACCACAGTGATCACAGACGAATCATCCAACTGAACCTTTTCCAAACCACAAAATCACGAGCAAAAGAAGATGGTTGTTTCAAATCACTAAGTATCAGGATAAGCTTTTTCAACAGCAAGAGATGAGGGGAACCACCCCCTTCACTTCTTTGCATCGTGGTAACTGCAGGGGCAACAAGCTGAGAATCAGAAAACCAGACTCTTGGTCTGTCATCAACTCATTCTGGTTCTCCAACTTCTCAACCCTCCTCACCCCCACTTTTAAAATGAAGATTTCAATTAAATCACCTGGTAATGCTCTATAATTCCCTCAAATACTCCTTTTTACTATGTAACTTTACCTTCCCACTGTGCCTCTTACCCCCGCCCTTCTCCTCCCCATATCACCAAGGGGTCCTAAGACAAATTGTCCTTAAAAGCATGAGGATGTCTTGGGGATAATGGAAATGATCTAAAATTGGAATGTGCTGATGGTTGCACAAGCCAACGTATTTACTAAAAATCACTGAATTGTGCATTAAAAAATAGGTGATTTTAATGGTATGTAAGCTATGCCTCAATAAAAACTTTTTAAAGATTTATTTATTTATTTTAGAGAGAGAGAGAGAGAATTAGCAGGAGGAGGGGCAGAGGGAGAGGGAGAGAATCTCAAGCAGACTCCCTGCTGAGCGTGGAGTCTGACGTGGAGCTTGATCCCAGGACCCTGAGGTCAAGACCTGAGCTGAAATCCAGTCAGATACTCAACCGAATGAGCCACCCAGGCACCCCTGAATAAGACTATTTTTTAAGCCCTCAAAAAAGCATCCTTAAAATAGCAAAATGAATGAAATCTTTTCAGCAATTACTTGCTTGGTTGGTGTGTGCTATCTTTTATTATGAAATACTTGAAATGAGTTTAATTTTTAATTAAATATAATTCCTAGTGCAGCCCAACAGAGAGGGGACCCATAAGAAGGCCATTTACCCAAATTCACTCTGCTCAGCTTTTCAATTCCTAGAAAGATACACACTGGATAAAGAGTTTAGACTCTGGGTGAGATTTGAATACAGGGTCTGATATTTCCACCTCTTTGCTATATGACTTTGGACAAGACCACAGGGACTCCCCAGCAATCACATCTGTGCACACAATGCTATCAAAGCAGAGATACACTGCATAATCGGAAGCCACAGAAAGCATACAGCAGGAGGTAACACGTGCTCTGGGGTTTTGAAGCATCAGCGGAAGTTCATTAGGCAGAAAAGAAGATGCCAGACAGAAGATCCAAGTACCTGCCATTCTTTAGCTTTAGGTCTGCTTCACCTTCACCTTATCATTCACTCGCTTTTCCTAAGAGTTCTGAGTTCTCCTCTTACACCAACTTTTGCAAGCCAACGGCAGTCAAAGAATGACTCGCTTTGCCATTAATGTGAATAATCCAGTATAACATCTGGTTTCCGCCTTCAAGTAGCCCACAGTCTCTTGAGTGATTAGCCCAGTGCATGGCAAGCAGGGGGGCAACAGGCTGTACAAACAATACAGCATGTAATTAAGCCACAAGCTAAGCGGAAGGGATTGTGAGTCTCAAAAGGGGAGTTTGGTGAATAGACACCGATGCAAGCTAATGCAATCTAGAACGGCTTCCTGGAAGAGACAGGCTGGCCTGTGAATGGCAGGGAGAATTCGGAGATGTGAAAATCTGAGGTAAAACCTTCCAGGCAGGAGCAACTCAAGCAAGGCTGCAAGGCGGGAGAATGAACAAGAGAGGTGCCCAGTTTTTAAAAAGGGACTGGGAATGCAGGACGCCGGAAAAACTGAGAAGTGCAAAGTGCTGTGTAACACCCAGCAGTATGACTCATTTTCTCCCTATAAGTCCTATTGTCCATGACTATCTGTTACACATCTCTCCCCCAACCCACCTCACTGTGAGCTCTCTGCAGGCAGGGCTGGACCTTCCCGATGTCTGAGTCTTTGTCACTTGGCAGTGTGGTGACATGCTGGCAGAACTCAAGAAACACTGGGTCAATAATGAGGTTAGGTTTTGCTTTTTCTCTTTATGTGCGTGACTTGTTCTGACAGCATGAAAGGATCCCAAAAGCCACTTTCACTTTCTAATTCGAGTGCGGTTCTCAGCCGTGGAGGATTTTGCCCAGGGGTCATCTAACAATATCTGGAGACATTTTTGCTTGTCACTCCTGGAGATGGTGCTATTGGCATCTAGGGGTTAAGGGTCAGGGATGCTGCTCAACATCCCACAACCTGTAAGTCAGCCCCCACAACAAAAAATTGTCTGGCCCAAAATGTTGCTAGTGCCAAGATCATGAAACACTCTTCTGGTCTATCACACTTAAGGCTAAAATGGATGCTGTGTTTGGATTGTTGGTGTTTCAGTTGTATTCTCTTCTGAGCAAAAGAAACGAGGGGGAAAGAGGGGGAAAAGGCCTGACTCTTTTCAAGATAATTGCACTTAGTTTCCTGGGAAACTGAACAGCAGAGACATCCAAGGTGTGCCACGGGTCAGCTCATCAGCGAGCAAACTACATTACATGGTCACTGAGTCTGGAAAATGTGTGAGAAATGGTGCAGGGAGGATGATGTCAGATGGCGACTAATGTGCTGATACACACACGGTGCCTAGTTAAACACAAGTGCACACTCTCTGTGATGCTGTAGGCAATCAGCTACATGTACGTATTAGCACTACCTGCTAATTTTTACAATGAATGAGAGGTGATTCAATAAAGCATTGACGAAGGGGGAGAAGGCATGTTGCTTAAGGAAATATGTCTTTATAACATGGGGGAGATAGATAGGGATGGACAGAAGAAAGGGAGGGAAGGAGGGAAGGAAAGGAAAGGGAGGTGGGTGATAGACAGATGAATGGATGGATGGAAAGAGAGACAGACTGAGCTACCCTCATCCAAGGCCACGGCCTTGGTCACTATAACATCCGTAATGCTGTATGGCCTTCCCACATTGTGTCTCCATACGCCGTAATCACTCAGATTACTGGAAACTGTTGGCCTTTTCTAGTTCTGATTCGGAATTGGAAGAAAGCTATCCAAAAAGATTAGGATGGTGCTAATATTCCGGTGCCAACCTGGGCTCGGCCATCTTTAGGCCTTGGAGAGAGCAACCTGGCCTACAGACTCAACTCCTGTGTTGTAGAAGGAATAGCCCTTTAGACGGGAGAGAGAGGCAAAACAACCTGGTTCTGAGAGCAATGGTGAGCACAGAAGAAAAATGTGTCCCCCGGGGACCAAATTCAGCCTGGTCCAGCTCTGAACACACACAATTTAGAACGTGTCCTCCTAAAAGCACATTTGGAAGGAGGCAGAACGCTCCTCAGAGGCCCTTCATTTTAAGGAAGAGAAGAGTGGTCCAAGCAGAGAAGCAGAACGCTGTGGCAAGGCTGCTGAGCTGGCCGGCGGGTCGGCAACACGAGCACCAGCATGGGTCCTCGGCTACGGGGACTCCGGACGTACCCCAAAGCCTCACCCTTCCGAGCTGGCTCATCTCCTCATTCCTGTGGGCTCAGTACGATTCACTCTCCATCCTGCTGCTTAATAACTGCCGCTCCAGGAGAGCCAGCCCGTTCCTTCCGACGGTGGCAGAAACCTCCTGTCCCATGACCCTGGACCGTGGCCAGAGCCCTGGCTGCAGGTGAGGCTTTTACAAAGCTGCACCTGTACTTCTTACGGAAGTTCTATCTGGAAAACATTCCTAAATAATGAGTGTCGCAGAAGGAATGAATAAGAAATTATCCTCCTGACAGGTGAACTGGCTTTGAAGCCACTTTACTGATGAACAAGATTTGTCTGCCAGAAGATGCAAAAGCAAATTTTCTAGCGTTTTCCCTCCCTGGAAAGATATGTAGAGTGAAAAAAATCAACTAAGTGGTTTGAAGATAAGAAGAGGGCTTGAGGGAAGCACTATTGATATTTTTGGAAATCATATTACCATACTGTTGCTTTTTAGGAGGCTATGTCCCTAGTGAAGTATAATTTATTCTTCAACAAACTTCTTTGACAAGTTTTGCAACCTAAAGTAGGAGCGCATGACCAGAGAGCTCAGCATGCTTTGCAAATAGCAAAATAAGGCAACTTGTACCTCCACATAATTAATAAATTGTGAAACATAATTAAATGAGCCCCTCACTAAAAGAAATAAAATCCTGTATCTGGGCATTTTAGGGCAAAGACCAGGAGAGGGCGGGTAGGTGTCAGGTTGTGAAGCTACCCTGGCACATAAGTGCTCAATGAGCAACATCTAGCTATTAACTGTGAAGAGGACGGACTTCCCAGAAACTCACCAGCTGAGCTCTGAGTGAGAGGAAGCCCAGAGACAGTTTATCAAATGCACAAATACAGCAACAACCCCCCCTTTTTTTTTCCAGGACCATCAGTGTTAACTTATCAGTGAAGTCCCATTTGGGGACTATATTTTCTTTCTGGTTCTCTAGAAAAGCTGGGCAAATTATATTCCTCATTTTGTTACTAATTTAGAAAATTTTAGAATATATGCAATTTTAAAGGCCCTCTTGAAAAGACAAAAATGATACTGCAAAGAATTTTCAGTTAGGACACTAAGGGAGACCAAAGTCACATAATTCAGTATTTGTAAGATAATTTTTTAAGGGGGAAAGGGGAGAGACCAAAGTCACATAATTCAGTATTTGTAAAATAATTTTTTAAGAGACCAAAGTCACATAATTCAGTATTCGTAAAATAATTTTTATAAGGGGGAAAAGGGAAAGAATCCCAAGCAGACTCCATGCTCAGCCCAACACAGGGCTGCATCTCACAACCCTGAGATCATGACCTGAACTGAAATCAAGAGTAGGACCCTCAACTGACTGAGCTACCCAGGAGCCCCAGTAAGATCGTTTTCCACAAATGAATCATTAAATCGTGTCACTGACTCAGAGGGGACCAGAAGTAATGAAGAAGACCATTCATCCCATGTACTTTTGCATCTTTCCACCAGTGACATATGGGCTAGTAGTTGTAGGTGAAGAGCAGCATCGTCATGTATGAAGTGCACAATCACAATACAATACAATAGAACCACGTAATATAAAACGGATAGGTATTTGGACTGGAAAATATCAGAGGTTAAAAAAAGTACTTAGAAACAATCTACTCCAAATTCCCATGTCACATAAACTGAGAACAAAGTTAAAGTGACCTACCCAAGATCACACAGCTAGCTAATGGCCAACATAAGTTACAGATCTTTTCTGTTATTATTACAGACCTTATTTATTATTATAATTAATAACAGCAGACTCAGAAAGTGGTGTGGTTTTATGTTTCTAACCTCCAGCCTATGAAGTAATAGTTACCATACTCCTTCAGGTCCAACAAGAAGATAATTCATTCTATATCAAAAGCTGAGGAATTAAAGAATGATACAACCAGAAAGCATGACTGTTATGGTATCAACAAGAGGAAATTGCTCATACCATGGCCAACACCTCTAGTAAACGAAATTCTTGGCAATATGTGATATATTTAAAATAGATTTTGTCTCTGGCAGACATATTCTCTTTCCTTAAAATTATTAGTAGCTTAACATAATTTCTAGAAAGCTTTTTCTTTATATATTGGATTGGCAATATTTGAGGTACCTCATGCTTTCTTTCTCTTTTCATGGTGGGGAGTTGAGACTTTCATTCAAAGGAGCACATCTGTATCTAACATACGGTTAATCATTTCAATGCAACAACCATAATTAATGTTAACTGGGGATCAAATGAAAAGTATGACTAAAATTTGGAACATTCCTGAGCATATTGAAGAAATTCACTATGTTAGTGTTGCTCCATTTTTAAAAAGATAGAATTTTATTTATTTTAATTTTATTTTTAAGTAATCTCTACACCCAACGTAGGGCTTGGACTCACAACCCTCAGATCAAGAGTCATAGGCTCATTTTTGAGCCAGCCACGTGCCCCAAAAAGATAGAATTTTAGAAAGATAGGTTTTAGGGGTACCTGGGTGGCTCAGTCGTTGGGCATCTGCCTTTGGCTCAGGTCATGATCCCCGGGTCCTGAGATTGAGCCCCACATCGGGGTCCTTGCTCAGCAGAAGCCTGCTTCTCCCTCTCCCACTCCCCCTGTTTATATTTCCTCTCTCACTGTGTCTCTCTGTCAAATAAATAAATAAAATCTTTAAAAAAAAAAAAAGATAGTTTTTAGATCAGAGTCTGTCTTCTCCAGTTAAAAAAAATACATGTATTTGAGTGAGGATAAAAAAAGGGCATTATTAAGGAATGACACCAACACCACACTGTCCTTGAGAAATTGTTAACAATATAATCCATTCTCCTAATTCTGATATTTTATATCAAGGGAGTATTTTTATTTTCCAAGGATGGTCATTATCTTACTTTTTCACAGCCACAGGGACCTTGGTTTTAAGATGAAAACCGAGCTTATACAACTAAAGAAAAATGGTATAGAAAGAGTCTAAAATCTGAAAATGATTTTTTTGGGGGTTCCATTTTTGTACTGATTATGTTTGCACATCATTTCCAACGTGCCCCTTTTCTGTTACTTCCAGCTTGTTCATCCCCCGGAAAACATCCTTATTCTTGGTAGAGTGGTCGTGTCTCCTTCATGTCCAGAATCTCCGTGTTGCACAACTGGTGGACGTGGAGGACCGACTGGCATTGAGTACCAGGACTGATACTCTAGAAAAGTCTTTCTCTCATAAGCAAGAAGAAATGGCTGCCTTCATTATTAAGAAAATGAAATACAACATGATTTCTCATATTTTTCCTAAGATTTAATTTACTTTGATTATTTGGATTGTTGCTTTTAAGAATAAAATGCCTGGGGCCACCTGGGTGGCTCGGTCAGTTAAGCGTCTGCCTTCAGCTCAGGTCATGATCCCAAGGTCCTGGGATTGAGCCCCACATCGGGCTCCCTGCTCAGTGGAGAGTCTGCTTCTCCCTCTGCCCCTCTCCACTGCTCGTGCTCTCTCTCTCTATCCAATAAATAAAATCTTAAAACAACAACAATAAAACACCTGTGTGATGGAATGAAAACCAACCTCTGCTAATTGACAATATTCATCTGTAGCATTTAACTGCACACCATGACTCACACCGAGGCAATTCTTTCACCCTTTTGCAGTGAATAAATTCCTGTTACCAGTCAAGTTCATGAATAGGATTATGAGTCTTGACTTGGCAGTAACATTTTTAATGAAGACTGAGGTGGAACTTTGCAAAGGGCATTTTGTAGTAAGACTAATGTAAAGTGAAATATGTAGCCAATCTACTTATTAAGATAAAATTTGTGAGTCTAATTTAAACCATTATTTTGCAACAAGTGCCCTCTCCCTCCCTAATTCATCCATTTCTGTCACAACACTCTCACAGGACGTGCACTTAGGTTCCCTCCCTGTGTGTCCCTGAATGGCGTGTTGCACGCGGTTGGCTTTCTCCTCAGCTGGGGAACATGGTCAGGTGCTGCTTGATGTCATAGCCTCATCGGTTTATGAGAAAAGAATGAGCTCATCAGTAAATCTGAATCAAGAGCCCTGGATTATGGAAAAGAGGACAGAAGCAACACACGAAAGAACACTTTTTGTTAAGGAAGTGTTTTCAGAAAGCATGTATGTTCCCAGTGATCTAGTACTTTCATACACTGGGTGCGCAGCAAGAAATAAAAAGGTTTATACAAAAGTTTTATAACACTTAAATTGAAACTTGGGACTTACTTACATTTCTAGATTATTTTTTCTAGGAAAATGTCCATATAAGCAATTCTGCTGAGACTGGTTTTGCATGGGTGTCTCTGAGAACTAAACGCTCGTGTAAGCGCAGGTTGATTTGCATTTCGCAAGGTTGAGAATCATTAGGAGCAAGATGGAAGAAGTTGCATGTGGCATGATTCTACCCTTTGGAACGTGCATGTACTTAGTAATGACCGTCAGAAGAGACCCAGCAGGCAACAAAGAAAATCATCCTCTTTATGTTTAAGTGTATCAAGTCAATGAATGGCACTCTTGAAGTCAGTGTCTTGAAAGGAAGCATTTTGATCACAGGATGCTTTCTGCCTACAACCACAAAATTGAATCTATCTCTATGAAATCAAACTGACTGCACTTCAGTGCTCAGGGCTGGGATTCTCTCTCACTAGGGTGGGTACTACACCCACTGTCCTACGTTCATGACAGGTGCCCCTAGATATCTAACAGGCAACTGGGATTGCCTGCTTTTCCATGCTTATGATTTCCTCAAACAACTCTGAATATCTCAAATGGCTTAGTTCAGTGTAACCCCTATCCCCTAAATTGCAGAGTACTGTCATTATAGTGATACAGAAATGTTTCTGCCACCATATGAACTTCGGAAAAAAAAAAAAAGGCAGTGCTGAGCTCTTGACTACACTTTGTCTACCTTGATAAAGAGATCCTATAATGATGTTAGAGAAATTAATTTTTTAAAAGATTTTATTTATTTATTAGAGAGAGAGAGTGAGCAAGCACACATGAGCAGGGGAGAGGAAGAAGCAGACTCTTGGCTGAGGGGGGAGACTGATGTGGGGCTGGATCCCAGGACCTGGTATCATGACCTGAGCTGAAGGCAGACGCTTAACCGACTAAGCCACCCAGGAGCCCCTAGAGAAATTAATCTTAAGGCTACTGGAATCATAAGTAAAACCTGCTATCCTATTGATTATGATAAAAAGTATTTTGGAATATTTTGAAATAAATCAAAGGTATAACCCCCATTCATTGATGAATAGTTGCACAAAGATATCTAAACCTATGGACAAATGTCGAAGAAATTGGATTTGTGTAAAATTTCCAAAGAACACTTTTTTTAAAAGATTTTATTTATTTATTTGACAGAGAGAGAGAGAGAGAGAGAGCACAAGAAGGGGGAGCTGAAGGCAGAGGGAGAAGCAGACTCCCCATTGAGCAGGGAGCCTGATGCACGGCTTGATCTCAGAACCCTAGAATCATGACATGAGCCAAAGGCAGACATTTAACTGACTGAGCCACACAGGCGCCCCCCCTCCCCAAAGAACACCCTTATAACAGAAGTTGGTTTCTCAGAAACAGTGCCGCCCCCTCACGCAGGGGCAGCACAGGGATGAAAGCTCAGGGGTGCTGAGATTGCCCAGCAAGGACATCTAAGGAGGACAGAGACCATGGAAGAGAACCAGACTCTAAGGCAATGTCATTCTGTGATTAGAAGCACAGAGCAATTATAAATTACAAGTCAGAGGCGCGCCTGGGGGGCTCAGTCAGTTAAGTATCTGAATCTTGATTTCAGCTCAGGTCATGATCTCAAGGGTCGTGAGATCAAGCTGTGGAGCCTGCTTAAGATTCTCTCTCTTTCCCTCTCCCGCTCTCCCTCCCCCCTCTCTGACGGGGCACACGTGCGCACACACACATGCGCGCTCTCTATCATAAACAAACAAACAAACAAAATAACAAGTCAGAAACACATTGAAAAGGGCAAATGTGTAAGTACTACAGTGGTAACTGCAGTGGGGGTCTTATCAGAAGTAATAAGAGCAAGAGAAAGAATGAGTTTTGCAGCTGTTCTGTCTGAAAAGAATCACCTAACTTTACACAAAGAGGAAGGGGTGGTGATCAGCTAAGCACCAGGACTGCTCTGGAAATTTTCTCAAATTGATTTTCTTCAATACAGAGATAAATAAAATATGACTGGATCAACTGTGCTATAATATGGCTCATTTGGGATGCTGTGAATTATTTATTCCTGACTGTATCCACTCAGCATGTTTATTCACTAACCTTTTAAAGCTATCTGATAAAATGGTTCAAACTTTTCTTAAACTGATTCATTTGGGGAGGCATGCCTCAGGACTAGCTTCTTTCTTTCTTTGCTGTCCTAAAGAATTTTCATGTTAAGCATCCAGAGAAAACATCATGGGTCTAGGAAGTGCTCTACACAAAGCCACAGAGCACAGTCCTGCCCCCATTTGGACTGATCTCTCAGGAAGGCCCACAGAAACTGATGACTGCTTTCTTTGAACTCAGTTGTCTTCCAAAATAAAGTAGAAAATAAAATTCACATGTTCACCCAATAACTTAGTGCTCACTATGTGCCTGATACTGGGCAACTGCTGGTGAAAAGTCAGGGAAGTTCCTGCTCCTATGGTGCCTACAGAAGAGTAGAAGGCACAGACACTAGACCAAAATTGCACCACGAAAGTCAGCATGTAACTACAAATCGTGACAAGGGCCATGAGAACCAATATGGCTGCTCTGAAGGAGGAAAGCGGGTTTGGGTGTTCAGGCAAGCCTGTTGGACCAAAAGGCACTTTCTCCTGAGACCTGAGGGAGGGGTAAGAAGACGTCATTAGGAGGAGAGCAGGGGGACAGCTGTGCCTGGCAGAGGGCAGAGCCCCAAGCACTTGTGGCGGTCTGGAGGCACATGCATGCATGCAGATGAAGTGACGTGAGCGGAGCTCAAAGCCTCAGGCACCGCCTGGGTCAGGCAGAGCCTGCAGGTCCTTTCGAGGGCTGAGGTTTTCTCCCAACATCACTGGGGAACCAACCACCAAAGTGTTTTAATAAGGCAGAAGGTGATGCTTCCTTCATTGCCATGTAGAGAATGGATCCAAGCAGGGGAGAAACAGAAAATCCATTTAGAAGGTCATTCAACAGGTTCAAATAGGAGGGGGCCATGATTTGGGCCACACGGTGGCTTCAGAAGGCAGGTGAATGGAGGAACAACACATTGACGTAGGGAGCCTGGAGGAAGGCAATTTTTGAGGGGAAAGACCAAGAGTCCGGTTACAGACATTTAGATCGAAATTCCCACAAAGCATTCAAGTGAAGACATTAAGTAGGTAGTTGGATTTATGAGAATGAAAGAATTACCATATTTGAAAGAGAAAGAAGAACCAAGATAAAAACCAAAAGGAAACAGAGCAGTAGGTGAGATAAGGGGAAGCGGGAAAGCGACATGAGAGCAAGAGAAGAAAGGAGGGCATCACCCCTGCTTCGTGCTCTGACATGTCTGAAGACCCTCTTCCAGGTCCTAACTGGCTTCAGCAAGAACAGTTTCAGGAAAGTAACAGAGGAAGAAGCAGCTTAGAGTGGGCTGAAGGACAGGGAAGGGAAGAGGCAGTGAGGGGGGGCAATATTTTTAAGTGGAATGGCCAGGAAAGAAAAGGAGAGCAGTAGCTGGGTGCATCAGAGGAACGTGGATTTGTCCACCATCTTGCTTCTTCTGTTCTGTTTCTTTGAATGGGGATAGGGGACATCGGAACTCTACATTATTCTGGGTATAATCTAACGGAGAGGAGACACTGAAGAGTCAGGAAAGAGAAGAAAAATAACTGAGGAATAAGAGCCTTGAGCTGTAGAGGGGCTGAGCTCTGGAGCAGGGGAAGGATGGGTCCTGAAGAAGCTTACATTTCCTCTGGTACCGGGCGCAGAGAGAGCCTGCAGGAAGCATCACCCTCACATTCTTTCTACAAGGGACTTGAAAAAAATTTGATTTTAATTTTTCCAAGTTCCTGGAGCCATGAAGGTTGGAAGCCTTGTGATCTTAAAATGTTAAAGGATGCCTATTCATGAACACGACATGTTTTGGGGATACTGAAGTCCTTATCAGCCAACAAAACAATTATGTTTACTGACTTGCTGACAGTACCATTTAAGAATGCTCAAATTCTGAGTTTATCCCACCAACTATTCCTCCGAGGCAAAAAACCCAAGGCTCTGTGTTTTATTACTTCTATTTAAAGTAATAAAAACTCAACCCGCAGATTCAAATAAACACGCAGAATGCAAAGAAGCAAAATGAACTAGCTTAAAATGCATTACTAAATAACACTTCACAAATGGTTTCCCCTAGGCTTTATGTCCATACGTGTGGCACTAAGTGCTCAAGTCAAGGACACTCCCGTGCCTGCAGCCTGGTCCTAGGACAGCAAGCAGAAAGCCTGCATCGGCACAACAGACCATGAGCAGCCGTGAGCTGCCCAGAGCCACTGGGGTCCCAAGGAGTTTCTGAGAATGGGGTTTTTTTCTTTCCGTAAGTTCATCTTGGAAATCAAAAGCCCAACAGATTCATTTTCTCACTCATTCCTTCAACAAATATGTATTGAACATCCGCTATGTGCTAGCCATGGTCCTTTGTGCTAAGAACACCGTGAAAAATAAAACATTCCTCGCCCACAAAGAGCTTTCAATCAAGGTGATGAAAAGAAGGAATAAGCAGGGGAAGGCACTCTTTTCGGTTGGCACTCAGTGTGTATCTAGAATGTGGCCATTTCTCACCCCCTTCACTGCTACCCTCCAGTTCAAGCTGCTACCAGTTCAAGCTGCTTCCTGGCCCCTCTATGGTTTCTTCTCCACTGAGCAGCCGGAGAGAGAGTTTTCAATTACTAAGTCAGATCATGTTAAAGCTCTGCTCCAGACTCTCAGATGGCTTTCCAACTTACATTATGAATGAAATCTAAACTTACACTTACAACTTAGGAGGCTGCACCACTCTCTGGCCCATGTGCTGTCACTCCCTTTAGGGTAGATTGCAAAAATGGTGATGATGCTTCGCAGTTGTTCCCATCAAAGGGTGGAGCCAATTCCCCACCCTTTGAGTCTGGGATTGGCTGTGAGACTTGCTTTAACCAATAGAAAGTGGCACAAGTGACTTGGTCACGTGGAGAAGCATCCAATGTGGACCGGAGACAAGCCATCCTGCCTGAGGTCCCCAATCAGGTGTCAGCTTCCTAGCACCTGCCAGAGATGCATAAGTGAGCCTAGTCAAGACCAACAGAAGAACTGCCCAGCTGAGCCCAGCCAAACTGCCAACAAATGAGCCACTAATTTTATGAGCTTCTGAGCATGGAATGACCCAGGGTGCAGGGCCCGGGAACAATGAAGAGAATTATTAATATACTGTGAGGAGAGGGAGGAGGAAAATGAAAATGAAGACCTGGTATGTAGGGCCTGGGGGCTCTGCATGCAGAGCAGCTCCAGAGAGGCCAGTAAGGGTAGGGAGGGAGAAAAAGGATGGAGAGAGCCCTGGATGGCCTTAGTTGATGGAGGCATTTCTGGAACTTATTTCTCTTACAGAAAAGGAAGGCTGGTTCACACAAAGCTCTGGAATGATGGCTCAAGGGGCATCACCTACTAGAATGTGGCGGGGATGATGGATTCGCTCAAAGGCGAGTCTCGGTAATCTGAACAAAACTGGTCCCTCTTCTTTATTAATCCAGGAGAGGGCAGAACCGTGAGTCTGGGGGCAAACAATTGCCAACAAAGTTTGATGTTTGATAGAGCGTTGAGCCTGGAGCCCAGCATAATGGGTGACAGAGGACATGCAGGGAAGACAAAAGAATGTTTTCAAGAAGTGGAGCCAAAACCAGACTCATGGCCTGTTACCTTATATGCTCTATTAATAAGGATTTCTGCCTCCTGTAGGGAGTGGTGAAACATGTTGCCCTAAGGAGCCTCGCATCTAGTCACTTGAGTGCTAGCTACAGGTGCTTTGGCGCTTAGGGGCGATTCATCTTAGCTGCACAAGCAAATTAAAATCCAAGGCAGCCATGATCCTTGAAAATGCAATCACCAATTCGGGGCAATGAGAACTGAGATTGCCCTAATGCAAATTTGTAGGCATGGTGAGAACTATCAGCTTTTATAAGACCTTCAAAAAGATCCCAAGCACATGAATAAAACTGGTCTGCCCCATTCAAATGTGATTTGAAACTATCTCTATAGGAACAGTGTAAGAGACTTGTCTCCCTATCTTGCATATTACACTTTGAAAGAGTCTTGGTAACTATCATGGGTTTACAGCCGATGTTCCCAGATTTTCTAGGTTCACGGAACCTTTAGCATGACGGTAAATTTTCTCACAATGCTCCTAGCCTAAAAGAAATAGCTTGTAGCTGTTTATTGAGTAGTTGGATCCAGACAACTTAATAAGTATTTATTCCCTAACTTAGTAGCCATTGAAAAAAAGAATAGAGTAAGTGTCACTATTAAATGACTATAACTACAGGTAACAGGACATGTGACCCTGCACATCTTCTCAAATTTGGGACAAAAATAAGACACTGCCACTTCCATGATCTATTCCACCTGGATCGTCGAGGGGCACTTGTGTTTTTTATTTATTTTATTTTTTAATTTTATTATGTTATGTCAGTCACCATACAATACATCATTAGTTTTTCATGTGGTGATCCACGATCCATTGTTTTCGTATAACACCCAGTGCTCCATGCAGTATGTGCCCTCCTTAATATCCATCACCGGGCTAACTAATCCCCCCTCCCGCTCCCCTCTAAAATCCTGGTTGTTTCTCAGAGTCCATAGTCTCTTATGGTTCATCTCTCCCTTCGAATTCCGTCCCCCTTCATTTTTCCCTTCTTTCTCCTAATGTCCTCCCTCCTATTCCTTACGTTCCACAAATAAGTGAAACCATATGATAATTGAGCTTCTCTGCTTGACTTATTTCACTTAGCATCATCTCCTCCAGTCCCATCCATGTTGATGTAAAAGTTGGGTATTCATCCTTTCTGATGGCTGAGTATTTCCATTGTATATATGGACCACATCTTCTTTATCCATTTGTCTGTTGAAGGGCATCTCGGCTCTTTCCACAGTTTGGCTATTGCGGACATTGCTGCTATGAACATTGGGGTGCATATGGCCCTTCTTTTCACTACACCTGTATCTTTGGGGTAAATACCCAGGAGTGCAATTGCTGGGTCATAGGGTAGCTCTATTTTTAACTTTTTGAGGAAACTCCACACTGTTTTCCAAAGTGGCTGTACCAACTTGCATTCCCACCAACACTGTAAGAGGGTTCCCCTTTCTCCACAACCTCTCCAACATTTGTTGTTTCTTTCCCTGTCCATTTTTGCCATTCTAACTAGTGTAAGGTGGTATCTCAATGTGGTTTTGATTTGAATTTCCCTGATGGCTCATGATGATGAACATTTTTTTCATGTGTCTGTTAGCCATTTGTGTGTCTTCTTCAGAGAAGTGTCTTTTCATATCTTCTGCCCATTTTTTGACCTGATTATTTGTTTTTTGGGTGTTGAGTTTGAGAAGTTCTTTATAGATCTTGGATATCAGCCCTTTATCTGTAGTGTCATTTGCAAATATCTTCTCCCATTCTGTGGGTTGCCTCTTTGTTTTGTTGACTGTTTCCTTTGCTGTGCAGAAGCTTTTTATCTTGATGAAGTCCCAAAAGTTCATTTTTGCTTTTGTTTCACTAGCTTTTGGAGATGTATCTTGAAAGAAGTTGCTGTGGCCGATGTCAAAGAGGTTACTGCCTATGTTCTCCTCTAGGATTTTGATGGATTCCTGTCTCACATTGAGGTCTTTTATCAAAGGCACTTGTGTTTTATCAGAGCAAATGCTGTAAGTCTAGCGTCACAAATGTATGACATCATCAATGTGCAAGATCGACTGTTGAAATCTGAAACTCTTGAGCTACCTCGAGCTAGTAATTCACCAAGAGCCCGGAAGGTGGCGCTGTACTTTCCTGTATGTTCCTTGAAATTTTATAGTACCTGGTGGTGCCCTTCGGAAGTCTTGGGCCAGCAGTTCCCGAGCCAGGGATTTACACAATCATTAGTTTTTATCTAGTCCATGACAATGCCCTTGGGGGGAAGATTTGTAATAAACAACAGAAGATGCAAACCCACATTTCCAAACATCTTACTCGTTTCTAGGTTTTTAGCTTTTTGTCAGATATGATTAGATTTGTCGTTTTTTTTTTCTCCTAGAAATATGACTACACTAGTACTAGGTAGGAATGCCCACTTGGCCGTGTTCTTATTGTTTGATTACGTTTGCAGTATTGTAACTTCCTTCAACCCAAAGTTTCTTTGCGGGAATATTTTTCAGCCTTTTGCCGGTTATGTGAAGGTAAAGTGGAGTTTAAAGCATGTACTGTAATCTGCAGTATCAGCTCCACAGGGCCCTGATAACCATGATATGTCACATTACCCCGAAGTGCAGTACACGTGTGGCAGGAGGGGCGCCAACAACTCCTTCTCTGAGACACAGCCGAGAGCACACTCATGACCATCCCATGTTTGAACTGAGCCCTGGCACAGACGCCAACTGTACCCTGTATGCTGTTAATCCTGCTGTTGTGTGCGTTGGGAATAATATATGTTATTACTTAGAACGAGGATGGCATGTGGTTCAAGTTCAATAAATCCTAGCATTATCATATCCTAGAGCCCTCAGTGCTGTACAAAGTCCCCAAAATGGCTGTCATGTGGCTTTTAAATGTTTGTTTTAAAGATTTATTCATTCATTTGAGAGAGAGAGAAAGAGAACATGTACGCAAGCATGCGGAGGGACAGAGGGAGACGGAGAGAACCCCAAGCAGACTCCCCGCCTAGCACAGAGCCTGAAGCTTGGCTCGATCCTACAACCCTGAGATCAGGGCTTGAACCAAAATCAAGAGTTGGTTGCTCAACCGACTGAGCCACCCAGGGACCCCTGCCATGTGACTTTTAAAGCACGGAACCACTGTCCAGCAATGCTTGGGTGACCATGAAGACTCTAGTCCCAAGTCCAGCATCCAGGGATGGATTTGGAGCTTGGATAAGTAGCCAAGACCTTACTGGTTGGTCATCCATGGTCACCTCTCAGGTGGTGAACCCTCGCTGTCCGTAGTTCACACTGACCACTGCTTCATTGCAATACCAAAGGGACCCATGTCAAGAAACCCAGGATATATGGCCTGATTATGAGGAAATCTAGCTATACCTGCTCTGTGAGAGAGAGAAAAGCTATATAAATAAGTCAGCAGAAATTTAATACAAGTCGCTTTCAAGTTCAGTTGATAAATACCAGTAGGCCTGAGGTAACCTACATTTTTAATTTTCTCCATGAGAAGAAAGTTACAGCAAAGACATGATGCCCGTGAAATCTGCAGACACTAAGTCAATGTGATGAGAATTTTCTCATTCTGATTTGTGGACATAATTCCCTGCTTGCACATCTTTAGAAAATGATCATTCTGAGTGTTCCTTATGAAAGATTCAGATGAATCCCTTAACTTCATAGTTGTTAGTTTGGATTTCTTAAACAACATCACTCCAACAAACAGTTGCTATGCACACTAAGCGTTGCAGCCTGGTGCAGTCGAGGAGAAATCGTTAATGAGCGAACAATGTAACATAAACCAGCGATGGTTTTAAGTTGGGGTGGTGGATGGAAGGGGCACACAGGGATCTTGACATCTAATAAAGGAGAATCAGAAATGAAGATAAATTATTTTCTCATTTGCACATTGCTCACCAATTCTATGAATTCACATGCCAAGAATGTACCATATAAATGCCGCTAATTAACAGCTAAAGCATTTACAAGAAAATGTTGGCAGATAGACTAATTTTTAACACATGAATTGTTTTGTAATTTATCTCAAATTACAATACTTTGCATCCGGATTTAAAGTTCTTAATTGCAAAGCTCCTATTTGATAGCATTCTTATTGTTATAACAGCTACTTTTCTTTAGTGCCTAACATAGACATTTTATAAATAAGAACTAGCTGCTTATAAGAATGGAAAAAATAGCATTAGATGGTGGTCCTATATTTCCTATGGCAAGGAAAGCTGAAAGATATATTCTTCTTCTGGATTTCTCTTTGGTCCTAAATATTTGGTTTCAAATACTCAAAAAGTTCTCATGTGGTAAACATGTATAGTTAAGATTCTAATTGCAGAGTTAAGATTCTAATAGTGCTGACATTAAATCAATTTGCCATATTAATTGTTCCCCATAATATGATTCATTGTTTGTTCTAACCTTAGGAAATGGCGTCTGCAAAAGTCCTGCTTTGGTTAGCACCTACTTATAATAGGCATGAACATTTTATAAGGAGTCAAATTAAAATCTTGATTAAAGCATTAATATTTGCTTAATTAATATTTGGGGGAATATTTTTAAAGGACCATCAATCTTTAATAACATAAATTTACCTTCTTCTATCATCTCAACTCAAAGAAGAAAGCATCTTCCATGGTTCTTCCAAATAATGAATGGTGGAAATAATTAAAGTTGCATATAATTTAAAAATTAGATAATTAAAGTAGCCTGTCTAGAGTAACGGGTCAAACACCTCACAGGGCATGGTGAAAACTCATAGGACAATAGGAATTAACGGATATGTGCAAACATTGGGGCTGAGTATTCAATTAACATGTGTTAAGGAGTCCCAGTTCACTCTAGGTTATGCTCATTGTTGGGATTCAGACACAGAACAGAGACTGTCATACTCTTCAAACATCCTGCCTTTCTTTGCATTCAGGTTAGAGCCATGTGGCTAAGTCGTCAACAGGATGTGAATGACTAGATGTTAGCCATACCAGGCCTGGCCATAAAGTCATCTTATATGTTCCTTTCTCTCTCTCTCTCTCTCTCTTCCTTGTCTTCCTTTGCAAATTTCTGCTCCAACCCAGCTCCCAAGACCCATAAGCTAGCGTGGCATGGGACAGAGAGGAGGGAAAGAAAGGCTGTGTACCAAACACTCCTCATTTGCCCCTCCAGATCTCATTTCTGTCTTTTTTCTGTCCTGTTCTTTATGAAACCATATTAGCTCCCCTGCCCTCTGGCTCCTGGTTGGATGGGGCCAATGGGAAGGGCCCACAGGAAGTCAGAGGGAGGAAGTGGCATTAAGTCATGGTATCTGCCCTCCCTGCTCCCTCCTCACGTCATCATGAACAGGACGGTGGCTACATTCTGCTACCCTCAGCTCATCTCTTCCACAGCTATAGCTCTGAACGCACTCCGGGAGCTCTCCACCTGTCCTTCACTTTCCAGTGCCTATCATCTTTTTGGTTCTCTTAACTCGGCTCATATCCACCCACAAAACCCACTGAGTTATCCATGTGTTTCCTACCAGGGTTGATGCAGGCTTCATGTAGTTAAAAAGGCTAATATCTTTATTGAAATGTAAACCCCAAGACACAAGGCAGCACGATCAGGCAAACAATGACCAAACAGAGAAAGTAAGGTTTTTCCTCCTACTCAGACTCAAGGCACAATGCAGCCTATTTGCAAGCTATCAGAAACAGCCCCTTATCCCGGCCCCTCAGAGGCAGTACTCATATGCCTGCAGGTGAAGGGATAGTGCCCATCTCAGTCCAAATATGGGCACAAGAGGCTAGCTTGGTACTTCTGCACAGCTTTGCAAACTGCTGAACAGGTAGTAACAGTCACGGCAGCCTCGAGCCCACTGAGAGAGCCCCTGGGGATACCCAGATATATACAGGAAAGAGTAGGAAGCCACTCAGGATCCCATTATAGGAAGGGGGGATGAGAGCCAGAGAAACAGAATCGAATGCTCTTGATGTCAGTCACCACCTATGAAATTCTCAGCTGATGTGGCCTGGAAGATAATCTTTCCCGGAGAAGGTAGTGTGGGAAAAGTGTCTGAGCAAAGAATGTGCCCTAACAAAAGAAACAACCTCCTTGGAATGGATTGTAGAGTTCACTGGTCATATGCCAAACTGTGTGTGTGTGTGTGTGTGTGTGTGTGTGTACACGAGCGCGCGTGCATGTGTGTGTGGAAGAACACTTTCAAATGCATATTTCAGAGCTTATAAAAAATAACTGATCCAATATTCAAAAATTTGGGGAAAAAATAGGAGCAAGCTTGGCCATCTGTTCATACAAGTAATTCATAAAACATCAATTCCAGATGGATATTTAAACCTTATTCACTTATTCTACCCTTCTGTGCCTCGTTGTTTTCATTTACAAGGTAGTCTCTTTTATTTTGTATGTAGAACCACTCCCCTCTCAACATTTATAATTTCACACAAAGAAGTCCCATTAACCCCTGACTAGCTAGGGCTGATGAGAAGATGTACTTTACTACCATTACTCAGTCCTTTCTGGGGCGAGGCAGAACTTATCAACTGTGGGCCACAGTTCATGCACTTGGCATGCGATTGCCGGGAGCCGGTACTCTGCTGCTTATCCTCGTACACTACTTTGTTTTCATTTTTTCAGAGTCAGATAGCTTACAAATGTTAACAATGTAGGTCGGATGCTCCAAAGACATGTATAGGTCTTTAAAGGTGTGGAATAGCTAGGAATGTTTTCTATCACCTTCACACTATTACCAGTGTTTCTTTGGTTATATTTTCATGGCACTGCTTAAGAAAGCTTTTTCTAGCATATAGTTTGTGCCCTTCGTTTTTTTTCTATAAAGCAATGTATTAGAATAAACCATTTTTAAAGTCACAGTTTACAAAGGGAAAGGTTGAATTTTTAAGTCAAGTGTTTTATACTGAAATAGCCATGTCAAATATAATTTTTTTTGTTTTCTAAAGATTTTATTTATTTATTTATTTGAGAAGGGGGAAGAAAGAGCGCACAAGCCAGAGCCACAAGAGCAGGGAGAGGGAGAAACAGACTCCCCCCCCCTCCCTGAGCAGGGAACCCAACCCAGGGCTCGATCCCAGGAAGCCCGGATCATGACCTGAGCCAAAGGCAGCCGCTTAACCACCTGAGCCACACAGGTGCCCCTCAAATTTAATTTTACTCAATATGAAGATGTTCAAATAAAGACATTTAAAATATTTACCTTAGGGTTATCTTACATTCCCATTATGCTGTAAGTAAATTATTTTTCAAACAACTTGCTAGCTCAGCAATACTTTATTTTTACACTAAGTTTCAGCAATCCCAGAAAAGATTTTATAAATGTTAAATGTAGAATTGAAGAAGATATTTGCAATACCCTGCTTGGGTTTGTTTTCAGGTATTTCAATAGAGAAACAGTGATTTCCAATTTACATTCATTCCAATGAGTTGCGTAATTCTTTTGCTTAAGGTCATTTTATGACACCTGTCCCAACCTACTTTTATCTGAACATGGCGCTGTGGGGATGTTACCAGAGTGAGGAACACTTACCAGTGAGACAAGGACCAAAAGAAAAATAAATCAAAATCACAAAGAGTATGCAGTCAAATTTGTGCTATGAAACCCAAAATGGCTAAAATTTCCATCCCTTCTCTTTTTTAGCACTTTAAGACATATTTTCTCTGAAATTAATAGACAAAATACTTCATTTTCTCTGAAATTAATAGACAAAATACTTACAGAGAAAATGAGAAGTAATTATTTATTGCTCCTAAGATTTTGTCTAAGTCCATTATGTGAATATGGGTAAAAGCTCATGTTAATAAATTCAGTAATTACATCTAGATTTGATTTCAGAAATTTGGTCTACGTCTCAGTTAACAATTCATATTAACTGTGGTACAGAAGAAAATACCATAAATTCTAGGTGATCAACACACACATATAATAGGTATGTTCATATTTTTATTAAGCATTTATTAACCATTATTAGCCCATGTTTCTCACCAATGAAGACCATAAGCTCTCCAGTAAGACTGACTGCACAGACCTTGAACTTGAATACTTCTATGCTAAATAAGCTCACAAATTAGTTATTGTGATACAACATGTTGTGCTTGTGATCTTTGGGCATTAGAAGTGGTTCTGTTGTTTCCAGGCTTCTGCAGAGCTGTGGGCTGTTATGGAATATAATCAATGCAGGGTGCTACTAAACAGAGGACAAATCACTCTTTGGAAAATAAAAAATCCTTGGTTCTAGTTTAAAAAAAAAAATCTCCTGATGACGATATTCATGAAAGGAGCAGACATAAAAGGGCAAAAGGCAATAACAATTTCATAGATGGAAACAATCAAGAAAGTACTATTAAAGGACATGAGGGATGCTGAAAATATGCTCCCAACTTGTAGTTACTGGCGTCGAAGACAATCGTCATCACCCACAAATCAACCCAATATCACTGCCAGAATTGAAACCAGAAGCTGACGCCTATCTCCAGATATGTTTAGGAGGCACCACATTTTCCCTTCTCACTGAAATTCATTTCCTAAATCTTTTCCTATCTGGCAAAATTTATTTTAATCCATATGCCTGAAGGCTCATGTTAATTTACCGTGCAAATATGATCTGATGGATCCTTCATTTTAAATAGATGAAATAATGTTGAATATTTACACGTCTTTGAATACACATTTTAAAGCCAGCAGGACCTCGATTATTCCATTTAACAGAGGATAGCCTGGAGAAGTAAATAGAAGGGAAGGGCAAATTAACTGAATCCACAGGTACTTTTTTTTTTTTAAAGATTTTATTCATTTATTTGACAGAGAAAGAGAGAGCAAGCACAAGCAGGGGGAGCAGCAGAGGAAGAGGGAGAAGCAGGCTCCCTACTGACCAAGGAGCCCAATGCAATGCAGGGCTGGATCCCAGGACCCTGGGATCATGACCTGAGCCAAAGGCAGACGCTTAACCAACTGAGCCACCCAGGCGCCCCGAATCCACAGGTACTATTAAGGCAAGGGCTACAACAGCTAAAAGCAATTCTTTTTAAAAAGTTCAAAATACTATGGGCGCCTGGCTGGCTCAGTCAGTAAAGCATGTGACTCCTGATCTCGAGGTTGTGAGTTTGAGCTCCATGTTGGGTGTAGAGATTACTTAAAAACAAAATCTTTAAGAAAAAAAAGAGTTCAAAATTCGAGCCCTAAAGTGATAACTCCTAATTCATTTGTAAGGAAGAAAGCAAACAACCATCACGAAAGACACAGCATTTGGTTCAGTAAGTAGTAACATAATCCCCATCAGAATTACCTTGTATGGAAAAATGGAAGCAGAAAATAGTAAAATTATAGTTTGTTATTTATGATTTTCTAGACAACAAGAAGTACATTCTGGAAATAATTTCAATCTTGAAATATAATAAGTAGACAAATGTGTAATTATACTAGGACAAGGGTGAAAATAATGTATACTGTGGTAGTAGAAAGGGAAGAAAAAATATAATATAAAACAAAATGTAATATTATCGGAAAGCAGTGTGAAGACCTGGGGGCATGGATAAAGAATAAAAAGCAGCAGATTGGGGGGACCTGGGTGTAAATCCTGTCTTTCAGTTATCCACTCTGGAATCATGAATGAGTCAATCCCCACCTTTCTGGGGCTCAGGTTCCTCTGGTTCAACCTGATGATCTATCAGATCCTTGTCAGCTCACAAATTCTGGGAATACTGCCATTTCACAAAGGACGACTCAAATAGAAAGCTCATTTTACTTTGTGCTTAGGAATGAGAATACATGTCCTTTTCCCCCCTAAAATTCCTAATTTCTGCCAACTTCTGATGGGAGATATTAAATGGTGGTGATGTGGCACCATTTACAAGAGAGTCCCAGTAATTAAGCCACAGATGCTCCAAGGTAGGGTGGAGTTCACTGACAGAAAGAACAGCAAAGAAAAACAGAGGTGAAGCCACCGACTGCAGTCCTCAAGTAGAGTCGAAGCTGGCTACAGAGGATTCCTTTCATCTCTGAAAGGGAAAGTGCCCCCTCCAAGAGCTCAGAGCACCCTGACTTTGGCTGGGGAGGCTCCTCGGGGAAGGAGGGAGAATGCAGCAGGGGCAGTTCTTCCTCTTGCCTACAGAGCAGGTTTGCTGCCGCTCAGAACCAAGAGTAACATGAGTTCTCAAGGTGTCTAAATGGTCCAAGAGCAAAGATAATGAGAGGAAATAATTAAAGAGCTGAAAAGGAGAAGGGGCAAAGTGTGAGGAACAGCCATCCAGATACATTCCTTTTGGTCTGATAGTATCAACTGTCAGGCGGGTCCTGTGTGCCCTACCCGTCCCACTAAGTACCTGTTTCAGGGCTCCATTTCTTGCTTCTCTAGGAGCTTCCACTTTGCATCCATCTTCGGTTTCTTCCCCCTTAAAGGAGTCCTCCTAACCTCCCTCCAGTGTCTGGACTGCCAGAACTAAGATGAGTCAATGATGGAAAGCTTGTGTACGGAAATCTGGTTGTATTAGGAAAGATTTTTACAAGCAAACTACTAGGATATAGAAAAAGTCTGAGTAACAGGAAAAAGTAAATAAGGGGCTGCATTTGGATGTGGGTGATTTATAGTCAAAGTGTCAGAGGATACTATAGCGTGGTGAGCTAGCCTGGAGACCGAGAGCAATACAACTGACATCTTATGAAAGGAACCCAAAGAACATTTTAGAAGACTTCTTAGAAGCTTCAGAAATAAGAAAGAAGGGGCGCCTCAGTTAAGCATCTGCCTTTGGCTCAGGTCATGATCCCAGGGTCCTGGGATTAAACCCCAGTCGGGCTCCCTCTCTCCTGCTCTCTCAAATAAATAAAATCTGAAAAGAAAAAAGAAATATGAAAGAAGGTATGCCCTGCAAAACCTGGGATTAGAAAGATGAACAGTCAGTAGGAACAGAGAGAACAACCAGCTACAATAGGGATAAAGATAAATAACTGCAAGGAAATAAGACGTAACAGGCAAATCAAATTTACACTGCAGTAAGAAATTGACATTATCACAAACAATAGGAATAGATGCAAGAATCAAACACATGTTGAAAAAAAGCCTTCCTGGACTGAAAAAAAAAAAGCAAAATTATTTTTTAAATGTCTCTTAAATACATCCTTTTGAAACAAAAGGATGAAGAAATATCCTAAAAAGAGACCAAAAACAAAAAACAAAAACAAAAACCACCACCAACAAAAAACCATTCACCTACTGTGGAAAACTAAAATGGCCACAATTAACCACTCCTCCTATTGTCTTTTGCAATGTATTTTGCAGTTCCTCCCATCAAGATGTTGAGTCCATTTCACCATCCCTTGAATCTGGTCTGTTTCTGTGACTTACCTTTGCCATTAAGAATATCAGGAAAAAAAAATGTCAGAAATGTCAGAAATAGCTGTGTACCAGTTCCAAGCCTTTCCTGGAAGCCTGCCATTTGAACAAGCCACACTAGCCTGGAGATGGAGAGAGCGCCCAGCTGGCTTAGTCCAGGTCATCAGAGTCCAGTCAGCCTGCCAAAACCTTAAGTGCTTAAAATGTCAGAGATCTCAGGGAAAATCAGCAGAGGCATCTCTCCACCCTACAGTGGGCCACACAGGCATGAGAGAATCCAACCAAGACCAGCAGAATACAGAGACTACCCCAAAACTAACAAACAAGAAAAAAGGAGTATTGTTGTGAGCCATTGAGTTTTTGGAGGGTTTTGTTAACTGATTTACCTAAAGAGGAACAAAAATTGTAACATGTGCAGATGCGCACACACACATATCTACAAAAATATGAAAAATGTTGAAATATTTAAAATGCCTTTAAAGAAAATAAGCAAAATTCTAATACTCCAACGGATAATTTGGCAAAGATCGATCTCTTTAGACAATTCACAGAAAAAAATACATGTGACTGACAACAATCTACTCAACTCCATTGATAAAATAAACAAGTTAAAGCAAAGAAATGCCATTTTTACTATATTAAATTGACAACAAAATTTAAGGCTCACATGAATGCCGAGGTTGGCATGGGCGGGCAACCACATGAACACAAGTTCTCCTGGTGAGAACATAAAATGGCACAAACCATTCTCATCAGTCTCACACCCATCTTGAGACTAAAAATGCTCACTCCTGTTCTATTTCTGTACGTGCAGTTTTTCAAAATAAAACACTTAGAAAACAACCCAAAACTTGGCATCAAAAAAGTCCTCATGCTCACCTATTAACTCTACTTCTTGGACCTGATCTCAATGAAATATTTATAAATATGGGCAGCATTTGGCAACACAAGAATTTCAACAATGAGGGAGTGACTAAGTAAATTCAGGTATAGCTTGAATTTAAAAATTTTGTAGTCATTACAAAAACCACATGTAAAGAATATTTACCAAAATGGGATAATAGGGCAATATAAAGAGAAAACTTGATAGCAAATTTTAGGTGTACACAGCAGGACTATAATTCAATAAAATTATATGTGTGTATGCATATCTAAGACTAAAAGGAAATGCAAAATCATGCTGAGTAATCTTTATGCCCTCGGGATTAGGGGTGATATATCACACACACATAGTTTTCAAATTCCCTATAATAAGCATACATTAATTTTATAACTACAACCAATAAATTCACTTTTTAAATGACTGGTTACGGTTTTGGGTGAATTTAGAAGTCATTCCTGGCCGGGTGCATTTTATAATCTTTTCATCAGTGACTACACACTGGACAGTGTATAAACTTAACAGCTTTGGGTCTTTTACGAAACCGAGAGACTTTATGAATTCAGAATGACATGGTTAAATGCTGAGCTGATCAGAAGCAAAAAGGATGAGATGCAAAAGGGATCTCTGCTGGGTCATTTACAGAGGATAAGTTAATTACACAATGTAATAGACAACAAGTGCAGGTGTGTCTGAAATAGATCTAGGAGTTAGTAGACCAGAAATCGAACGTGAATTTCAAAAGCTGTACGTAAAATCAAGTGCATTACTGAAACCTAAATTGACAAGTAAAATATGAGATTAATTCTTCCCCACCCTACTGGTCATGTAGAGTCTTTTATGAATATCATCTACAGTTTTTGGATCCATAATTTAAGAAAAAAGATTCAAAGGAAAACATTATAAATAATAGTATTTCTTCAGAAATGAGATCATGTAGCTCCCCCCCCAAAAAAAACAATGTTGAAAATACTTAAGTCTTGGGATAGATGAAAAGTAATTATTACGTAGCTGGCAATGCCCAAGTGGTCTACTGATAAAATGCCCCCCAAAAATATGAGTAAATCATGTGGTAATCACATCATCTCCCTCTCTCTCACCACGTCCACCCCTACCCCCAAACAGTCATATTTTTATATTGAACATGTTCCCCAGGGCAAAGTGTGGGAAAAGATATCAAAGGCAATAAGAAAGAATGAAGGAATCGAGGGAGAGAGAAATCAGAGAAGAAGAGAGAGGTCGGGGGAGGGAGGGAGGGAGGGAGGGAGGGAGGGAGGGAGAACGATGAAATACAAGAAAATGTTTTAGGGATAAAGAAACAGATTGAAAGTATACATTAGATACCAGAAATAAATTTGACATATAACAACAAACATGAAGTTAGTAGACTTCAGTGATAAAGAACAATCCTTTGGGCATCCAGCTAGGAGAAAGAGATAAATTTATCTCGAAGGGAAGACATCGGCTAACCTTGGGCTGCTCCCCAGCAACATTCAATATTGGGACATGGCAGAAGGTGTCCAAAGTCCTCAAAGAAACTCAAGAGACAAATAAAAACCCTTAGCAAAATGACTAGTGCTGATCCCTGGCTGCATTTCAACAAGGAATTAGAGTTAATACCACCATGAGAACTAGCTCTAGAACAGAATGCAAATGGTCTGTACTGTAAGAAGGTAGAAAGAAAGGAGGCAAAGGGCACTGATTGTTTCATCCCTTATAGCCAGGGCAAAACCATAACATTTAAATCTGGTAAAGGAAAAGGAAAAGAAATTTAAGTATATTAAAAATATAAAGGTAAATAGAGAATAGCTAAAAAAAAATAGTATAATCAACTAAAATTAGGTAGTAGAAGGAAGGAGTAGAAAGTAGAAATAAGTGGAATGATACTTATTTCTTCAGGAGTCTTGGGGGCATAAATAGATAATGTCTAAAAAAAATCATTAACTAAATATATCTATGAAGCTACAGTTATAAAGGTTGTTACTAAAAGAGTTAAGCCATAACAGATAGGAACTTTCCAAATAAGAGGAAAAAACATACAATAAAACCAAGACCATATGATAAAAAGTTAAGAAATAAAAGAATAACATAAAATATGATTACAGAATTAAGACTAAGCACATCTATTTTATAAGTAAACATATTTGCACTATATTAAGAAATCAAGACAAAAAGACCCCCAGACTGGCTCCCAGAGGGGGGGAAAAAAAAAAAAAAACAGATGGTATGCTCTACTTAAGAAGCACCTAAAATAAAGTGACTCAGAAAAGTCGAAAATAAAAGATTGGGCAAAGACATGCCAGGTGAGTACCAACCAAACCTTGGAATTCTGATCTAAATTTCAGACACACTGAATTCAAAGCAATTTGCACCCAATAGGAAAAAGCTACTTTAAAATTGTAGAAATTGCAATCCACAATGAACACCTAACAGGTATAAATATGGCATCACTGTTTAACTAGCAAAACCTATATAAAGTACAAAGTATAAGAAATACAGAAGTATTGAAATTTATCTCTTTCTGCAGAAGAATGGTCACATGAACAAAAAATAAGAATAAAATCACAAGGCTGTTCTGACTGATTTATAAATGGAATTCCGTATCTTAAAAGAGAGGATGTGACTTCTTTCCAAATCCATGGAATATTTTGATAATTAATTATATCAAAAATAAAGCTTCAATCAGAAATGAAAGAAAAAATAACTTCTGCTCACAATGCAATAAAAATTACAATCTATAACAAAACCAGAAATTCAAGGGACCCTACCATCTGAAAATTTTTTAGCCTTCAAAATAAACTTTGTGTCAAAAATAAAATTAAAACCAAGAATACGGAATATGCAGAAAATAGCAAAGATGGAATGCTCTAGATCAGAAACTCTGGGATATAGCTGTGATGTGCTCAGAAGAAATTTCACAGATTACACTACTTATATTAATAAATAAGAAACAAAGAGTCTTTTTTTCAAGTCAAGAAATCTAAGGCCAATATATGAGATTGAACTCTTAGCTCACCAAAATAAAGAGGAAAAAAAATTGAGATTATAGAAACAATCATAAACTTTTCATGGAATGTGTGAATCATAAAAACTACTGGGCTCCAAAATATTATAATAAATGTAAAAACCTAAATGAATGGATGACATCGTCCATTACCAATTACAACAAATGAAAATGCAGTACATTTTCAAAGAATAACCCCTCCCAAAATGCGCCAGACTTAATCAATTTCACACTTGAGAATTCTAAAGATCCTTAAAGGAACAGATAATTTCAATGCTATTTACCATGTACATAGAAAATGAAGGGCAGTTTTTGATTTCTTCTAAAAAACCAGCATAACAACCACACCAACATCTGAAAGAGACAACACACCCACACAAAAAGAAACTACAGGCAAATTTCGCTTATGTTCTCAATGCAAAAATCTCAAAGTAAATATGCACAAGCTGAATTATGCAGCACAATGGAGCTCATAACAGGTGTGCAAGGAATGTTCAACATTAGAAAATACGTCAATATAATTCTTCACATTAGTAAGTAAAAAGAGAGAAACTTTATGTTCTCTATTAATGCTGGAAAAGAATGGGACAAAATTGAGTAAAATTTAACATTTACCTATTTTTTTAAATGAGTTCTTTCTTTTTTTTTTTTTTAAGATTTTATTTATTTATTTGACAGAGAGAGACACAGCGAGAGAGGGAACACAAGCGGGGGGAGTGGGAGAGGGAGAAGCAGGCTTCCCGCCTCAGGGAGCACTATGCAGAGCTCGATCCCAGGACCCCAGGACCATGACCTGAGCTGAAGGCAGACACTTAACCAGTGAGCCACCCAGGCGCTCCTTACCCATTTTTTTTTTTTTAAGACACTTAACGAGATAGAAAAATATGGAGACATCACCAATATCATAATAATGAGTAACATACTATAATGAGTAATATAATGAGCATTTACAAAGTGCGTATTACATGCTTAGTGCTGCTGTAAGTGGATGTGTACCTATTCAAAATTGTTCTTTTTCCTTTTTCTAAAGCAATGGTTAAATAAGGCAATGGCAGTGGGAATGAAGGGGGCAGCAGCCAGAGCCAGTGCTGCAGAATTCTTGATTTATTCTGAAAGTTGAAGGAATCATCTAGTTGCCAAACCAACATAAGAAGAAACATCCAGTCTCCCTCCCAGAATTCTTTCAATGCTCTTGACAAGACACCTTTGAGACTGTGTATAAAACACCCTGCTTTATCTAATTACTGGTGTGTAACACATCAGATGGCAGACATATTCATTCAGCGTGCAAATATTTATTGGGCATCTGCTGGGTGCCAGACGCTGTTCGAGGTGTTAAAGATAAACTGGTACAGATCAACTGTCTTCATCCAGCTCACTTTGTGGTCCTAAATCTAAAAGCAGGAAGAATTTAGCCACATAAACCCTCTTTATTGGTAGTAAACACTCCCCAGATATCAGGCACTGAGTGAAATAAAAACAAAAACATGGCCCTTCTCTGAGGAGCCCACAGCGTCCACAAGGACGAGAAGGCTGTCTGGAAACCAACAAACTACAAATCCCTCAGCCATGTTCTATTGGCAAAATCAAAGAAGGATGTCCTTGGAAAGTCATCAAACAGAAATGTTAGAGAAACACATCCTTTAGAGGCCAAAGAGCTTGGAATACGCTCGTCTACACATCACATTCACTTTAATATTTTGGAAAAAATGACATTTTTTAAAAAATACCATAAACTCTACTTTCCATTCACCTTGAAAATGTGAGTTGAAACTCAAGAGCCGAGAAACACATGAGAACAATATATTCTGACCTCGAGCACAAAAAGTGGCCTCCAAAACATCGATGCTGTGGAAAGTATTTTCCAGTATCCAAGTTCTCCACGTTCATTACCTCATGGCACAAGGACCCCCTCAAGGCATTCAGCAACCAGGATGTTGCCTAATTTTTAGAGGGATTTCTTTTCCATCTTCCTGGAAAATCACTTTAATACAAAAATTTTAAAAGGCAAAACAGAGCCACCCTATGGTTTCCACATGACTTACTGCCAAGAAGTTAGAAGACAGCCTTGTGATCATTTTTAAGAGGAAAAACAGCAGATTCTATCTTAGTCTCACGGTATCAACTCAGGCCAAAATGACTCACTGGAAGGAGTTGGCATCACTATTTCCGAAACCAAAATAGTTATCAACAAGTAGTTAAAACTGGGGGGAGGGAATTATTAAATTGTACTCTATTTTACAAAGGCAAGTCATTTCTAAGGTGAGATGGTTAAGAGGCAAAAGCATCCAAGAACATACAATCAATCCTAATACGGTTTTCTGCATAATCTTGTGTGTACCTGTTACCATCTCCTCCCCTCAAGCTCATTTTCCTTGTTACAACAAAAACATTAAAAGCAATTCTATGCTAGGACCATTGGGACAGATTTCAAAAAATCCTCCTCTGAACTCAACAGTGCCTTCAGCCAAGTAGATGGCTCAAAAGGTGACCAAATGACAAAATACACTACAGAGTACGACAGTGCAGCCTGGCTATGCCCTGAGGATTCAGACAGCCTACAAGCCCTGGACGCCAGGGTCTCAGTGGAGTGTGGTATGCTGTGCAAGCTGGTGGACCCGGGGGGAGTTCCCGTTATTGTTTCCAGGACCCTGACTTCCTCTCCTTTGTTAGCACCGTTCAAAGGGAAAGCACTGCTTACTCTCTATGCAGGTTACCTATGAATGCATACAAGCAACTAACGTCAGACCTTAAAAGGGGGGAAACAGGGGCACCTGGGTGGCTCAGTAGGTTAAGCGTCCGGCTCTTGGTTGTGGTTCAGTTCATGATCTCACTGTTGCAAGATCGAGCCCCAAGTCGGGCTCTGAGCTGGGCATGGAGCCTCTTTGAGACTCTCTCTCTCCTCCCCCTCTGCCCTCCTCCCCCTCACCCCCGCCCAGCTCACGCACTCTCTCTAAAAAAAAAAGAAAACTATGTGGGGGGACATCCTATGCCTCTCTCTCTTCCCTTCTCCTTTCTGTGTTCCTCAGGTTCCTTATCTGTCCTTGGACCTTCATACCATTCGAAGCGCCTCTTGCTTATCCCTTTGTTCTTTCCCTCTCTGACTCCTATCTTAGCAGAGTAACAGGACACCACGGAGGTGGGGGGAGGCAGGCAGGGAGGTAGGAGTTGGGTGGGAGAGGACAGCTGATGGGGACACATGCCTTGAACTGCCCTCTCTGCTTCTATTTCCCAGTTATTCCCTGTCCCTCCCACAACCCTAGGTCTGACCGACCGGGCCAAGGCGATGCGGCTATACCATCTCACCATCTTCCAGGAGCGGGCTCACGGCGCCAGTGAATGTTGACTATCCCCTTTGGTTGATCTCTCAAGCAGCAAATCTACAAGAATGTACCCTTGGAAGAGAACTGTCCTACCCAAGAGCTGGGTCCTGGTTAATATTCCAAGGAACACAGGCGTTTTTTCTCAACTATAATTTAATCTTTTTACTAAACCAGAGAGACTAACTACACAACAGAGCAAGGTCAAAGAGAGAGACGTGGGCATTTGGGAGAATCTTGTTCAGATCTAGGGGAACGAGAACAAGGAGTGGGAAGTGCAGTCAGAATCCTCAGGCCTTGGTTTGGGTAAGCACCCCCTTCACGAAAAAAAGCCTAAACATCCTGATAACAAAATCTCTTCAAAATACCGGTAGGCTTCGGGAGGTAATTTTATTTAAATGGACTGCACTAGATTCACCTGTGCATGACTCCCCCAGGCTCAGCAGGGAAGGCTGTTCCCTCCCTTTTGCCAACCAATGGACTTGAATTGAAACAAAGTGAAATTCCTAGTTCTTTATCCCTGAACGAGTGAGACCTCCTTACGTCTCAGTAGACCCATCTGCAAAATGGGACTGATGATAAAATTACCACCTCAGATTCTTCATAAGAGATTAATGAGCCAATGCATGTAAAAGCGCTTAATACATGAAAAACAAGCAGCAGATGTTTATTATTATTTCTCAGAGAAACTCAGAATGAACACCACAAAAAGACGAGAACATGTTCTTGAATACTCTCTGAACATTCACTAAAGCGACTGTGCTCTTTAAAATGGAATTTCTCAAATTTCTCCAGATCTCCAAATGTCCAGATCGTACATTCTCTCCCAGTGTCCTACCCGCCTCCACATACAATCACCAGCAGGCCCTCACTGCCCTCCCCGTAACAGAACGCCCCTCGACAGCATCGCCCCACACACTCCCTGTCTCCTCCTTCGCTCTCTACCATTAACTGTGAAACATGTGCTCGCCGACCTTCTCCTCTCTTTATCCTATAATCCTACCTCTTGTTTTGTCATCAGCCGGTTTGATGGATCTGGGGGGTTTAGCTTTTAGTTAAAGCATGCATTTTGAGCCCTAATCAAAGCAACATATTGCAATCTGTTTATCAAGCACACAGAGGAATGCTCAGATGAGTCACATGGCTCCGCATCCAGTGAAATTATATCCTTGTTTAATAGCAGAGTGAGGCATTCGTGGTGCCAGAGTAAGTATATCACTTAGCAGTGCCAAACACTGTGATTAAGAGATGATTTTCAGTTCGTTATTTGAATTTTTAGGCTATTAGGCAAACATTTACATTAAGCGGGAACATGGGGATAGCTAACTTTTTCAGTCTGAATCTAGATTTTAAATGCCATGTGTACACAGCAGAAAACCTGCAAAATTAAGAGTGACAGCTGCCAGAAATGAGAAAGAAAAAGATGGTACATAGAGCTTATGAGACAATCCCTAGACAAAACCTTCCCGCTAGAGTTAAGTGTTAGAATTGAGATGTGCTTAAATGTTGCAGGTTAACAGAAGACAGAGGAATATGCTCAATTTAAAAAGTTCAAGATCTTCCACCCTTTGAGTGTGGGTTGTACCTACTGACTGGTTTTCCAAGAGTCTGTTATGGAGGGGGAGAGAGGAAAGGGTAACTTTACGGTGGAGAAACCTGACAAACATGACCTTGAGCCAAGCAGTCAAGGTCACCATCAACAGTGATAAGCCATGCTGACAGCATGTACCCGATAGGATGTGAAGACAGTGGCACGTCACCTAGACGGTCTTCCCCCCAGAGCCCCACAATCTCGGTCTACCCAAGAGAAGAACAGCATGCAAACCCAAATGGAGGGACATACTAGAAGACACCTGACCAATAATCCACAATCTGTCAAGGTCATCAGCAACAGTGGAAGTCTGGAAACTGTCACAGCTAAGAGGCCCCTAAGGAGACACAAACAACTAAACCTAATATGGTACCCTGGAGAGGATCCTGGAACAGAAAAAGAATATTTAAGGGAAAACTAGTGGAATTTTAGTAAAATGTGAAGCTTAGTCAATAATAACACGTTAACATTTCTCTCTTCATTGTGACAGGTGTACCGTAGTAATACAAAATGTTAACAAGGAAAGCTGGATGTGGGTGTGTACAAGAACTCTCTGTACTCTCTCTGCAACTCTTCCATAGACATAAGACTATTCTAGAATTAAAAACTGATCAAAATGTCAAAGAGCACTAACAACTGGAAAAACTAATTGCTTTCTTTTTTTTAAGGTTTGTTTTATTTTTAAGCAACCTCTACACCCAACGTGGGGCTCAAACTTACAACCCCAAGATTGAGAGTCACATGCTCTACTAATTGAGCCAGCCAGGTGTCCCAAACACTAAACTAACTGCTTTCATCTCAAGCATTTTGTAGAGCTGGAATCAGTAACAGGTAAGTTACACCCTATTGTTTGGTTTCTACATCCTCAAACTCCAGACCGGCCTTACTTGCACCTTCTTCTTGTCCTCCATCTCTATCTAGCCAGCTGTCCCTCACAGGACCCTAAGCTCAGTCTCTTTCCTAATCCCCACCTTGACCTCCTCTCTCTGTTCTCTGGGAAGAGCTGACCCATTCATTGATGTTACTGCATCAACAGCTCTGAAGTAATCTACAGTGCTACCTGGAATAATGTTTAAAGACAAAGAAGTGAACTTAAGGGGGAAAGGCCCATAAACTGGGGGGTCAAAGCAAGATTTTCTGGATTTTTCATCATGCCCAGGGAATGTGAGAGAACTCACTCTTCACCAAGACATCTGGATAGAATTTATAAACTAAATCTCAGTATCCTTGCCAGACTTTAAATGAAATTGACAACTAAAAGGCTTTTGCTTCGTAGATATCCACTTTCAGGCCAGCGGTTAGGTCCTCGTTGTAGACTGAATTGTGTCCCCCACAAAATTCATCCTTCAAGCCCTAATCACCAATGAGGCCATACTTGGAAATAAGATCTTTAGGAGGTATTAAGGTTAAAGGTCATAAAGATAGGGCCCTAATCTGATAGAAATGTGACCTTATAAGAAGATAGCCCTCCATGGAGAGCACAGGAAGAAGGTGGCATCTTCAAGCCAGGAAGAGAGCCACACCAGGAACAGAATCAGCCAGCACCTTGATCTCGCACTTCGCAGCCTCCAGAACTGTAAGAAACACATTTCTGTTGGTGAAGCCCCCCAGTCTGTGCGTTTGGTTACCGCAGCCCAAGCTGACTAAAAGAGTTCTTTACGAAAGAAAAGGTGGTTTTAGAATACAGGACCAAACATAATTTCGCTACCTAAAGTAATACATGTGTTGAAAACATCAGTTTGTCAATACTGATAGAAGTATATTTAGGGAAAAATATAAACCATGTCCATTTTTTCCCCTTCTAGAACATGCCATTAACCAAATAAATGCAGAAAGATGTTTTTCTTCTTCATGAACGTCACTGGTGCTACTTTTCACAGAATCACTCTCTCTAAATTTCAATATTCATGCAGTACATGACCCTCAGATGGGTGTCCTACTAATGAATGTCCTTCCATTTCTAGATAAGATTTATCCATATTTGCCCAAGAGAAATAATTATATATGCTTTTACCCCCCCCTTTTTTTTAGGCCTGGATTTTTAAGAGGGTTCTGTATGGAAGCTTTTCAAGTTTCTTCTCCCTAAATTCAATGAACATTCTCCCAAATTTCATAAATGTGGCTATCTTTCAAGAACAGCAGAAAATTGCTTGAGTTTGTCAATAATCAAAAGAATTGGAGCAAAAGGTCAACTTCCTCAATCATGAGCAGGTAATGATATTAATCTCACTGTTTAAATGTCAAGACTCAGTTTGTTTCTATCTTGTCAAAATAAAGGGCCAGGCAGTTTTCCTGTGACCTCTCACAGAGGCTTTCTTTATATTTACCACCAAATCATTCCAACTCATGGAAGTCAATGCCTGCTACACATCAGTTAAGATCACAAATAAAAAAAAATCAAAAACAAGGTACAGTTAAGCAAAACCTTTAATTTGCTAACAGCATTCTATTTTTTTCTCTTTAGCTCTGATGGTTGAAATAGTTTCACAACGAGTATTCACGCCGAGAGAGAGAAAGATGTCAACTCAGAGCTGGAGAACGCTCTCTGGTTCTCTGGTTTGCCATGACTTGGAGAAGAGGGAAAAAGCCCCTGGATCCCAGGAGCCAGGACTCTGGGGCTCAGTCCACCAGCTTTATGACCCTGGGGGTTTGGAAGATGTGATGACTAAGGTACCTACAGCTCTAACAACTAAAAACCTCAAACTAATCCCAAGTCCTGATTTGAAGGACTGTGAGAAGCAGGAGAAACTCTTCGGGGGGGGGGGGGGGGGCTGTTTCCAAGTTTTGAAGTTTGTGGCACAAGAACTAAACTGGAGGATAATCAATAACCTCCATGTAGGCTTCCTGCTGGAACAGTTTAAAAGCAGTCCAGCTCGTGCGGAAATACAGGCTTAGCACTCACACGTTGTAAGCAATACAGCTCTTGCCCTTCCGTTATATAGTCCTCTGGAGGAGACTAGGTAACTGGAAATTCTAGTTTTGTTATTCCTAAATAACACCAAGAGACAGACAGACAGACACAGAAACAGAGACAGAGAGATGCTAACTGTGTTGAAGTATACCGGAGCAGCAATCCTGAAAGTATCTCAATGGTCCTTCGATCAATATTCTCAAAGGAAGGAAAGGTTCAGAGACCTCTCTTTCATTTGATACTGTGGTAGATGCTGTGTCTGAGGGGACTGTGTTTAAAGTAGGGCAATGCCACAAAAGAACAGGCTTTCACTGGGCAGTCTAGAGGGACTTTCAACAACACCTTGAATCGGTACTTAGTCTTTCTCTGCTTTCTACCGATCTGCTAAACGCATTACATACCTATTCTCATTGAATCCTCCAAAACCCTATGACCCAGTTACTACTATTATTTTTAATCCCCTTTGACAATCGAGAAAACTGGAACACCAAGAGGTTAAAAAGCAGGCCCAAAGTTACAAAGCCAATAAATGCAGAGACTCGAAACCTGACCCATGGGCTTATTAAACCATGCTCCTGCCTATAACGCTTCTTGGAAGAAAAATCAGACCCTGTTTCTAGACACAGCTCAGCCACTAATTGTCTTGGGGAGCTTGGCTCCCTCATCTCTTCTTATAGTAAAGAGGGCTGGTCTGGAAGATCTTTAACATGTATGTCGAGTGACCATGAATCAGCCCCCCCCCCATTAACTCAGAGGACCCATCCTAGACAGTGGAGTCTACTGGATCTATTTTTGCTAACTAAATATTGTGTGGCACACAGAGCAATTCCAAACACTCTGCATGTGGGTTTGCTGTGATTTGGGTTCGTTGTCTATGTCTTGAATATGATACACATTCAATGAGCACATGTGAATGGATGGAATAAGCTACAGAACCCAAGGAGGAACAGCTGGTTTGTGGTTTACAAGACTGCATATTCCAGGAAACATCTATGTCCCCTGCAAGACCACGATGTGCACCGTTGGCCATGAGCAATGTCTATAAAGGGAGTTTTTCCTCATCTTCTGCCCCTGTTTTATATTGCACACTTTAGGAAATATTAAGGAAAAATTGGGCAAAGAGGCAATCAACAGCAGATCTAATAAATAACCATACTTGTATCAGAGAAAACCAACTTGTATCATTAAATAAACACACACACACACATATACATATATACTGAGTAAAAATACAAACTCATCATAAATGTGACACTCTTTTATAATCCCAAGTTTAGGTGATTTCCATACCCCTGACAAAAGAATGGCTACCCAGAAATCGACCAAATTCAGTGGCTGCATGGGATTTTCCTCTCCTCTTTCCTTCTTTCCTCACTGGTCTACACACACTCACTAACATTTGGCCACCTTTCCCTACTCGTGGCACCAACTTCCAACTGCAATCAGGATCGACCCTCATCCAAAAGCATGTGCACAATGGCGAGTCTGGGGAAGAGGGAGTAAGCGTCCCATCCTCCCATGACCTGGCCCCCAGGCCCCCCACTGAGTCTTCCCTAGCTGTGTCACTGAGACACGCTGCTAGCAGGCCCCTCCCATATCCTCACCCAGGGTCCTCCTTACCCCAGCCCGGCGCCGGTCCGTGCCTCACCCCAGCCCTGACTGGCTTCAACTTCCAGGGCTTTCTTTGGAAATATAAGTGGAGTTTTTCCAGAAAGTCCCTTGCACTTCTTGTTTTAAAGATCCAGGGTCCAAGTGAAAGGAGGAGAAAAGGCCAAGGAAAACTGAGACGAGGAAAGAGCCCTTTCACCTCATGGATGCTTCCTAGTGAGGATGTGGAAGCGATCTCTCCTACTCCCGGTGGGAGTATCAATTGTACGAGCACTTGGAAAACTTTTCGGTAGTCTCTACTAAAGCTATGTATACATATGCCCCATGACCCAGTGCCTCCTATTGCATGTGGCCCCAGTTCTTCACCCTGCCCTGTATCCATACCAGTCACAAAGCTGGAGAGAGTGGAGATGAAGAGGAATATGTCTCCCACCTCCCCAGATCCAGAAAACAATTCACCTAAGCAACTTGATGCATGGGGTTAAGCATACAGGCTAAATGGCCTCCGTGGGCAAGCCAGAGAAGCTCACACGGACTCTGTGAATGGAGAAGTAGTGCTATTTCCAAACAGGTTCAACACACTACCTGTCAGTGAGCTGGGAGATGGCTTTTTGTATCAGTGTAATGGTGAAGTCTGAGGTAAGCATCCAAGCTTGCTTCCAGTATTATTTACTCTCCACAGAGCTAACTCATCCTGAATTTCAACTCACGCTCACCTCTTCTAGAAACTTCCCTCATGCAGCCCCTCGCTATCTACCCCTGTTCACCACACTCAAGGCTTAGGCAGGTACCCATTTTTAGCACTCCCACAGTGCCTTTAAAGATGTGTTTTCCACACTGGACTGTAATTTATATGCTTTTATTCTCCAGTGGGCTATAAGCTCCTCCAGGCTGGGAGCCATAACTTACATGTGATTCCTAGCGTCAGCCTCGTTGCTTCACACAAACGTTGTAGGAAGAATGCTGCTACCCTATAATGCTGCTCCTGCTTCTCCAGCCAATCAAACTCTGACTCTGGTAAATGAATCAACTCAAGTGCTCCCCACTGTGTGAGACCCTCTTAGATCTCTCTTGCTAAGCTGATCTTTCCCTTCTCTGAAACCCTGTGACCTTGAGTTATTGTAAATATCTTCCATTACTCTCCAACAGCCTCTTTTTTGCAAGTATCTTCCCAGCTGGATTTTAATTACCAATGTCCATATTTTAGCATTTTTTCTAGCTCTCTCTATACATTCACAGATATGTTTAGATATATAGACATAGGTCTACCTATCTATTCAACCACTAAGTAGAACACACACAGGTTCCATAACCTGCTTTTTGTCCTCAACAATAGGTTGCAGAAATTTTTCCAAGTCAATACATTTCATTGACTTCGTAGTACTCCACTGCCTAACAGTGCACCAGCCCTTATGGATGATCATTTAGGTCTTTTTCAATATTTCTCTGTCACAAACAAGACTGAAACCAATATCCTCATACATACATCATTTCAGACTTGTATAATTATATCCTTAGAGTAAACCTCTTGAGGCATGATTGCCAAGACAAAGAGCTGAACATAGTTGATTTTATATTCAGACAAACATTTCTAGACCACTCTCCAAAAACACAGTATCATTTTATAGGCCCCAAATCCTTTTCCCAGAACCACTCCCCCACCTTACCCCACTCTTTGAGACTGATACATTATTTTGTCTCCTAGAAGTACAAAAACCTGGCAGCCTACAGTCTTGCATCTTTGCCTTAAGAGCCTGTGTGTGTGTGTGTGTGTGTGTGTGTGTGTGTGTGTGTGTGAAAGAGAGAGGGAGAGAGAGATGGAAGATATTGAAAGCCAATGTCAATTAGAATTCTTCCTCCCATGTCTCCAGTTATTGCCACAAGTAAACATTTCATATCTCACTCTTAACACTGCCAATAAAACATGAAAAGATACCTAATCTCCCCACTAACCAAAGGAATGCAAATAAAATAATAGTGACTTTCTTGGGGTTTTTTGTTGTTGTCATTTTTGGATGAAGGCAAAGAGTGGTATTCTTTGTTGATGCTGACCATGAGGAAAAAGCACCAATGCCCATTTTTTGGTTCTCTTTCCTAACTGCATTAGTTAGCACTTCCAGCATAACCTCAGATAAGAGGGTGCCAGCTGTGTATCTTAGTCATTTAAGCATGAAGAGGTTTTTAGTTGAGCTTTACATTTTTATTTCTATTTCGCTCACGGCTCTATTATAAACAAATGATTCTTACCAAATGCATTTTGAACTTATTAAGATAAAGACATAGTAATTAATGTTCTTTTGATGGGTGTGATGCAAGTCATACGGTTTCTACCTGCCTACCCATCTGTCTAACAGAGAAATTTTTGTTTTTGTCCAAACTTGAGATTTGTTCCAAGTTTCCGGACCAACATGGAAAAACGTAGTTAAAACACACATTCTGAGTGTATATATATATATATATATGTATATATATATATATATATATATATGGCCTAAGAATACTAACAGTGTTATCAAGAGCCATGTCACGAATAATATCAAGCCCTGTTTATTAATTCATCTTAAAGAAACTAAGCCAAATTCTGGCAGGATCCAGTCGAATACCAAGAAATCCCAATTGAGGTGAGATAGGTATAAGACCACAAGATAAGACAGCCTACAGACAGCTCTCACAGCAAAATCAGGGATACATTTCTTTTTTTTTTTTTAAGATTTCATTTATTTATTTGACAGAGAGAGACACAGAGAGAGAGGGAACACAAGCAAGGGGAGTGGGAGAGGGAGAAGAAGGCCTCCCGCGGAGCAGGGAGCCGATGTGGGGCTCGATCCCAGGACCCTGGGATCACGACCTGAGCCGAAGGCAGACGCTTAACGACTGAGCCACCCAGGCACCCCCAGGGATCCATATCTTACCCTCAGTCAGAGACACAGATGGAGCCCAAAAAGTTTCATCACTCCCTCCCAAAATTGATGGAATAAAGTGCCCCCTGATGAAGCCAATGGCAGGAACTGGCACTGTTTCTAAATTCTCCTTCCTCTATTTGGCTAAGAATGAGTCTATTAAAATATTAAGATGTGCTGGTAAGTGGTATCATGCTCTCTCCCACCGCCTGCAGCTGCTTGTGCTATCTTTAAACTAAATACATCTCTCAGCTTATTACAATGATCAAGTAGCAACCATGTCATTTGGACCCCACAGAGCATAAGTTACATTAACGTAATATGGTAATTTAGACTGTATAAAATAAATATTATGACACTAAATGCACACATTTTACAAGCAGTCAGTCATTCACTTAATTTCCTTTCTTGATGGATTGTCCAATGTTATACACACAGCTGGGCACTGTGGAGGATGTACCGGTCCTGCCCTTGAGCACCAAGATAAGAATGTGTGCACCATCACAGAAGCACAAAAAAGATAAAGTGCTGTGGCAGTTGCAAGGCAGAGAAGATTACGCACATGCTGGACTGTTTGAAGATGACTTGGTAGACAAGTGCCTTTTAGATTAGACTTGGAAAGCAAAAGGGAACTTCTCCATGTAGGAAATAGAGAAGGGGCCTTTCTAGGTGAGAAAGGAGTGTCTTCAGCTCAGGAACTAAGATGCAACTCGTGGTTTGTGCTAGAGAAACAAGGGTAACTCTTTGGCAGGATCACAGGTTATCAGAAGCATGGAAGTGGGCGTATGTTTGGTAACTGAGATGTGGCTAGCTCGAATAAGACCTCACCACCGTGTTGGGAACATGAACGTCACTCTACATGCAACCAGGCTCTGCCGGAGAGGTGCCTAATAAGTTGTGTTTTAGGATGCAGAAAAGGTGAAAGTCTAAACATTTTAGCAAAGATTGCACACAAAATGAAGTGTGGTATTCTTTACACTTCAAGACACTTGTATTCGAGAAATTGAGTATTAACTGATGGATGAACCACTGATAGAACTGGTTATGGCAGAGACTGCTAGCTGTTGCTCAGTACCTGTTCATTCCTTTCTTGTTAAAAAAAAAAAAATTCCCAAAATTCAGTTGGTCACAGGCTGACCAGAATGAACACCACACATTCCCTAGCCTGACTTGAAGCTAAATATGATCATTGTTAGTCATGTGGCCCATACATCCCATGGCTCATGGGATGTAGTCTGATGTGCTGTGCACACCTTCTGGGAAATGGCCTCTAGATATTTGTAGACATTTCTAGAGGGATGTGCTTTCCTCTTTTTCCTTCTTCCCGGCTGGCATATGGATGTGATGTCTGGAAGCGAAGCAGCCATTCTGGGCAATAAGATGAACTTGGGAATGGAGGTCACATGTATCAGGACAATAAGAGAGAAAGAGCTTGGACTCTGGCACATGGAGCACCTTCACAGCCCAGGAGCATCTTATCTGACACTTCTATGAAAAAAGAAAGTCCTCTCTCTTCTGAGTTTCAGAGAGTTTAGATATCCACCACTGGCATCTAAAGCAGATCTTATCTGACATGGTTAGGAAGTAACACAGGGAACTTTCTATAGCTCCATGTCCATCAAATCTGTTAGTTTCACCTTAGGTAGGAGCTCAAAGAATTCTGTAAGAGGTGGAGCATGCCCTTTTGGACAATCCAATCAAACCTGAGAAACTACATCCAACAACTGGAGAAAACACATTCTTTTCCAGCACACATAAAACAAATGTAAAAATTAACCACATACTTGGCCAAAATTCAGTATCACCAAATACTGAAAGAATGAATTTATAACATCTATGTTTTCTAGTCACAAGGCAATTAAGCAGGAAATCAGAAACACAAGGATAATCCTAATATAGAGTTTAAATATTAATGGGATGATGATTTGTTAATTCCTATCTCCCAATTAGATTGTAAGTTATGTAACAGAAATTGACAGATCAAGCTGGCCAAAAAAAGGGGAAAAAATTTTTAATGATGTAAATATAAATTTTTAAAATAAGCTTGATCTCAATAAAAACAAAGGATATGAACATATAATTCACAACCACAGAGAAATACCAATGGACAATAAACAATAAACTACCTCGCTAGTAATCAGGGAAATGCAAATCAAAATAACAAGATATCACTTTTATGCAACATTAATGATTTATTAATAATTAATAATTGGTAATTTCCCATGTTGGTCAGAATAGGGGAAATGGCCACTGTCCTACAATGCTGATGGAGAGTCATATTCATATAGTGCTGACAGTGGGCAATTTGGAAGTGTTTGTCAAAAATTTCATGGTGCACATTCCATAACCCAACATTTCTCCATCTGACTCAACTCTACAGTCATACACTCAATGTGTGTGCAGAGTTCACTGCAGTGTTTTTACTGCGGTCAAAATTTATAAACTACCTAAATGTCCCTCAACAGGAAAACTGTTAAATAATTTGTTAGATTCATTGTGAAGAATATATACATTGGTTAAAAAATAATAAAGGGTCATACGTACTGATACACTGTCAAGTGAAAGAAATTACAGAACAAGGCAGGTAGTAGGGAAAGAGAAACACTATAAATACACAGAATTGGAATATATATGTAAATGAATTCTTCAGACAGTCTTAGAAGTAACAGTCTTAACAAGGGATCACCAAGACTGTGGTAATGGATTGGGGGTGGGCCCCAGGAGGTAAGTAAAAGGAGGGATTATCCGTTTTTATTCTACTGGTTTCTTTCCTATCTGAATTATTTAAATTTTAACATACATTTTAACAATATCACATTTTCCTGAATTATTTGTGTAGTTTATTTATTTTTAAAGATTTTATTTATTTATTTGACAGAGACACAGAGAGAGAGGGAACACAAGCAGGGGGAGTGGGAGAGGGAGAAGCAGGCTTCCCGTGGAGCAGGGAGCCCAATGCGGGACTAGATCCCAGGACCCTGGGATCACGACCTGAGCCGAAGGCAGATGCTTAACGACTGAGCCACCCAAGCGCCCTATTTGTGTAGTTTAAAACAGTTTTGTAAATCATTAGACTTACCCCAAATTCCATAGTGATGCGTGGTGGCTCATGAACTAGTATTCAGCCTCCCTCACTGATCACTGATTGGGAAGCGTTCTTTCTCTTTTCCTGAACTGATTTAAATATAATCCTGAAAGGGTTTCTCTAATATCTTCCATGCTTTTTTCAAGCCCAGCTAGTATCTTTAAAATCGTCATTCTGAACTCTAGTTCTGACAATCCTGTAAATCTTGGCACAACTTAAATTGAAGCATCTCTAAGATACATTTTTCTAGACTGCTCATTCTTACAGCAGTTGGGGAAGGACATGGGACAATGTCTCTTAAGCACTTTGAAAAGTGCCTGGTGCACCAGTGCTCAAAAAATGGTGGCTCCCATTATCAGGAAGTGTCTCTAGAAATAGTCATTGTGGCGCAACACAAACTCTGTAACATGTGTGCTTGTTTCCCTGGCTCCTCCAAGGTTCAGCCGTGGTCAGCCTGAGAAAGTGTGTCCACAGGGAGGTGACCAAACATACTCTTAACCTCCTACTCCAGATCACTCTCAACCCTCCTTAAGAAAGACTTTCGGTCCTGGAAATGACATGTTGAGATTCCCTTAAAGTAAACACGTGTCTAATCTACATCACTTTCCATAGCTGTTTGCTATGCAATCAAGTCAGCTTTAATCCTTAAATGTCTGGAGGTCAATAAAGCAATATATTTATTGTACTGAGTTCTGAATGGGTTTACTATACGAAAGTTAAAAGAGGATAACTGTATCATTTCATTATGGTATAATCACTTTGCTGGCACGGTTTGGTTCTGATCCCACATCTAGAAGAAATTCCATTGTCAGACTCCAATAGCGCATGAGAAGTGAGCTCTCTCACGTCTGAAGTGCTAGACAAACTCAGACTCACACTTGATGAGGAGCTCTGTGTTACTTTTTATAACATACAACTGCACCCATGTAGAGTTAGCACCTTATCTGCTGTAAGGACCCTGTCTTCAAGTTACAAACTAAAGCTGCCTTCAACTGTGACCAATATTCTCTTAGTCCTTCATGGGAATAGTAATCTTCTATGAGCATGGAGCTGCTAGGAAATGGTTTTAATGCAGAACATGCAGTGTGGAGACATTATCAATTCTCTCCTTACTCTCAATGAAACTTTATGCTGTTTTATTGAAAAATGTCCCAATTGTGTACCAACCCTTTGCTGCAATATTGCCACAAAAATTAATATGCTCAGTATTTGCTCAAGGTTTAACTGCTGAAAACATGTTGCTGACCGTGCAAAACAATTTTAATTTACTGTGTATGTCGTTTAGTACCTATGGTTTGCAGCTAAGAAAAAAGGCACTTAATAAGTAATATAAATTATTTTTCTTACTGTATCAAAATCTGATGAAGAATATTTTTCTAGCCATCCAAACTAAAATATGCACTAGCTACCAAGATATTGAACTGCAAATTAACCATGCTAATATATGCAATTATTATCACGTTTGGCTTATTAAGTATTCTATGAAATTTATTTTGGTCTAGAAATACATTTCAATTTTTGATAAGGCAGAAGTACTATATGTACATTTTTATGTAAAAGATATTGTTTTTATTTTATGTATTTATTTATTCACTTAAAATCCCCCACACTTTAACCCTATTTAAAATACATTTAATGAACGTTATGGCCACATCATCGTCTAATGGAAGCTTCATATTCCTATAGTCCCCAGTCCCACCGAAGACGCTTGGAAACCACAGTAGAAATGGTTTTCCCTGACCAAACATAACATTCCTTGTACCTTTTGCCATGCTCTCATGGACTATTTGATAAAAGAGTTACTCAGTCAAGGAGGCAAGGACAGTGTTACAACCAAGTTCTTTGATGATGAGTATTTACACATCATTTATTTTCAGTAACTAATAACGTCATATTTTCTATGCATCAAAACAAGAGTAATTGTGGCCTCCTTGATCTGGAAAGGGCATGCCTGTGAGTTCAAACAGTATTTGTCTAATGCTCACTGTGAGTGCTCTTAAAAAGCCTGTACCTCTAAACCAAAATTATATTTCCCATTTAGAAAAAGAAAACTCTACTTATCTCTCCTTTTTCCTTCCTCTATTTCTTTGTTGTTTCCAGTTATTTCCAGGGTAACAGAGCCTTTCCTGGGGATTCACAACCAGCCAGAGAGACTCATTCTCCACATCCCCTCCCACCAGTGATGAACCTCAGGAGATGGTCAGTGCCTAGTTCCTGCTTAATTACAGTTCCTCTGGTTGTTAACTAAGAACCCAAACTGCTTGAAAAAATTTTCTCCCTCAAGCAAGATGACTTGCCATGAGTAAAACAATCAGTAGTAATTAAAAACCTCATTTTCAAATATAGTTCGTAAGTTTTACATCAAAAAAATTGCTTCTCATCTAAACTCTTTTAAAATGTTGCCCTAAGCAAAAGGCCCTCTTTAAAAAAAACCTAAAGCCAAACCAAAAAAAAAAAAAAAGCCAAAATGCAATCACTGTTTTTCAAATAACAACACTGCTCCAATATTTATGAATCCAAATAAAGGATTTTTTTTGTCTTGCTGACAAAAATATCTATAAAATATTTAATCATCGATATAGTGCAAATATTTTGGTATAGACCACTAGGTGCTATAATTATCTTCAATTTAAACTTGTTGTGCCCAGATAGTCAATGGGCAATCAAAATGTGAATGCACTCCCTAAAATCACTTTAAATGGATTTAACATTCTGCTTGAGTTCACATACTTCACACTCTTAAACCATTTAAAAAGTGGCTATTCCAAAATCTCTGAACAGAGTAAAATTTAACTCCCCCAAATTGCAGAGTGTAAAAAAAAGAAAACAGAAATGTTTGATTTAATCAAATCGAATCAAATAGAAAAACAGGCACCTTTTTTGAAACAAATCAGGTGAACAATAACAGATGTCAATTAAGTAAATGGAACCTGGGCCAAATGTATTTTCAAACAAGATGCAAAAAGTAGAGAAACATCTCTAACGTGATGGAATTCTGTGCACCATGAGACACGTTTCAAGAATATAACTGGAGTTAACAGGAAACACTAGAGGGCAGAGTTGCATAGTGAAGTTCTTCTAACTCTAACTGGAGAAAGGGATACCAATACTCAGATGTTTGCTCAGATAAATCGTCAAGACCGGCCACTAACTGACTTATTTTGAAAGACTTTAAACTTTTAACAGATGACCTAAACTCATCCACTACAAGAGGCAATCAAGCAAATTCAGGAAACCCAGATAAGGACTCCATGGACAATACTTACCCTCAGCATGATCTATTTTCCCTCTTGCATGTGTTGATAAATACAAATCTTACTCCCCATGAAATGACCATCATTTTTCTCCTGAATAAAGGATTCTTAATAACCCACTTTGCTTATGGCCTTTGAAAGCCAAGGGTTGTAAGTTATAGATGACATTTCCAGTCAAATTTGGGGAACTGATTATTCCATTTTGGTTGACTAAGTACCATAAGATCAAACAAAATGACTCCATATTATTAAAAGTTTTCTGATGAGATGGAAGGAGTGTTCACCCTTCAAAACTCCCTTATATTCATATTCTCTGTCAATGGCAGAGATTTAAAAAAAAGATGGGCTGCCCAGCATCTTGTTGCACTGATTAATGGAAGCCATTTATTCCAAATGGATTTTGGAAGCCCAGATGTCAGCTCCAGAAGCAACATAAAAAGTCATTTCCACTCTTTAAGTCAATGTGTGACTTTCATAGTGGCCAACTCATGTTCAGTATCTCCCAATTATATTACCTTGAAAATCACAGTCTCAAACATTCATTCTCCAAATAGCTAAGTTTCCTAGATGACATTCAATGAGATGATGGAGCTTCTCTTTAAAACAATCCACCTCAAAGATTTTATGTTTTTCAACACCAGGAGAAAATCGGCCCAATATTCATTCTTACTTATTTTATTATCACTATACTTATAAAAATCATTGTTAAATGATTGTTTAATGATTTAATCAATGTTAAATGTTAAATGGCTGGCTCAGTGGGTGAAGCATATGACTCTTGATCTCGGGGTCCTGAATTTGAACCCCACACTGGGCATAGAGATTACTTTAAAAAATAATTACAATCCAAAATAGCTAAATTTCTCATATATCACAGTTTTTATTTTAAAATCCTAACCCCTTGATAATTCTGTAGATGGAACAGTGAATAACTCAAGGACAAATTGAGCATCTGTGACTCTAAAATACAACCTCACTATCCTTCTTCTCTTAATATCTTTTTGTACTCTTTTTCCTTGCTCCTAAATAACGAATATATTGAATCTTTACCCTGATATTTGGGATATTACAATGGATTAGGAAATTGGCCACTATCAAGGCTTTTAATATATTGATGCAAATTATAAAACTATAGGCTATAAAGATTGACCTTGCCAGTTCACAGAAAACTGAAACCCAGAATGAAATGTGTTTCAATGGGAAAATTAGTCATAGTGAATATTCATTCACATACCCTATTTCTAGAAAGCCATAAATTAAAAAATTCTGAGAATCAAAATCAAAGATCATGGATTGGTAAGCCTTCTCTGACCAACCTACCTAAAAATTTAACCATCCCTTCCCAAGATCTCTCCTTCTTTGCCCAGTATTTTTTTCCTTAGCACTTACCACTAATTTTCTCATTATCTTATTTAGAGTTTTTTATTTATCCCTCTCTGGATTGTATGTCCTCTGAAGGCAGGGATTTTATTTCTTTTGTTTACTCTTTTGTTCATCCCTAGTCCTGGAACAGTGCCTGTCAATTAGTAATTAAATATTTGTTGTATTACTTAAAGAAATAACAACAAATACAAAATCTGGCAGAATTGTATGTGTTACAACTCTTGTTCTAACGAGGTTGGAAGTCTAGGATTAGTAAAGCACCATCACATGCCAAGAACTCTGAAAAATGTTACTTGATTTAACTTTCCCAAAAACATGATGAAATTAAGACCTATGGCATCACTGCTGGTCACATAGCTTGGTAAGTGGTTGAGTTAAAAATTTGGACCCTGGTCTGCATATTGCTAAAGTCCACTCTTTTTTCTATTATATCACACTGACCCTCATATAATCTCAACCCCTCTAGAAGATGTGTAACAAGTCTTTTAAAGGAGGGGCTTAAGTTACAAAAGCTAATTGTGTCCACAAACTCATACTCGGGAGGCTCTGGAGACCTTGGAAGAAGCAGTTGAATATTTATGAGTGGCAATAAGTATCTCCTACTTACTTGAAAAGCAGAGTCCTACAACTCCTCAATTACTCACACCAAGTCTCAGGTGATTGGGGAAAGAAAAGATAATGAAAAATCACGGCTTCTTCATGATTATGGGAGAGGACAACTGCACAAATACACGGGTTAACAGAAGACTTGATGGGGATTGAAACACATAATCTCATTTTGCACATAATCACCATGATTTCAGAATCATAGATTCTCCCTAAATTGATAACTTCACAAAGAAGCTAGTTCAACAACATTTATTGATTTTCAGAAGGCTCTATTCCAGGAATAACCATATGCAGGTCCAAATTCCCTTAGCTGCCAACAATCCAACTATATGCTGTCTGCAAGGATACACTTTAGATTCAAAGACCAAATCGCGTGAAAGCACAAGGATGAAAAAGGATATATATCTAAACAGTAACCAAAAGAGAGCTGGAGTGGCTATACCACTCCAGTGGTTGGTACCACAATATCAGGCAAAACAGACTTTAAGATAAAAATTGCTACTAGAGACAATGGATGTTTTGTCATGATAAAACAAAGTCTCAAGAAGATATAACACTCATAAACATATTTGCTTCTAATAACAGAGCCCCAAAATACAAAAAGCAAAAACTGACAGAAAGGAAGAGAGAAATAGACAATTCAATAATAGTTAGAGATTTAAATACCCCACTTTCAACTAAACAGAAGATCAACAGAAAATAGAATCCCTGAACAACACTATCAATCAATATGACAAGCACACATTTATAGTATACACCACTCAACAACAGCACAATACACACTCTTCTCACAAGTACATGGAACATTCTCCTCACAAGTACATGGAACATTCTCCAGGACAGACCATGTATTAGGCCCAAATCCCCTACCCAAAATACTTTGGGCCATATATGTTTCAGAATTTGAAACTGTCCAGGTTTTTAAAATATGATATGGTGCATTTTCAACATAAATGGAACATCCCACATCCTCAGCAAGGTCTAGGTCAACATCCTATTAACTAATCACAGTATTTCTATGGCAAAACAAATAAATATTGATCTTAACTGATAGCTAGATAAAGACCATGAGTAGCCTCAAGTAAATTCAGATATTATGTCTTCAAATAAGTTACAAAAAAAAAAAATTAAAACACATATGTTGCTTCAACTTTCAAACATTTTTCTAATGGATCCACTTTCCCTCATCTCTGCCACCATCATGATCTACTATTATGTCCTTCTCATCCACCCACCAAGGAAGCCTTCTAACAGCATTCCTGCCTCAGCCCAGCCTCTCTCCAACCCAGTCTCCACAAAGCAATCAAAGACATCTATTATTACTACTATATTACTCCTCTGCCTGAGACTTTCCAATGTCTTCCCCTTGCGCTTAGAATGAAACATGAATTCCACACGATGGCCTGATGGTGAGGTGCGCCCCTGCTTCCACAGCGACATCACTTGCTCCTTCTCTGTCACGGTCCTCTTTTTATTCCCTCCAACACACCAAGCTCTTACCTACTTAGAGTCTTTGGTTTAACTACTCTCCCTTTCAGCATGTTCTTCAAAGAGTTTTTCAAAGGTGCGATTATCATCAACCTTTCAGTCTAAGTTCAGATGTTGCCTCCTCAGAAAGACTTTCCCTACCGCTTCTACCTAGATATACTTAGACTTCCCCATAATCTTTTTTCTAATAAAATGGACTTGGGAGTATTTTTAGGTTTACATAAAAGTTACGAAGCTAGTATAGAGTTCCTATGTACTCTGCACACAGTTTCCCTCGTTAACATTTTACATGACTAGGATATGCTAACACTGGTGCATTGCTATTAACTAAGCTCCACACTTTCATAGGATTTCACTAGTTCTTCTCCAGTGTCCTTTTTTTTTTTTTTCTGTTCCAGCATCCCATCCAGGACACCACAACAGTACATTTTGTCATTACATCTCTTTAACTCCCTCTGATCTGTGACAGTTTCTTGGACTTTCCTTATTTTTCCTTCACAGTGTGGAAGAGCCCTGGTCAGGTACTTGTAGGCTCTCCCCCAATTTGGTTTGGGCTGATGTTCTTCTCATTATTAGACTAGGTTATAGGTTCTTAAGAGGAAGACCATGGAGGTAAAGTAGTCTCATCACATCATAACAACAGCCTATGTTATGAATATGACTTATCACAGATAATGTTAAATTTGATCACCTGGCTAACATCATATTTGCCAGGCTTCTCCCCTGGATGGTTACTCCCCTGCCTCCTTCCACCTTGTAATGAATCTACTCTTGAGAAGCAGGTCACTAAGTACATCTCACATTCAGGAGGGTACAACTGGGGCACAACTCCATTGTGCGAGATGCAAAAAAAATATTTGGAATTCTTCAGTTAGGGAGATTTGTCTCTTCTCCCTCATTCACTTATTCAATCATTTATTTATATCAGTATGCACTCATGGATGTTTATATTATAGTTTAAGTTATAATCCAATACTACATTATTTATTTCATTGCTCAAAGTATTCCAGATTTAGCCAGTTCAGGTTGGCCTTTATATTGCTTTGCTATGCCTCCATCCCTTTGTTTTTCAAGCACTTCTTTACTTTCTGGTACAAGATACTCTAGCCTCATCTTGTGTAAGAACACCATTTTGTATGTGACTGGTTCCCTTTACTGGAAAATGGTATTGGAACCAAGATCTGATGCTAGGTGAGTTTATTACTACTGGAGTGTCACTACCATTAGGCTCTCTCAGCAGACAGAGCTAGGAAATGGATGTGTGTATACTAACCCATGCATAGGCACATATCTATAAATATTTATATCTATCTTGAGCAAAACATGAAATTTATACTGATGTCTCCAACTCTAATCCAGGACCACATGGCTCACTCTAGCATGTCCTGTCTTAACCACTCAGTTTATTTCCAGTAGAAGTATTAACATAATCTATAATTACCTAGTTTTAAAAATTTATTTGCTTACTTATTTACAGTCTATCCCTCATCATCAAGGATTTAAAATAAGAAGCAGAGGTTTACCTAACTCTGTAGTTCTAGGACCTAGAACAGTGCCTGCTACATAATAGTGGTTAATTTATTGGATGTGTGAAAAAATAATCAACAGAAAACTACTGATTATATAATTCTTAATAGGGAATAACAAAGATAGAATATTTTGAAGCTAACCCCTGACATGAGTAAAATCATATTCTAGACCAAAAATAAACACATATTAATCCATCACTATGCCCTGTTATATTAATAATCTCCACACATTCATCATCACTTAGCATTGAAATTTTCCCTACGAGCAATTCAAGGAATGGTTGGTGTTTTCCCCCTAAAGTTTCCTGTAGTAGACCTTAATCATGTCCAAAATGAAAGTAGCATACTCTATCTCAAATTTCCTTTTCTGTAACAGTAAAGTGCAGGTCAGAGAGAAGATGTAGGCAGGAGGCAGGGAGATGAGTCACCCACTGGTACATGTTTCACCAAATTACTCAAAAAGTTTTCAATACACAAAAGTCTTTCCCTCCACAGTCTAAGAAACATGTGTCATCCAAAGCTACCCAACAAATTTTGGCACAATTACTTATTATTTTGTTGGCTTAGCATTTTTTCACTTTAAGATTTTATTTATTTATCTGACAGAGAGAGAGCTAGCATGGGCAGGGGGAGGGGCAGAGGGGGAGGGAGAAGCAGACTCCCTGCTGAGCAAGGAGCCTGATGTGGGACTTGATTCCCAGGACACTGGGATCAGACCTGAGCTGAAGGCAGATGCTTAACAACTGAGCCACCCAGGCACCCCAATTTTTCACTTCTTTATACTGCTTCTCAAATTGCTGACAAGTCTTGTCTAAATCTGAAAATGACTTTAATAGAAGCTATAGCAGTAGGACTGAGAGTCCACCATAGAAGTAAAGGAAACGGTTTCGGAAGGGATGAAAAGGTGATTTTACATTCAAAATTTTCTTTCAACTTCCAGGTTTGAGCTTGGGCATACTTGGTCCTAGAGGATACAACAAGGGTAAGGATCAATAACCTTTCCTCTCTAAAAGGACTGGAGCTTCCTCTGGCAAGCTCCCATCTACTTGCTCCCACTAAAAATAAGGGAAAATGTTTTCAAGAAAAGGAAGAAAAAGATGGAATGACCATAAAACAAATATTTACTGAATGCTGAATATATTCCTAGTAAACCCTATGCTCTGTTCTACCCTACTATAAACTCTTTAAGTTCTTTATTTTTTCTTTAAACTAATAAAGAGATTCCTCTTACATGCATATTCATGTAAAAAAATTGCAAATGTAACATAGAAAAGAAGTTAATACTGGGGGAGGCAGTGAGGGGAGAGAAAAGAGTAAAAGTATTTCCTGGAATATTCTGGAATATTCTTTCACAAGAATCTAAGTAAAAGTCCCTGATATTTGTGAGAAACGTTATTATTCCTAAAAATCTTTTTTAACAGGCTGAACAAACCAAGGCGAGCCTGTATACATTTCTTGAAATAGTTCCTTGTTTATTTGAACTATATTGTAACTCAGAGTCATGACACAAATGAACATCAAGGCACAAGTGTATGTCCATATATAACAAAGGAGTGCCCAGAGGGTTCCTGTAATTAGAGCTAGATGCATATGGGAGGGACCACCCCCCCGTGCCCAAATTAAGCTTTGGCCACTTGCACATAATTAGCATACCAAAATGAGAAACAAAACCAAAAGGCATATTAAGGCAATGACACTCTATTACTATGATAAGGATACACCACCCAAGTGTTATCAAAGTGAACTGTCTTGAAGAGATAAAAACTGGAGAGAGAGCATGGTTTTTAGACAGTAGTTTCCAGAGCATACCACACCTAAAACAAAGGATGGAATAAGAAATGTCTCCTCAGTAAATTCTCTTATTGACTTTGCCTATATAGAAATGCTTCCAGGTTTCTGTCATGTCTTCCCACGTGACTGCTTCCTGCTGAGGCCATCCACCTCTACCTACAAGGGACATCCGTTTGGCTAAATCTTATAGAACAGCTGCTGAATTATAAGTTATGCTCACAGGGAAGATGCTGTCAAATATCCAAGGATACAGAAAGCACAAGCCACAGTGCAGTTTTTCCTGGAGAGACCTCTGAGTCTACCATCCATTTACTTGTAATTGTAGGCGACCATCTCCTGTCCGTCGCCTCCCTGCTGCTCCGAAGGGTCAGAAGCACACACGCTTTGTCCTCAGTCATACCACATTCTACCCTTACAAGGCCCGAAAATAGAAGGAAGCCAAGTTTATCAGTCACATCACAGCAAAGCCACATGCCAAGCAGGAAATGAGCAAGGAAGAAATAGTCTGTTCTCTTGCTACATCTCCCTGTGCTGGAGTATTGTTATCACCAGTGGAAAAGCACATCTGAAGTTATGTTACAACTGTACATTTTGTTAAAAAAAAAAAGTCACCTCCTTTTCTCTCAGGTGACAGATTCTACACCAAAAAAGTTCTCCCAAGTAGACATTCTTAGCGGTTCGTCTATACCCATGATCATACAGCAAAATTTCCAACAAATTATTCAAATTCTCAGAACAAACCCTAGATGAAATTCTTCAACCAGTGACAACCTCAAGAAAGCACGTGTGTCACACATGGGTAATTCCACATTCACAGAGTCTCTTTTCATGACATTTTATTTTTGAAAAGAGCAGACATGTCTCTCTGGAACCTTTTTTTTTTTTAGGTTTTAAAAATAGATCCCTCTATTACTCTTAAGGCTTTTTCCTGTGGTCTGAAGAAGTGAACAAACTTTGCCCTAGCACATTGAGAACAGAATTATTAGAAGAGCAATTTAAGAACAAGTTGAGAACTAACAGCCTGTAGATGGCTGACGTGTGAACAATGAATGCAACTTGTTTTCCTTAAGACATATTCTCACTGCATGAATATGAACATGACCCCCATGGTTCTGTTCATCTTAAAAGCCATTTGCTTATTCATTCATTCATTCATTCATTCATTCCACAAGTATTCACTGAATGACCACCGAGTGACCAAGAAAGAGAAGTTTTCCTAAGCTACGTTGAGCTGTGTTAGGAAATTTGTTCTAAAACTCTTCCCATCAGCTTGCTCTCCTAGAAGGCAAGCTTGGAAACCCCAATCAAACTAAATATTATTTTAAGACATTCAAAAGGGGGTATTCTAAGCATACCTGCTGGGTTGCAGATAGCCTGGAAGGACTTGCTTTAGGAATGGATCTGCGAACCCTCTCTAAAATGCATTCTACAACTCAAGGAGATGAAATGGTGGCCTAGTCCAGGGACGCTGAGGGTTTATTCTGGGATGTCTCTGCCTTCCGCTTCTAACTTAACTAAATCTGCTCCTGGAAATGGAGAGTTTGAGTCTGATACAACCAAGAAACGGTTTGGAAAAAACAATGGTTTTAATATTTAGTATTAAGAAGTTAATAGCATTTTGTTATGGAGCTACAGTGCCACCATTTTCTGAATGATATAGGTTTATGATGATTTCACTCAAAATTACAAAGAAACACATACAAATGTTGGAACACTTCACCCATTTCATCTTCTAAGAGGTCAGAAAACACCTATGTCCAGAGAGATACTCAATTTGCGTAAATCAGGGGTTGGCAAACTTTTGCCAAATCCATTTGGGCCCAATCCAGCTCAACACCTCTTTTTGTGTTGCCCACAAGTTTTTAAATTTTAAATGGTTGGGGTTGGGAGGGGAGACAAAAGGAAGATATGCTTTCCTGATATGTTAAGGTTACATGAAATTCAAACTTCAGGGCCTACAAGAGAAGATTTAGTGGAACACAGACACACTCACTCCTTCATACAATGTTTATGACTGCTTTCATGCTAGGACAGTAACTATAATATTTTAGGCCCTCAAAGCCTAAAATATTTACTCTCTGGCCCTTTATAGAACAGATGTTCTAACCTCTGGTTTACATAACAAGATAAATATCATCAGGTGAAGACATTTTGGAGCCATAGCAAGGTTCCTTTACCCAACCACTCCCAAATTTTCTTGCCACCATAACTTGCTTTGACCAAAAAGTCTGCCCAAGCTCCACCCCAGCGGGGGGTGAGGATGGGGGTTCTTTCTTCTACAGGCAGCTGGGTGGGGGGGCCAAGAAAGTAAAGAAGAGAAAGGTATCAAAGTGGAAATATACTTTAAAAGAGGGAGGGAATGTACCAAAGCAAATGTGTGTAGAAGACAGTTTTGAAGAGTATCACCCATCTGGGCAACACCATCCCCAATCCTCTTTCAATAAAGGGTAGAAGCCAACACCCACACACAATGCCTAAAGACTCCATCTCTTTTTACTACCATCTCAGAACAGAATTTGCCTTGAGACAAATTGTAAAATCCCAGTACACGTGGCCTATACAATAAGTAAGATGGCTTGTAAGTAGTAGTACACAAAGTGTAATTTACATATTTTATTCAGCAGAGAATCATTAATCTATTCTAGCGAGTAAAATGAAGATTCATGTGTTTTGAGAATTAGTAAGCAAATGAAACAAAAATAATTTCAAAGGCGAGCAAACTGCCTCATGATGTGTTCTTTGTTTATTTTGACATTTTTAATTACCTATAAAATATGCCAACATATGCATTTAAATATTCCACTTTAATGTTGTTTCTCAGTTGTTTAGGCATGGTAATGAAAAGCTTCTCCTCAGCTTGCCATTTGCTAGCAAACCTACAGAGAATGTTAGTAAGAGCAACAGTTAGAAAAAAAAGGGGGAGGCTCACCACGCGAACCAGGTTGTACGCATGCAGACATTTTTAAGCTATAAAACGCAAATGCCTTGAAGTATTTCAAATGACAGCACACAATACTGCTAAAGTTCATGCTCTGATGTTTTCTTATTACATTTTCAAAATCACAGTTGATTTTCTAGAATAACTTGCCAACTTCTCCTAGTGCATCAGCTACATTGTGAGAATGACTACATCACTTCTGAAGGTAGTCCGCCCCTTTCATGCCACAGCACCATTTAGGGAAATAAAGACTCCAGCGTCCCCAAGAAGTTAAAGTTTTATAAACACTTTACAAAGAAGGTCCAGAATATGAGCCCTGAGGAGGCTACCTGGTGCCAACTTCCTCTCTAACTCAAAACTGTCATGATGAGTGAGCCCCAGGGTTTTAAGAATTTGGATAAAAATGAAAAACACTCCCAAGTTGTTCTCCCTCTCAGAAGACCTTCCCATCATTCTTCCTGCTATGAGAAGACGTGTTGCACACAGCACACTGTAGGTGTTGAAAGGAAAAGCCATAAGGGGAATGCTGATAAAAATGTGAGAGGCTAGGGAAAACGTCCAGGGGCCTAATACTCATAAAGGTATATGGCCCACAGGCAACTCTCAATGCCATCCAAGGCAAGATCCTTCCTAGTCCTTTCCTTTGGTACTCTAAGTAAGGGAGGAAGAAGGAAAGCTGATGGACGCCACTATTCGCTCTGACAGATGCTCTGCCAACTGTCTGCGTTTCTTCAGGATCGCCCCCTCCCAGGGATCTCTGGGGGCTTCTCCAACCTCCTCCCACTTGCACACATCCCACCCAGCAGAGGGATCTCCCAGTGTAAAGGAATGATGCCTGAAAAGCTGAGCAGCACTGCTCTGTGCTTGGCTACCTGTGGAAGCATCTCGTAACTCCGATTAAGACCCGTGGCTAGGGATATCTGGAGAGTACATATGCTCTTGTGTGCTGAGATTGTCATATCGCATTACACCCCTGAGTTTTTTAAATGCTGATTCTTTCATTATTTACGAAAGCAAATTTGTTCAGACACTGAGATGGGCTCTCCTAGAAAAAGCGGGGGGGTGGGGGGGGAGGGCATGGTGGTTAAACATCCAGGGAAAAAGAATGATCTGGAAAAAGAAGTCCTTAACTTCACGTTGTTGACAAGAGTTGAAGGACACAACAGGGATCCATGAACCACTGAAGGTCCCCATCTGTTAGCTGAATGAACAAGTAATAATAATCAGAGCCAACATTAAAATGGCACCTACTATGTGCTGGGCACGACTCTAACCACTTTACATATATTATGTATTTAGCCCTCAAAATAGTGGATAAAATAGGTGCCCTTATGATTTTTTAAAGATGAGTTAACTGAGGGGCGCCTGGCTGGCTCAGTCGGTAGAGCCTGACACTCTTGATCTCAGAGTCACGCATTCCAGCCTGATACTGGGTTTAGAGATCACTTTTTAAAAATGAGCTAATGAGGCACAAAGAGTTAAGTAAGTTGTGCAAGGTAATACAGGGAGTACCTTCCATTTACAGTGTATTTTTCTATGTTTAGGCAGTGCGCTATCTTTTATAACAAGTCTGAAGTTTCCCATACAATATGTTACCAAATAAATGTTATCTCTTCAAACATCGATATTTCTTGAACAAGTACAGAAAGCATTCATAAACCTGAATATAGCTTAATTAGTTAATGTCACCAACATCTCAAGATAAATTTGATCTTATATATTCTTAGATTCCACTAATTTTATACCATACTATGAGATTCAAAACAGAATTAGCTTTTACTCTTAAAATATTGTTAGTGCACCATCTTGAATATGTTAATCAATAAAATAGATTCTGCAAGTAGGTAGGAGGGTAAATGCATGTTAATTACTTGGAATGTCTTAATTAACTCCTACTGCTAATGACAAAGCAATTAAGGTTTAAGTATGTTTAGAGGATATATCAGTTTTCTACCAGGTTATGTTGCTGAACATCACTAAAATCCAAAGGAATAGGAGTTTTAGACCCAAGTTCTCAAAGACCTCTAATACTAAGGAGAAAAACAAGTAAAATTAAAGTTTTAGACTCTTTGCAGCACGAGGCCCCCCTCCCCCCCACACACACCTGTTTCCTGGTTAGCTGCTCCTTTCCCTTCTTTGTCTCCATATCCCTCTGAGCACGAGGAAGTACCTCATGGTAGTAATCACTTCTGAAAGTGCTTGAGGGTATGCATCAAGCTTCACTCCATACATTTTTTTTTAAAGCTTTCTTTATTTCTGAGCGCTGGGAGGGAAGTTACGGTGGTGCTTGGTAACCTATCTGGGCTTAACAAGTACTTAATGCAGAGACCAGGGTAGGTAGGTAGAGCTATTTTTAGAAGCTATCTCCTATTGTGAATTAAAGACAGCCACTCTCTTTGAAAGGACAGACTCCAAAGGTGAAGTGTATTTTCCCTTCTCTTGAATGTGGGCTGGCGCTGTGACTTCCTTTAATCAAGAGAATACAGCATACATGAAACTGCTACTTCCAAGATTGGGCCTTAAGAGATCACAGCACTTGCACCTCAACCAGCATACTGTGAAAACTCCAAGTCACAAGGAAAGAGAACTGAGGCACCAGTTGACAGCCCCAGCTGCCTTCCAGCCAACAGCCAGCACCAAGAACAAGTCATATGAGTGAGCCATCCTGGATTGGAGCATTCTAGTCAAACCTCTGGATGGCTATGGCTCCCGGCTGACACCACATATGGAGAGGAACCTTCCAGCTGACCTCAATCAATCCAGGCTCTGAAGAGATCATAACTGATTGTCGTTCAAACTACTAAGTATTTGAGAGGGTTTGTTACACAACAATAAATAGTCAAAAACTTTCTAGACCATCTTAGAGACCCAAGCTAATACCAGTTCCTGAGTGACTCAGCTTTGCACAGGACAAGCCATGATAGGGCCAGAAATGGCTCTGATGGAATTGAGAACACTTTCTAATATGGGGCATGGAGGCTAAGACCATGGACCTCAGAGCCAGACTGAACAAATGTGAATCCTGGCCTTGTCCTTGACTAGATACATACCCAGGAGAAGTTAGGTAACTTTTCTGTGTCTGTCTCAGTTTCCATTTGTGTAAAATAGTGATCATACTATTCCCTACCTCACAGGTTTGTTATGAAGATTAAACATCAGTATCAGCATATGTAAAGCACTTAGAACAGTGCCTGGCACAGAGTAAGTATTCAGCAAATATTCTCTATTAATATTATTATTTATTCTCTCTTCTCTTCTACATCCAAGGAACCACCCACTCACAGCTGTGGAGGTCTCTATACTTAGGACAGAGGGATAGGGAAAGTAATGGGGGGGGTTGCCAAAACATACTTCCTGTTGGATCCTACACCATGAAGAAATGGATTTCTGCCGGGTTATAAAAGCATGAATGTGATAAATGTGACATCTGATCGGCCTCACACCAGCAAGGGAGAAAACCAAAAATCAGAGTGAATGCTCAGTTTGTACATGATCCAGAACAGAAATATCAGACAATTAATAAAACTTTATCTGAGAATAAATTGCTCCTAGGTAGAAGAATCCACACTGTAGGAAACTTATAACTGATTTCCACTCATTAGGAGTACTGACTGAGCTTTTATACATATAACACAGTCCTGGAAAGTTACTTTCTTGGGCATGATCTAAGCTATCATCATCACACTCATATCAACTTTGTTTCTGAATATTATTTTGTAATTCACTCTAACAAACAGGTCACCTTACAGATCAGGGTAGTATTTGCATATGTCATAATAAAATTAATTCTAGTGTATTAGTGACACTGGGTCAGTTTTGGGGTTTGGGTATTTTTTTTTAATTTTTTGGTCATATCATACACACACTTTGGGGAACTGCTTTTGTTAAAATGATATTGAATGATTTGTTTTATGAATGAAGGAAAACATAGTAGCAATCAATTCATTTCGCTATAGAATTAGTAAACAGTACTTTTTCCACCAGCCCTTTGTCTCTTCTTTATTTTAAAATTATATCAAAGACCTATTTCTGTTTACTTCAAAATGAATCATCCCACATGAGTTAATATATGGTAGCCATAAGTTTCTGAAATACTTAGCATTCTATTTGAGCTCTAGAACATCTGGCCATAATGCTTCTCATGGGACTTTTCACTGGAGTTCCAAATTCCCCCTTTCTCATCTCCCCATGTTTCTAGTCATAGAATTATTGTACATCCACTGATACTACTCTTACCCTTATATCCATACATGATTCCAACTGTTTCTCAGGACAGCTACGATAGATCCATAAATTGATACCCAGGTAGTTCAATCAATTAGAGGCTCTGGGAACACGCGTCAGGTTTGTGCCTATCTTCAGCATGATAGCATCACTTATCCACATTAGTTCTTCTTCTTCTCTCCAAATTATTTATAAGCCTTTGGTCAACTTGAAAAAATCCACATTTTCATCTCATGCCTGCTAATCATGCTTTAAATGATGACTATCAAAGATGCAAATTAATTGCAAGCCATACGAAGGATGCACAAATTAAAATCTATGAAATTTAAATTTAAATTAAATTATTAATGCAGTAGTAATTCAGCTTTCAGGTTCCCTCTGCAATCCCTAACAGTTTCACCTATTTTACATTGCTCAATGCAAATTACTTTGGTTAATTTAAACAGAAAGGGACACCAGATTTTATGACTTTCTTCCCCTCCTAACTTTTCGATCCCCTTCCCCCCTTCCTTCTACTGTGTACTTCGTCTCTGTTTTGAACCTACTCTTTCATTTCTGCTTAACTTCAGCCCCACATCACCACCAGATCTCAAGTATACACTATTCTGCTTTAATATGTCATTCTTAATATTTTGAATTTTACATCCCACCAGTCTATTCAAAGAATCTGAATCAGTTTCACCATGGAAAAAACCAAAGCCTATTTTTCCCAAGGGCGTTTGCAGTATTGTGTTTTATGTGATCATACACAAAAAGTTTAAGAATACACACAATTTTAGTGGTATTATTGAGAGTAACTGTTGGAAATACTTCTGCATCCACTATGTAGTTGAACACAGCAAATGAAAGTAGCCAAATCTTCCAAATGCATCACATGAAAAAGAGCCTAGTTAAGTGAAAAAAGTTTTCAGATTAAAACTAATAGATTTAACTGAAGTTTCCAGACTAGTAAAGTTCAGCTTTACTTGCATGTGTCTCCCATTAACAGAGCCCATCTTGGGCTTCAGTGCATAATTAACAATATTATTATTAAAATAAATTGTGTAATATTTCTAATTAATAACTAGTTTAATTGAAGTATAAGACAGTTTACCAACTTGCCCCAAACAAAGATGGGCATAAGTTTATCAAAAAGTAACAAACTAATAAAGGAAACCACTTGAATAAGATGTCTCTTTAGCTTCCCAGATAAAAATGTCACAGATTTCTCCAAGCACAACTCAACAAATTCTAAATCTTGGCTTTATTGTATTTACATAAAATGTTTTTAAGTAGCATATGTAAATATTCTTAGTAGTAACTGAACTCAAGTGCACACATGGTTAGCAAAATCATTTCAGGGTAAAAAAAAAAAATGTCATGGATGTTTACCTGGCAAGGCTGTTTCATTTTAATGGCTATGACATGGTATCTGTAACAGCAGAGCTCACAGGTCCAGGAACCCCTCTCGCTGATCCACTTCAGCAGGCACAGCTGATGTGTATACCGAACTGACCCATCACAGCGGCAGGGGTTTAACAATTCCCCCTGAAAAGAACACAGCCCATGTGAATATTTATGCTCATGTCTCTATTAAAAAAAAACAAAACAAAAAACTAACCCTTGCTTTCTTTTCTTTCAAAGCCATTTACCCGGAAGCATACAAGCATCAAACTATCCGAGAAAATAAAATTAAATTTTTATGCCTCTGATGGGAATGAAACTGAAGTCTTAAAACTATTTCAAAGGTATTGCTGAGAGTTATGACATAAATGTTCTACCAACATACAAAATGTCTGCAAGATATAGCTCCCAATACCCTTGGGGGAAATCTGTACTATGAAATCTCTTTAATAACTTCTAAGTGGATGGTCAGATGCATTTCCTCTGCAGTTATTCTTAATCATCGCTAAAGAAGAAATGCATGGCATCCCAGAAAGTAGCTTGCAGTAGCATTATGCTTTTATTTTTTTCTAAATGTAGCATCATAAATATTGACTTAGGGCACTATATTCCTGAAAGCCTGCATATTCTTACACAATTTCCTTACCTTTAAAAATATTAAACCTAATGTTTTCTCAGACCACATTTTGTAAGAGATAAGTTATCCTGTTGTCTCCATGATTACTCTCATATAAGTTTGCATGCACCTCTAATGGAGTTTTTAATTTAGTTTTTAATTTATGTTTCTAACAAAACACAAAATACATTGTTAGCTAAATAGGCTTTCTTTCACAAGGTCAAAATACATTCCTATTTCTCTTGTAAAAACTTTAACACGCTCTTCACATCAGTGAGATTAAGTCAACATAACTTGCAATATGTAAAGACCCTGCCCTTTTTGGTTTTGGCATGACTCATCCCCAGTTTGTATTCTAAGACTATCTACCTCAGGATACATTTGTAGAAAAGGGGACATAGGTTTGTTTCTAAAATCCATTTAGCAATTCACAAAAGAGATACTTAGGGCATGATCTTGAAAGCACCTGAGGAATGCGTAACTGCAAAACCAGGTAGGAAAAAAAAAATAAGTGTAGATCAAATTAAACCCTGCATTCGCCACCGGGACATTTTCATCTGCCTTCACAGCAAGGGAAAAGGGAACCCAAGTAGCAGTCGCTCAGTTGGCCGGACCAGACTAGCGGGGTGGCAAGGAAGGGGGAGGCGAGCTCTGTCCGTGGTGCTGAAAGGTCGATCCTCCCGAGCAGGAGCGGGTCCAGTCCCGACCAGAGCCCACCGCCAGCTGCTCCGAGGTCTCCCGGGGCCTTACCTGCTCCGCGCCCTGGAAGCAGATCTTGCAGATGGGCTGGTGGTGCTGGTGCTGGTGCCCGGCGCGCTGGTCGCCACCACCGCTGCTGCTGCTGCGGCTGCTACACACCGAGCGTGTCTCGGGCTGGTCGCCGGCGCCCCGCCGCTCGCCCTCCCCGCCCGCACCGGCCTCAGACTCCCCGGGGACGCCCTTCCCCGCCGCCGCCGCCTCAGGGACCGCCGCCTCCGGAAGGCGCCTCGGACCTTCCCTGGAGTCGCCAGCCGCCGACACCTCCTGGCCGGCGGGCGGCAGGGGCACCGGCGGCGGCGGCAGCTCGTCCGCGCCCCGGCGCCGCGGGACCACCTCCTTCGGCGGTTCGTCTGGTCCCGCGGCGCGCTCGGGGGACGCGGGCGGCGCGGGCAGCGGTGGCAGGTAGCGTGGGGCCGCGGGGACCGAGGCCGGCTCTCCCGGCGGCGGCGGCGACGGCGGTGGCGGCGGCGGCGGCGACGGGGGCGGCTCGGTGTCCCCACTCTCCGCCCCGCGGCGCAGACTGCCGCTGAGGCCGCCCTCAAAGCTCATGGTGGTGTCGCTGCCGCCCTCCTGTCAGCCCAGCTGGCGGGCCGGGCTCGGGCAGTAGCCGAAGGGAGAACGGAGGGGGCGGGAGGACAGAGGGAGGAGTGCAGGGAGGGAGTAGGGTGGGAAGGGGGACCGGGGCGCCAGGGGCTGGGGGGCGGGACGGGGAGGGGACGCGGAAGACCCGGCGGCGGCGGCAGTAGCGGCTGCTCCGCGGAGCCGCCGGCTCGGCTCTGATGGAGGCGGCGCCGAATTCGGCTGCGCGTGAGAGCCGCGCCGCGGGGGGGCGGGGGGGGCGGGAAGGGGGCGGGAGGCGGTTGATGGGGAGGGGAACCGGAGCAGAGCCGCTGGGGGGTGGTGGGCGGGGGAAGGAGGTGGAGGGAGCTGGCGCGGGGCCGACGGGGAGGAGCGGAGGGGGCGTTCCGGGGTGGGGGGGATGTGGAGGCAGCGGGTGCGAACCCTGGCTGGGGTGCGGAGACCTCAGGCCGGAATTCAGGGAGGGGAGATCCCCGAGCCACCTCCGCGGACCCCGCCCCGGGGCAGCTCACGTCGGTTCCGGGGCGGACTACCCCTCTCCAAACGGCGCGGCACTGCGGCTCTCGGGAGTCTGGAGAGGGGGGAGGGGTCTGAGGCCATGGGTCCAGAAACCGTTACTGGGAAGGCAAGTGGGATGCGGCAGCGCGGGGCTGGGTGGGGCCGGGATGGTCGAACCCGAGACCCGCGTGGGAGTTGGGGTCTCAGGCTGGTGCCCTGGGCTCGCTGGAGCCGGCTGAGCAGGGGTCAGGAAAAGGTGCGCGAGCCCTGGGCACTGTAACCACCACTGCCCGGCGATTGCTCCCAGCCCTCTCAGAACCTTGTCCCTCAAGGGCACTCTCATGGATCCACCAGAGCCCTAAAGACCGAAGTCTCTGGAACCTATAGCCTCCCTCTGTCCGTCTCGCCCCTGAATCTTCCCCGCGTCCTCCTCGCCCCCTCCCTCCTGCAGTGAGTGTCCGGCTTATTTGTAAATATCTTGGTGACATTGTTACTATCTTGGGTCATTTCCTGGAATGGTTCCTCCCAGTGAACCCTGGAGCCACGTTGTGTGCGGGTGATCACTTTCATCCTTGTCCTTTTATAAAGGGCTCGAATGACACCTCCCCTCCCAGAGAAGTGGCTGTGTCCTCGGGTCGTGATTTTAAGCACCCAAAGCCAGTTTTCTGTACCTCCACTCCGCAAAGCCTCTCTGGGACTGCTCTTTGGGCAGGGCAAATTTCCCCTGTTCTTCTCTGAAAATAAACTGCCATACCTGCAGGGAGCTGGATGGAAAAGAGTGCACATGCAGGGTGGTTTCCAAATCCATTCAGTGTAAACTCACGAAGCATTGGATTTATATAGTGCAATGTGCCTATCCAAATCAATGGTGATTTTCACTATTCTAACGATTTAACATCTTTGGCACAATCGACTCTCTCTGGGCAGGCATTTTGGGCTGTATTTCATAGCTGAAGACCCAGGATCAGATAGGCAAAGTAACTTGTTCAAGGTCACCAGACTATTAACAAAGAACTTTTGAGCTCCCTGACTTCAGATTTTCTGGCTCAAACACCCAGTGATTTTTTTTTTTTTCCAATCTTCTAGCATGTCTCCTAAAACAGTATGTTTGATGGTGCTGACTCCCATTACCTCTGAAACGACTGAGGTAAACTACCAGCTTAAATTAATTTGTCCATTACACATTTTAGCAGTACAAAGTATATATGGTTAAAAAAAAAAAAAACAGTCCCAGCTCTTTTGATATAAACTGGTTTGACTGCAAAGCAGAGAAAGAAGGTAGTAAAAAAGAGTTCAGAAATGCTTTGTCACACACAAATGGTCCTGAATGAAATAGTTCCCAGGAATGTCCTCTAACACTTAGCCCTCCTCAGACTAGCTTATTTTTGGTAGTAGAGTGGCAGGCAGCAAGCATATTTTTAAAATAATAATCCCTGAATGCTCTCGGAACTTATCATGTTGAAGAAATGTGGTTGTAAGATATGCTCTCATTTTCAGTCTGCACCTGTCAAACTGACATTGCCACGTTTGTATACTACCACAGTCTTATGGTAGTCAGAAGCCTTGATCCTAAGTTATTGAATTAAAAGCTATCTGAATTGTCTTTTAAAAAACCCCTAAATAATTCAATTTATAACAAGTAAATTTCTACCCAGTGTGATAAAGTCCATTATTATTTGAAGGACAGCATAAAAGCTGTGGATTCTGTATAAAAACAATGTGGAACAATTCAAACAGCAGAGTAGCATGGATAAAGGAGGAAAGAGCCACAGTGCTAGATGTGTCCTCTTGGTTGATTGTTTCTGAAAAATAATTTCAGTAAGAGAAAATTAACTTTCATTGATACAGTGAGCAGCCACATAAACACATTATTTTTTCCATTTTCTATGACCTTCCCTGAAAAAGGGAAATTTATTTGTTCGTGATCCTTCTTCAGTTAACTCAGTGAATCTTAGGTGGATCAAGGAAAAAATACCTTCGTAACTTTGAAACATTCTCTGCTGTAAAAATATAGAACATTGGGGAACACAGAAAGGATGAACCACTCTAGTTGCTGGCATCCAAGTGAAAGAGATGATAGAGACACAGACATCTGATAACATCAGGGCACCAGCAGCCACTGCCAGGCATCCAGTAGCCAAAATGCATCTACCAACTGAAAAATGAATGAGGGGAGAGGGAATTCTATCAATTTCAGCAAATACTGAAAGGCACATCCAACCTGCTTCAACCTATATAGAGAAGAAAGCTATAAATAACGTAACAAATGCTTGAAGTCTCCCTTATGTCTCCCTCCCCTCACGCACACGCAGAGTGATATGTACCCTTCACCAAAACAGGTCTTTCATTATGAAGTTGCAGACCCTTTAGATACCAGCAGTTTCTTGAGCTGAATCCAAGAATGAAGGAGAGATTAGGAGGGGACCAGGCAAGTATGTCCCAAAAAGTCACTTGGTGATATTAGTGGATATCTTAAGGAATTCTTTTTGAACTTCCCTTGTTACCACATCCTGAATCTGTCATCTCAGGTCACTTTAGGGATTTTAGATAGAAAACAATTCATGCTACACTTAGGTCAGAATGCTTTCAGAATGACCTTGAAGCTAGATTATGTGTGATGACCTTGAAATGCCCTTCAATAGGAGGGTTAGCCATAGGAGAGTTAGCCTGGAGAGCACTTCAGAATTGCTTTTCAATTCTTTTAAGTTAAATTCTTCAAGCTGTTCCACAATTGTACACTTGGCACCTTTGGGGTGCACTAATTTGTTTTAGGGGGTTTAGCTTTTCTTTCCTTCAAATTCCTTCTGTAGTGTTTATTTAAATCCTGACATTTAGTTTAAGATAGTCTTGCATTTTCACAAAATTATTTAATGGAGACATTTTTTTCTTTCCCAAACTGATGACAAATGTTTTTTAAGCCATAGACTATGCCATATTTGTAAATATAAATTCATAGCAAATATTCATTATACATATTAAATAATTTAGTGGTTAAAAGATGAATAAATATATGCAGGGACACATGGTAGTGGTTACATATTTTTGATATATATATATTTTTAGATATTATTTATTTATCTGACAGAGAGAGGCACAGTGAAAGAAGGAACACAAGCAGGGGGAGTGGGAGAGGGAGAAGCAGGCTTCCCACTGAGCAGGGAGCCCGATGCGGGGCTCGATCCCAAGACCCCTGGGATCATGACCTGAGCCGAAGGCAGACGCTTATTGACTGAGCCACCCGGGTGCCCCTAGTGGTTACATATTTTTGAAAAATGTTTTAGAGAATATTTACTTGGATGGGGTGCACTAATTTGTCTCTGTGGTCACTGAGTATAATACACAGAATTCTCAATTGCTTTCAAATATCTAAGAGAAAAGAAATGTTATAGAGCAATTAGGTTATGCTGTATGGGTGGGAGGGTGATTTTTTTAAAGAGGATAGTGAAGTGCAATCTGTGTATTGTGAGTATTCAGTGTAGAGTATAGCTTTGTTGTACATCCAGTACTAAAATAGTATCAGCATCCTACAACACAATGATGTGTGCAGAGCGGTCCACAATTTATATCTCCTAGTCTAACCTCTCCATTGAACTTCAGAATCACGAATCAAAGTGTCTTCTTGACTGCTCTAGTTAGATGCCAAAGAGTCATTTCAAACTAACCCAGTCCAAAAGCAAACAACATCCCAAACCTGCTCATTTCCCAATCTGCATTATGCTAGTGAGCTAGTCGTTTGTTCATCCAGTTACTTAAGCCAAAATCCTTGGAGTCATCCTTGACTTTAATTTTTCACATCAGACATTCAGTGTATCAAAAAATTCTTTCAGATGTACTTTCAAAATATACTCCAAATTTTACTACTACTTTTCACCACCCCACCATCCAATTCAAACTACCATCACGGTGCTCCAGGAAGATCAAAGTAGCCTCTCATCACCCTGCTTCTTACTCTTGAATCCATCCCCTCTAGCAGCAGGATGATCCAATTCAAATGTAAGCCCACCCCCCTACCCAGTACCCCCCAATGGCTTCCCATCATACTTTGTGCAATATCAAGAATCCTAGCATGCCCTACAAGTCTTCAGTCTAGCCTCTGGACACATCTCTAAGACATATCCATATCTTCCCTGCCACCCCACCCCCCTCCCTGTTATTCATTCCTACTACCCTGAGCTCCCAAGCTTATGATTTCCCAAGTACACTCCCTCTTCACTACTCTTTCCAGTCATTTTGGCTCGCTCTGTCACTTCACTCAGATCACTGCTCAGGGGCACCTCATCAGAAAGACCTTCCTTAAGCTTCCTATCGGAAATAGAATATTCCACCTCCATTTTAACTACAACCCTTGCCCAGTTTTCTTCTTTTTCATATCACTACTCAACATTATATGCCAGCTTACCTTGTATTGCACTTCACTGTGCTTCACAAATCTTGTGTTTTTTTACAAACTGAAGGGTTGTGGCAACCCTGCATTGAGCAAGTTTATTGGCATCATTTTTCCAACAGCATTAGCGTTTTTGTCACATTTTGGTCATTCTCACAGTATTTTGAACTTTTTTTTTTAAGATTTAATTTATTTATTTGTCAGAGAGAGAGAGAGAGCACAAGCAGGGGGCGCTGCAGGCAGAGGGAGAAGCAGGCTCCCCACTGAGCAAGGAGCCCAATGCGGGACTCTATCCCAGGACCCTGGGATCATGACCTGAGCCGAAGGCAGTCGCTTAACTAACTGAGCCACCCAGGCGTCCCTGAACTTTTTTTTAATCATTGTTATATTTGTCATGGTGATCAGTGATTACAACTCACTGAAAGCTCAGATGATGGTTAGCATTGTTGAGCAATAAAGTATTTTTTAATTAAGGTATGTACTTTTTTTTTAGACATAACACTATTGCATGCTTAATAGACCACAATATAGTGTAAACGTAACTATTATATGCACTGGGAAACCAAAAAACTCATTAGGCTTACTGTATTGTAATATTTGCTTTATTATGGTGGTCTGGAACCAAACCCACGATATCTCTGAGCTATGCCTGCATTTACATATTGTGTGTATTTTGTTTGCTTCCTTTCTTATCTAACATCTTCCACTGAAACACTGGCTCCATTGGAGACTTGTTCGCTGCTCTGTCCCCGGTGCCTAGAACAGTGCCTGGTCAGAGTAGTGTTCAGCCAATATTTATTGAACAAATAGATGAGTAATTCAGTCAATCAGGCAGGTAATCACTAACCGGCCTCTGCCTTTAAGGCACTGTGCATCTGTTAACCCTAGTTCCCAGGTAGGATTGCAATCTGTAGGTCAATGAAGGATATAGTGTAACATATAGCACATTTTTTTCATTGCTTAACCAAAATAACTAAAATTATGCTGTTCTCTTAGCAACTGGTAGCTAGTCATTTGCTATCATGTAGAAGTGAAATCAAAGTCTTGATTGACCTTTGATGGGGAACAGAATACACGATACCAAAATATGTCATTTTGGCATGTGTATTATTTTGGAGTGAAGGCAGTCAAGACCCAACAGATTCAAGAAAAACTTTTACCTCTCCCTTAACTACCTTAAGAATTTAGATAAGAGGCATGGCCCAGAAAGAGAACTATTACCAGAGGTAACTTTTTCTAAAAGTTAGGTGGCAAGGCAAACATCTAATTACAAAACATCTGCCCTTCATATTGTCCTGTGACTTACCCTCGTCCCTCCTGATGCCCGAAGCCCCTATTCCATTCCTTAGCTCAGGATGGTCTGTAAGCCACAACAGCATCACTTGCCTTTGGGTGTCCTGTTTTATGGGGCTCCCATACCTACATAATTAAATTTGTTTTTCTCCTATTAATCTGTCTCATCTTACTCTAATTAGGAGACCAGCCAGAAGAATCTAGAAGGGAAGAAGGGAAAATATTGCTTCCCCTACACCTTGATTTCACATTCAATGAAGATGTCAGAAATCTGAAAATGCATGCCACTGGCTTTAAAGGAAAGTGAAGGAATATGGGTGCATGGATCTCCATATCTGACCAATCTAATTGATCACTCATGATGCACCCCATGTGATTTTACACAACACTGTATTCTAGCATTTATCAATTCTACTCATAAGTTTGGTACCATACTTTCCTTCGAGTCTTTCTATCTCTGCCTCTTCCATCTCTCCATTGTTCTCTGTTCCTGTTGGCTCGTCCACTCTTGAAGGCTTCCAAATCTGAGCAGACTGGCCAGTCCTCCCTCTGCCCTTCTTAGGTGCCTTGATCCTCACTAACTCCTCTGACCTGTCATCTCTCCCAGAATCTGGTAGCTTCTCTGGACACTCAACAGATATTTAAACTCTGCATATAAAATCATCAAAGCTATGAGATAATTAGCTTCCTAATTTCTACCCAAAACCCTTCCTATACCTTCCCCCAATACTCTGAGACCTTCAAGACAATAAAATAATATATGAAGGGTATGTTTGATTTGTAAAGAGTCATAATGCATTTTAAAAATTATATTAAAAAAAACCCACATTATTTCCTTTCTTGGTCTTGCTACCTTGAAACTTGGTAATGCAGAAGGGATTTTTACCAGGCAAGTTGAAGGCAAAGAAATATGTTGAATTATTATGTACACTGAATATCCTAAACCTGACTGAGATCTGGAATGCAGTCGAATCAGCATAACCCCATAGGGCCACCCAAGCTTTTGAAGGACCTAGAATAAAGCCAGCCCTGATTCCCCTCAGCGGAAAATCATCTATTCTTATACCAAACTCACACGTTAAATTAGACAGATTTTTTTATGGCCTTTATCACATTATGCTTTGCATTGTGGTTAGGTATGCACTTATTTAGATTTTTTTCACTCTTGTGCTAGATTGTAAGCTACCTGGAATTCAAGTCTGTCTGTTTAAATGGACCTTTTCTCTAAGGCATGTACAATGATGGCTGATATTAGTGGGAACTCAATAAATGTGGATCAAATAAGTAAATATTAACTGAAATCTTATTTCAAAAGAAATATTATTTACTTTTTAAAAGTTTTTGATAGAGTTCCATAGATAACTTAAAGAGAGTTATGCTTCCATGATGTTTGGATGGAGAGCAGAAAATTAGTTTGCTAAACAGACAAACTCTTCTATGGATACCTTTATCAGAGTCCCTAAGGATCAATCCAAGATTAATAAGTACAGTGAGGGGCAGCCGGCTGGCTCAGTCACTAGAGCATGCGACTCTTGATCTTGAGGTTGTGAGTTTGAGCCCCAAATGGGGTGTAGAGATCACTTAAAAATAAAATCTTTTTAAAAATTAAAATAAAGAAATTAATGAAGTAAGTAAGTACAGTGAAACACCCATGTTTTTCTTCTCCCTTTCCCTGCCCACTCTCCCTCAGGATACTTCTCTTAACCACCTGGGCACCTGGTCAGTTTCACCACCATTCTGAGAAGAGCAGAGCCATGAAGCCAGAAACATACAAGGATGCTGTGCTGGAGCTTGGCTTCAACTGGGTACTGACCTGAGCCCTGGTTGTTCTACTCATAGAATCCTCGGCTCTCTCTTTCTTCTACAGGAGTACTTGTCTGCGCCTATTCCCCTTAGAGGGTCCTTGATCAGTCAAGAGGAGGAGGCAGCTCCATGTTTACACCAGATCACAAATTCCATGTCCCATCTCCAGCCCTACCCCAACCCACCCCTTTTCCAGACTTTAAAAGTTTCAGAAAATGACCGTGACTCAGTCTGGATCAAGAGCTGCTGACCAATCGCCAAATTTAAACTTCAACCGAATGACATGGTTGGTATGGCCAAACAGCAACTCCTCAAAGGAAGAGAAATGCTGTGTCCAGAGAAATGACTTCTTGACAGATAAAAACAGATACCAACCTTCTCCGCATCTTGGAATTTGACTTCTAGCCCATTTGATTTACAGTACTTGTCAGCGCCTTCCTCCTGTCCAACAGAACTCCCAAACTTAGCTGCTCCCAGCTAAGCCAACAAGATGACACTGCACTCCAAAAGATACTGAAAGGCAAAAACCAAGAGTTATAAACTGCAGCTATATACAAGGCTTCTTAAATGCAGGGAGCTTTGAACAGATGGACTACGTTAATATAATTAAAAAGTAATTTTTGATGCTATAAACATGAGCTCAGTATGCTGATGGGTGGGGGGATAAGTGGGTGGGGGAATTGGAGGGTCCCACAAATGACGAGCATGACCAAAAAAGGATTGAGTGCAAATCACAAAACATCATATTTTGGAAAATTAACAATTACCAAGGGACAGGTTTTTGTGTAATGGATTTTGAGAGATGGATGGGCCTGACCTCAAAAGAGCCATAGCCCAAATAAAAAAAATAGGCACATAGACATACACATTGGTATGCAAATTAAAAGTTATGGTAGATTAAAAGGACGATGGAAGTAGAGATATAAACAATTCTGCATGAGAAAGATGATTATCCCAAGAAAAAGTTTCTCAGAGCGGGTCATTTGAACCGGGCTTTGAAGGCTAGATAGGAGCGTGCCAGGTTTGCTTCCATCTCAGCAACTAACGAAATCAAGAGGCTAGAGAAGCTGCTGTGGATATCAGACTTAAATATGAGGACTGTAGAGACAAGGAAGGGGGATTGAGAATATGATTCAAGTTCCTAAGAAATAAAGGCAGTAATAAGCAGGATAAAAGTGAACCTACTACATACTAAAATACTGGAAGAGGAGCACTCCTTCTGTTGGAAAAATAATCACTATAGAAGAATTAAGACCATTTAATTACCAAGAAGTCACTATTCTACCAAATGCAACTTAGAACCACAAAATAAACAAATCAGCCTCCCGAAGACCACTGCAGCCCACCCCAGTCACATTTACTAATGCTTTTACTTTCCTATCAAGTGAAACCACTAGATCTGTTATATTTGATTTTAAATATAATCCTAATACCTATGCTTGATTTCCCTACGCACAGCAAATTACAAATAACACATTTAGAAATGTCAGCAGAGTAGGAGCTTTGTGAAACAACAGCTTACATTCCAGCTCTCCTCCCAAAGAAGCAGACCCAATAATTTAAAAATTTAGCAGTGGGGCACCTTGCTGGCTCAGTTGGAAGAGCATGTCACTCTTGATTCCAGGGTTGTGAGTTCCAGCCCCACGTTGGAGGTAAAGATTACTAAAAAAAAATAATAATAAACTGTTTTTTAAATAAGGTATAAAGATAAATAAATAAAAATTAAAATCTTAACAGTAAGAGTTCATTTAAGAGCAAACAGCCCTATATGCAGTTTACTAAGCCACTGGAGGTGCGTTTGCCTTGCAGCCTTGCATAATCACTGGTATTCATAATGAAGGGCATGAGTCTCCCAGAACAGGGGCCAGCCTGGGCAACCTGCAAAGAATGACGAGGCAGGTGTTCAGAAGATTTCCCTCCAATATTGTTAATTACAAATTTCTACCACTTAAAGTAACCAGATTAAGAAGTTGGGTTTTTTTTAAGATTTATTTATTTATTTGAGAGAGAGAGAGAGAGAGAGAGAGTATGGGGGAGGGGCAGAGGGAAAGGGAGAGAGTCTCAAGCCGACTCACAACCGGATGCAGGGCTTGATCTCAAGACCCTGAGATCATGACGTGAGCCAAAACCAAGAGTCGGATGCTTAACCTACTGTGCCACCCAGGCGCCCCTAAAAAGTTTTCTTAGACTCCTCTGGGCAGCCCTCTGTGCCCCCTCCCGAGTGGGCGGGGATCGCACAGGGCCCTCTTGAGCCGGGAGCACAGCGCCCTCCTCCTACTCTCTGCTTGTCTCTCTCCATCAGCAGATCATAAATTATTGAAGCGAGATCATTTATATACATATGAAATTTACGGTCTGCTCCCAGTGCTAAATACAAATGCATTGGTATGTAATGGGTAGCCAAAAGAATTTTATATAATGAACAAGAGAAATGAAGTGATTGTAGCACTTTTAAAGAAGATTTACGTTAACAATGAAGGAAACTTTGGGGCGCCTGGGTGGCTCAGGCGTTAAGCGTCTGCCTTCCGCTCATGAGGGTCATGATCCCAGGGTCCTGGGATCGAGCCCCGCATCTGGCTCCCTGCTCCGCGTGGCGGGGAGCTGCTTTTTGCGGGGGGGGGGGCTGCTTCTCCCTCTCCCACTCCCCCTGCTTGTGTTTCCTCTGTCAAATAAATAAAATCTTTTAAAAAAAAAATGAAGGAACCTTTAACTACATGAACAATTCTCTTGCACTTACCAATGATAACTGAAATTGACTGATCATTTACTGGGTCAGGCACCGTTTCAAGCACTGAACATGTGTTAATTTATTTAATCTTCACCACAGTGCTTTGGAGCAGGTGCGATTATCCTCATTCTACTGATGGGGAAAGTAAGGCCAGAGATAGTGAGTGGTGGTGCCCATTCAGGCAGCTAGTAAGCCGCAGAGGCCGTCTGACTCCCAATCCCAGCCCCTGAACTACTCTGCTATATGCCTCCCATGCTATCTAATTCATAGCGGACCAAAAAAGAAATTTCTGCTGCTAGAGGTGACTAAGATCATCAGTGTAGCTTCACCACTAAAAAAAAAAAAAAAAAAAAAAAATCCTCCATGTTTACCCATGCTTTTACCCTCGGCTTCTGTGAGTTGGACGTTTCTGGATTCCATATACAAGTGAGATCATAAAATATTTGTTTTCCTCTGTCTGACTTATTTCACTTAGCATAATATCCTCAAAGTCTACCCATGTTGTTGCAACTGGCAGGATTTCTTTTTTTTTAAGGCTAAGTGATATTCTATTGCATATATAGGTCACATTTTCTCCATCCATTTATATATCTCAGCTATCGTAAATAATGCTGCAGTGAACATGGGAGTGTAGTGTTAAAAGATACACAGAGGCATATTAAAAAATGTTGAGTTTGAGCAAAAATCAATACTGATCTAGTAGCACCCAATCCAGCAGATAAAAAGGAGCTCCGAGAGGCTGTATGAAATGAAAGACTGACAGGCAGACGAGAGCAGGAGCAAGAAAAGTTAGACTGGTCAAAAAAGTAGGTTCATTATTGCAAGGTCACTTTCCCTCAGCTGGCAGGGGTCTATAAGGCAGATGGCAGGGGTCTACAAGGCAGATGACCTGACTGGTGCTGATCAGGAGATTCCTGATTGACAGGTTTAAGATTCCATTTCTGGGAGAACAGAAATCACAATTAAGTTTTGGATTGTGATGTGGTGTTTAGCGTAAGCGACTCCTTTTGGGGCCTGATGTCTTGTTTTTAACAGAGGTAAACTTGACCTTCATCCACATTTTCACATCTCTGCTCCTGAGTATCAGGGAGTGTTAGGGTAGGGTGCTGGGGAGGTGGGGGGTGTTACATGCCTGACCTTTTGAGGTTGATAGAATGAAGTATCATGGCCATACTCTTTCAAAATTGCGTTTTGATGCCAGTGGCAGAGAGAAAATAACAGAAATGAAGGGTCATTGAGTTGAGTAAGTATGATACTTCCTAGGCTCTTACCTATGTACTGCCTGAACAAAATATCTGGGTGTGAAAGGCTTATTCACTTTCATGTTTCAGAGAATAATTCACTTATACATCATGATTGAAAAATGGCAACACAAGCCTAAAACTCACCCTAATTCTGTGGTTCTCCATAGGGAGAAACTTTGCCCACTTGTATCTTCCATCCCTATGGGATATTTGTCCAGTCTGGAAACTCGGGAACCTGCTTTTAGACAACTGGCTTGAGCAATGGAAACTCAATCAAGGCAAAAGGGCCCACAGTGACCCCTGAGCTGAATATAGACAGGCCCATCAGGCAACCCACCCCAAATATCCATAGGCCCTAACTAACCAAGGGATTACTTACAGGCACAGGCACCAAAAAAAAAGAAAAAAGAAAGAAAGAAAGAAAGAAAAGAAAATTGCATGCATCCCCATACCTCTTCACCTTCCTGCTTTAGATGAGGCCCCCACCCACTGCCTCCTAGCAGACAGCTTCTCCCCTGCTGTCCTGCCCACCAGCCCCTTGCAGTGGATTCAATAAACTTCTAGCTCCTTTGTTCTGCCTTGGGTGAATCCTTTCATCACCCTTGCTGCTCGCTTCCACCCTATTGGGTCGCCCCACATTTTGGGGCCCCTGTCCGATTGGGAGAGATACCACAGAGACATGTTGGGGTGTCACAATCAGCAGGCAGTGCTTCTGGAAAGGAGTTGGGTAGAGACCATGGTGCTGCTGAATCACCGACCATACACAGAACAGCTCCCTCAGAAAAAGCCGTCTGGCCCCAGACGTCAATAATGCCAAGGTCCCACCCCAAATAATTGCAAAACTCTTCTGAAAACATTAGTATAGGAGAAATAGTTAAAATTTTAAAAGCAACACTGAAAAAGAAATTATAAACTACACAAAGAAGGATATTCTGAAAAGTTGCAGAGGAAAGTAAAAAAAACAAGAAGTTAAATATTAAAGTTTCTTATTTTTTTTAATTTGAAAGAAATAGAAACAATTAGGGAAGAAGGACAAGGTCCAAAGACTAGACCAGCAATGCATAATACAAGAACACATGCTTAAGGAGCTAATTTAAAATAGATTGAAAGTAATGTATGTGCGAAAGGTTAATTCCTCACAAACTGGTGAGAGTCACTTTTGGCCTATTTTTCATCTTTTCCAGTGAACAAACCTCCCACTGATTTCAAAGAATATTTTGGTTTTGACATTAGCTTTAAGGAAGCTAAAAGTTAGACGTGAAGAATTAGGAACTCACAATAATTTAGACTTCAAAACTCTGAAAATAGAGGGACATGCTTAGCTAATTTATGCTGAAATTCATGTACTAAACAATAAATATTTTGATGAAAGCAATAGGAAAGACCCTGTATTTCTAGGAGAGGCAGTAGTAACAAAAAGGAAAAAATCCACTGGTAGAGGAAAAGGTAATCCTCATAAAGTGGGTTTAAAAACTAAAACACTCAGAAGACATCTCTAATCATCAGACGTCATGTTAGTAACTCTTAAGACAAAAAGAAAAAAAAATGTAATAACATGGATTATATTTTTTCAGATTTTTTATAAGAAAGGGGAGCCAAACATGCCACCCCAAAATATGCCTCTTTGGCCTAAAGATTATCTTAAACTGATTTTCTTTTTTTTTTTTTAAGAAAAATCAGCCAAACCAAAGCTCTGGAAAATGAAGAGGTTACCCTCTCATAAAGGTCATTTACATTTAGGAGGGAAATCTGCATGTGTAAGGATGTTTCCCTCTGGTACCAGGAGGATGACTCTAAATCCCATCAGAGAATCTTGACAATGTAGAAGACTTCAGTTTAGATCTACATATCAAGCCTCACCTTATTTCCTGAGCTTTTCCTGGTCACCTCCCCGCCAGCATTGTTCTGTCTTTAGCTTCAAGGTGATGTTTAGGGGTGGGGGCGGTGTCTCTCCCATGTATGTACAGGATTAAACTTCTGTTTGTTTTTCTCCTGTTAATCTTTTATTTTGGAGAGGGGGAGTTCTCAGCCAAGAACCTAGAAGGGTAGAGGGAAAATTATCTTTCCTTCCTTACATATGTTATTTGTTGAAATTTTGAAAAATACGGAAAACAAAATAGAAAAAACTGTGACGGCTGGTTCTATTACCCAGGCATAACAACCATGCCTTTGTAGTGTCGGAGCTTTTCTGTCCATTCCAGAAACCCCTTCCCAGGAAGGGTCTTCAGTAAGCGAGGAAAAGAGACTTAATCTCCATTGGAATATCAACGCAGCAGAGGGGGAGTCAAAAAGGGGTCTCTGCCAAGAGAGCAAAATTAGGGTATGCGAATAAATGCTTTCTTTTTGTTTCATAAATGCTTCTCCCTGAAGGGCTGAAAGCTTCGGAGCCCTTCCCCAGTACCCTCGGTAAAGACAAAGAAGAAGAGGGGTTTCTGTGGGGGTATTTGGGGGGGGCAGAAAGAGACTGAGTTCTATAGGAGGGGACACAACCACCGAGAACACCTTTATCGTAATAGGAACACCCTTAACAGAATATGAAATCTTCTCCACAGGCTAATCTTTAGGAATGCATCCTTATCAGAAAGATTTCCTTTAGTGAATCAACTAAGCCCTATAGTCCTCCCAAACATTACGGCTCAGCTAAGGGAAGTCTACTCTATAGGCAGTATATTTTGATCCTTTTCTCATATCCTTCTAAAATATACATTTAAAAAAAAAATCTTGTTGTTATGTTAATCACCATACTAAAGTATACTTTTTAATGGTGAGATTAATGAGTACAAAAGCCAAGCTGACACCCCACATACCACCCCCGCCCCCACTGAAGGTGCAATATATGTGACATTCCTCAGGCACAGTGACTGCCCAAAAACAAAGGGCAGGGAAGAAACAAATGGTAAACTGATAAAGATCGCAGTCCTGCAGGACATGAAACTCCATCACAGTCTGTAACTGTCTTAATGATTTACAAGTAAAACACAAGCTTAATAATAGCCAGAGCTCCAGCACCTATAGAGTCAATTTCCTCCAGTCCGAACGTCAAGTTCCCCTCCATAGGACAGAAAACCCTATACAATCAGTCACTCCTCACAATCCCAGCGCCACTCTTTCTGCCCACAGGTCCTGTCCCTATGCTATCATAAAACCACCTATTTGCACCACGAACTGTCTCAAGAATTCCTTCTTGACCATTGCATTCAACGACCCTGCATCAAGATGAACTACATTATATGGAGGTCCTGTTTATTTTTTTCTCCTAGGACATTTAGAGTATTGTTCATTCTTTTCATTTTTTTCTGTTTGTCGTTGTTTATTTTGTTTTTTATATTTCAATAATATTTGTGTAAGCATAAATACAGAAATTTTTCTTTGTGTTTTCTGATGATTTCCTAAAGAAGAATCGCTACATGAGAACAATAGGCCAAACACTATGGAACAGAAACCGCACTTATACTAATGATAGAAACAGTACAAGTGTAAAAGCAAGCGACAGTCACTCTTCTGAAGCACCAAAATAAGTAAGAGTCCCTATTTTCGGATGGTAACATTGTTAATTCCATAATGGCATCTACGATGCCATTACTGTGGTTCTGCAGGGCTTAGCTTCCTTTGCGCTTGACACATTTGCTTATGACATGATCAGTTCTGTGGCCTGAATGTTCACATCTGTTTCCTTAACTTCCTTCTCTTCACTCTCCTCTGATGCAGTTGGAGTCTCTCTTTTTCTTGAATGTTCTAGACAGCTTCACCTTGAACTCTGGATTTCTCAGCATCTAAAATTACATTAAATGTCTCTTTCCAAAATACCTTGGATATAATTATTTTTAAAACAGTAGGGTTGTTCATATTTTGAATGTACTTTAATTTATTTAATAATTTAGGTTGTCCATTGTTTTTTATAAGATGTTTCTACTAATACATTTTGTTTGAATATTTCCATACAGAAAGTCTCTAGAAGTAGAAATCTAAAATAAAAGATAGCATAATTTAAATTTTGATAGGTGCTGTCCAAATACATTGCAAACTGGTTTATTAATTTATCTCCCACCTATCTGTTTTCCTTCACCTCCAAAAGAACAGGATATAATCCATCTTTTGAATATTTGAAATTGTAATGTGGACAGAGAGAGCACATAACTAGTCTTCTGACATTTACTTGCATATTCCTGATGACCAGTGAGGTTGTGTTACTTTCTGTCTATTGTTCATTTTCCCCCTTTTCTGTGAATAGCCTATTTATATCTTTTGATTGTTTTTTTTAATTTTGAGTTTTCTTTTAAGTGTCTTATAAGGGTATTTTGTATAGGTTGGATAGTAATCCCTAATGTTACAAATGTAGCAGATATTTTTTTGTTCTCTCTGTTTTTTTCCCCTACATTGTTAACACCCTATTATTTAAGGTTTCTTCCGTCATCTTGTACTTCCTTAGAAAACTACTCTTTTCATATAGATTTTCAAAGATGATACAAGGTTTCACATTTTATTTAAAAAATATTTATAATTATGTCCTCAAGCCTAATGTTTTATCTGTGCTATCTTACGACCTCTCAAAAACTGAAGTTTTGATTCAATTAATTTTATTTTATTTTTGTTGTTATTGCTCTATTTTGAAAACTGTAAATAATTTTTGGAAGTATTTCCTTGGCAGAAACCCACTGAGTGCTTTCATTCAATTCTAAGTAGAATGTAATTTCTGTTTTTTTCTTTCACTTAAATAGTATTTTTTAATGATTCAAAAATTTTCAAGGACAATATATTTAAGAGAAGAGCATACTCTTTTATCATTTATTTTTGCTTTTATATCATTGTGGATCAAGGACATGGCCAGAATGGTTTCTCTGCTTTGGAAGACACAAGATTTTCTTTCTAACCTGGTACTTGGAGTGAACATTTGTAATTTTTTCATTATTTCGGAATTACTTCAGAATTACTTCAGAAGTCCAAGTGCTTGAAAAGACTTCATTTCTTATTTTGTTTGGTACAAAGTTATGTATTTGCTGACCATTTTTCGCTACTCGATATGCTGATTTTTAAGATAGCTCTGAAAATCCCCTAATAAATCTGTTGGATTTGTATTCATTTAGCTTTAAACTGAAACTCTCTGAACATGCTAATGATTATTATTTAGCTTATTTATTATTATATTTATATAATACACATTTATATTTTATTTGTAAAGTTTTATACCTTTTCATGTAATAGATATATATATATAGTGTTTATATAAACATATATGTAATATATAATGTAATTATAATAACTATTTAGCTCATTCTATTGCCCAATTTGGTTTGGAATGATCTTTGTTTAGTTTAAGTTTTCCATTCAACACAGCCTTTGGCGCTGAATGGGGTGTGGGGAGAGAGGGTTGAGGGCTGGAGGAAGGGAGACAGGAAAGCATGGAGAAGGGAGGCATGAGGACAGACAGAGCCACAGACGCAGAGCTAGACTGGCTCTCCATGTGTGTGGATGAGACATCACCACATCCCTCAGAGGGTCTTGGAGACGTGGGCTCCTAAGGCACCTTGCATCTTGGCTCTTGGGATGCTTAGGAGCTTCGGTCGACAGCCCATCCCCAGAACTCCCACATTACACCAGCATCCTGGGAATTAACTTCAGAGGCAGCTTCTCTCTAGGAGTGGAGTTGGGGCAAGAGAGCTCTTCTCCATCTGTTACCTTTTCACTATCTGGCCATACCACGACACCACCACAGTCCATGCTTTCTCCCGTTCCCGATAATTTTTTGGAGCTCAAGTTACAGTGTAGTAAGGTTGTAGGTTTCTCAGTTCTGTTAGCATTTACTATCAATCTATTACCAATTGCTTTCTACATTCCAAAATTTCCTGTTTTATTATGCCCTTAGCACCCCCACTGGCTTTCCAGTATCATATGAGTTTACTTATTTTTTATTATGTTTTAATTGGGTTTGAAAAGAGAAAGTCTGAATTATGCCTCTCATTATCTAAACTGGACCAGAATTCAAAGTTCTTTATATAAGAAATTTGCCTATGTTCAGATTTAGGCTCTGTCACTTACCAGCCGGAAACTGAGGCAAAGTACTGTGCCTCAGTTTCCTCATCTGTAAAGTGTGGATAAAAGTGCATGGTGATGTCATAAAGAGACATCTAGAACACTCCATAAATGCTAGCTGTTGTAATTATTTTGTTTGTCATGTATACTTTTTTTTTTTTTACTTGTAATAGTGTATATTTATATATGTGTAAATATATGTATATGTATATTTATGCTTTTCAATAGTAAAAGCCAGCACTTATATAGTGCTTGCCATGTACCTTTTTAGCCCTTCACATATATTAATTTATGGTTCTGAAGAAGAAATCACAATGGCAATTAGAAAATATTTTTAACTGATAATGAAAACACAACCTAATAAAACTTATGGGGTGCTTTTCCCATGATGTTTCCTAATTAGCTATTTTTGGTGCCTTAAAGATGTTTTAGTTTCTGTTCATTTATTTTGCATCTGGTTTCAATACTGAGCAAAGCCTCAGGCAGCGGTCTTATCAGCTTTATTAGGAATTAGCATTCCGGGGAGTAGGAGGAACGAGGCACAAGCGGGGTGAGGCAGGGCTGTCGGGAGAGTCCGCGGGAGCCTGGCTGCCAGCAAGCGGGCTTGCTCAGTGCCTGCGAGCCAGCCCCGGGGAGCTCTGCAAACTGCACCTCTGTATGGTCTTTCTGGGGGAGGGGAGGGCAAGGAAAGGGAAATAGTTTATCTACCAGCTTCCATCTTCTTCTTTCCATCTGGGATATTAGCCCTTCAGTTCCCAGCCTTGGCAGAAATCCAAGTCAGTAAGTTGGCCTCTCTCCAGAAGCTTGGCCCCTTACTTCCAAGGGGCTTCTATGGTCTCTGAAGTCTTCAAAAAATAATCTATTTTTCAATGCAACCAGCTTTTGTTGTTCTCACTGAGGCACCGCTCAGCCACAAATTCTACCACTGAGGTCAGAAGTAAAAGCTCACCTATATATTTTGATATGTGATTTTTCTTTCATTGCTTCCCCCCGCCCCCACCAAAGGAATCAATAGTTTCAGTTTTGGTTAACTCTTGACCTAAGAATCACTAAGAAGTAGTTAAGTTTTTTAAAAATTGGTTTTCCATTGCTTCATAACAAATTCTATAAAACCCAGCAGGTTAAAACAACATATGCAATCTCACCATTTCTGTGGGTCAGGAATCTGGGCACAGCTCAGCTGGGTGGCTCTGGCTCAGAATCTCTTCCAGGATACAGTCAAGGTGTCAGCTGGGATGGAACTCCATCTCAAGGTTCAACTGGGAAAGGATCTGTCTCCAAACTCACTCAGATGTGGTTGCTGGCAGGGTTCCGTTTTTCCACTGGATGTTTAACAGAGGGACTCAGTTCCTCCCTAGCTATTGGCCTGAGATGCCTTCCATTCCTTGGGAGGGGGCAGCTCAACATGGCAGATTATGTCACTAAATGAGCAAGTGACAAGAGCCAGAGAGCAAGAGTCCAACAAGCCGGCAGTCAGTCTTTTGTAACCTAATCTCTGAAGGGATATCCCATCCCTTTTATTGTATTCTATTTATTAGAAACAGGTTTCTCAATCCAGGGCACACTCTAAGCTTTTTTTTTTTTTTCAAACGATTCTCCAGTTGTGTTTGGGAAAAAAGCTGGCTCACCTCTACGGAAAGTGAAAATGGCGACCACCACACATTGAGGTGTCTGGGGTACAGGAACATGATCTACACTTCCCCACTCAGATGCACCACTGCAGACTTTGAAGTGGAAGTCACTGGCGGGAAGAAGCTGGGGGCCAGTAGTGGGAGCAGCTACATCCAAGTACCAGGAGAGCAGGAGGCAGGACCATCCCGGATCCTGCACTCAGTCCTTCTGCCTACCGCTGTGCCTCCTTCCTGGTTCCCAGGACTCCAAGCCTGATTCTGGTACTTCCTTACAGATACTGTGAGCTAACCACTATTTGTACATAAATTCTTCTCTCTGGTTAAATGACCCAGCGTTCTTTTCTTTAGCTCGCTGGGAAGAAATCTGAAGGCGAGAATGTCCTCATCCTTGTTAATCCCACGTGCTCTAGCATCTTCATCCTGATCAGCGGCTCTCCGCTTCTGCTTCTCCTCCTCTCCTTGCGTTTTCTTTTTGCTCATTTGTATTGTCTTTCTGCCCTTTCCCTGTGTATTCCGAAATATTTGTGTTCTCTTTCGCCAAATGATTTTTCTGCAGTACCAGTTAGTATTCCAATGGCAATTTTACCTCCATAATTTCATTTTGACATTGTTTTCATCCCTCTCTATCTCATCCGGGTATCTGTTATTTCCACCCACCCCTCAGGTATATCCCTACTCATGCAATGCTGGGATTTTCACCTTGTCAACGGTCTCTTATTTCACAGAATTCATGTTACTCCTACACTTTATTGAGCATGGAAGCAAATGTTTCCCCAAATTTATCTCTGTTTTTCACAGTAAAATTTTTTTAAAGATTTTTATTTATTATTTTGGAGAGAGAGAGAAAACACACACACAAGAAGGGGTAGGAGCAGAGGGAGAGGGAAAGGGAATCTCAGCCGACTTCCCACTGAGTGTGAAGCCCAATGCAGGGCTTGATCTCAGGACCCCAGTATCATGACCCGAGCCAAAACCAAGAGTCCAACACTCAACTGACTGAGCTACTAGGTGTCCCCACAGAAAATATTTTTAAATGGAGACTCATTTCCTCTATCTTAAGTGCTATGTTCTTTATCATCTGAAATGTAGATAGAACCTTTCCAAAGATCAACTCTTTTGTGGTCAGATTCCACTTGAGTGTGATCACTCTCTACTGGTTGCTGCTAGAATCTTCTGGGGTTTGACCTAGAAAGCATGCCTGCATGCATGGCTCCCAGCAAACAGTTTTTAAAAATTTAGATTAAATCGAAATTCTCAGAACAAACATGATATATTCTTTACAGTGTTGACTCTCAGGCAGGGAACTTCAAAAGTAGAATAGGTTGCTTATAAAATAAATTAATGATCTAACAAAATTCCACCACAACATGATCAACGTCATCTGACAAATAGGAAACTGCAAAAAAATATTGGCAATATTCACGGAAAGGTTAATTAACCTTTCCGTGAATATTATATAATATTATATAAATATTCCATTAAATATTCCATTATATAAATATATATAATGGTTACTATAAATATTATTGATTTATTATAAATTACTAATAAGAAAAAGGGGCACCTGGGTGGCTCAGTTGGCTAAGTGTCTGCCTTTGGCTCAGGTCATGATCCCAGGGTCCTGGGATTGAGCTCCGTGTCGGGCGCCGCGCTCAGTGGAGAGCCTGCTTCTCCTTCTCCCTCTGCCCCTACCCTCCTCCCCGCTTGTGCTCTCTCTTTCTCTCTCTCACTCTATCTCAAATTAATAAAATGAAAGAATATATTTAAAAAAAGAATCCTATGCATACAAAGGTCATGAATAGGTAATTCTCAGAAAGGAAACATAAATATTTTTATTCTTATGAAAAGATAGTCACCTTAAAATAGGAGAATTGCAAATGAAAACTACAATAAGATATCATTTCTTACCTATCATACTGGCAAAATAAGCACATGATACATTGTTATTGGTGGTTTAACTTTTATATAATCTCTATAAAACTTTCAATGTGTATTAAAATTTAAAATGTGTATATCTCAGCAGTTCTGTTGGAGTGCTTTTATCCTACAGATATACTTTCACATATGCCTAAAGACAGTGTAGTAGACTATTAATTGTGTCATTTTCTATGGCAGCTAAAGATTAAAAAAACTTAAATATCCATCAACAGGAAAATGATAAAATAAATTATAATACATCATATAATGGAATCCTATGGAACACTGAAAACAATGAGGAAGCACCAGTCATTGTAACACAGAATGATTGCCAAGGTACGCTGGATACAGTGGGAAAAGAAAACAGGGTGTTTGAGAGTGTTTATATCACGTAATCATCTGAAAGAGAGAAATAAAACAGAGGCACCTGCCTAATGTTTGAGTGTGCACTCACTATCTCTACAAAGGTACAAGAAACAACTCAAATTGTTGACTCTTGAAAAAAGCACTGTGGGACAGGTGAGCAAGGGTAGAATATAAGGCTACTTTTTACTCTATATCCTTTGTAACATTTGGTATTTGACCATATGCATGGTTAAACTGCATTTCAAAAATACAACAATTAAGGTCTTAATGAGGGTGCACAATACAATTACCTGTTTTTTATGTGCAAGTTTTTTTTCAACTGTTTTGCTTGTTATTTTTAATGGTAAAAATTGAGGCAGGAATAATATGGCTTTTACAATCTCACAGGTTTTGATCCTGAGATTCTCAGGCGATTTTGTAAACTGAAAAGAGACTATTTAAAAAAAAAAAAAAATGGAAGCAACAGTGTCTGGAGAGGTATTTTGACAATAAATTCACTGGATAGTAAAATAGTTTTGAATAATAAAGGGCTGATGCTCAACTAGTGGTCCTTTGAAATTAAACTTCATTCAGAACTTGAACCGATTACATTAAAAGCGTCTGTTCAATCAAGAGGATATAAGCGCAGGGCTCCGTTTGTGTGGACCCACAGAGCACATATGGTACATTCCTTGGCTTCCTCACAAAATAGCAGGCCTTTGATCTTTCCTCTGATATAATTTCACCTGCGTTGATGATTTCACATAAAAAAATAATCTTGGTCTTAATCTTGCATTTTCTTTCATTTCTTCCTCTTTACCAGTTAAATTTAATTGCTTTTTTTTTTCATCCAAATGGGAGTTTTCTCTTTATTCAGACTTCTGGACTGAGTTCATAATGTGCAGTTAATCTAGAGCAGTCTTTAAAATAGTATGCCAAGATTATGAGAGGATTGGAGTTTTATGAGTAAGTGTGGCTGCTTCACTTGTCATATTGTATTTAGGAAAAAAATAAAAGGCCATCAAGTCATTTTTCTATCTAATAGACCAAGAATCACTGAGTTAAAAGACAGACACACACATACCTTGTATCTATTGGGGTGGCCATGTTCAGCTAGTTCAGAAATGTTTTCACTCAGAATAAATGACACAATATTGGTCATAAATTTATAATTGTTGAGGAAGGAATTCAAGTTCAGGAGGAGCATATTAAACCAGTCTCTCTACTTTTGTGCAGATTGAAATTTTCCACTCTTAAAAAAAATGTCAAGTGTTGTTGACTCCAGATCACCTAGATTTATAATCCCCTCACGGCTCCTGACAGTACCTCCTTCTCTTCCCTTTCTCAGGAAGGAGGAGGAGCAAATGAGGTTGTTCCACGAGAGAGTTTCAGGAGATTTTCATTCATTCAACACATATTTCCTGAGGGTTTCTGTGGGTGGCTTCTAGACTCTGTTCTAAGCTTGCCAACCACAGTGTAAACAAAACAAAGTTCCTGCCTTCATAAGGCTAAATCCTAGAAGGGAGGGCAGTGACTAAGCAAATCATCATACATAACTTCAGAGAGTGAGAGCTGTCTGTCTTCCATTGCTGTTCAATCCCAAAATTAGTAACATAAAATGGCAACCACTTCTTTGCTCATGATTCTGTGCGTTGGCAATTTGGGCAGGGCTCAGCTAGGAACAGTTAGCTGTTCCAAGCCATGTCAGCTGGGTTTGTGTATTTACTTGTAGTGAGTTAGAAAATTGTCTGTGGGCTGGCTGGTCCCAGAGAGCCCATTTACAAGTCTGCCAGTTGGCTTGGGTTGTAGGCTGGGATACCTCAGTTCTCCACCACCTGGCCTCTCCAGCAGGCTAGCTCACATATTCAAATGGTGGTCTCAGAATTCTAAGCCCAGCAAGTGAGGACAAGACCTAATACATAGGAATTTTAAATCTATGCATGTGTCATATTTGTTATTCCGCCTATTAGCCAAACACGTCACTGGAGCAAGGCCAAAGTCACTAAGAAAGGTGAATGAACAAAGGCATGAACACAAAGAGGAAAATCATTGCACTCATTTTTACAAAAAAAAAAATATATATATATATATGCATACATATATAATATATAATTATTAATATTATATATATATTTCACATATATCATGTACCAGATTCCAGATCAGGCATTTTCATGCAAGTCACAGGCTCTCATGAGGGTCTGCTTACATTTTGCTTCTACATGTCTTAAAATCTATTTTTTTTTTTTAAAGGAAAAATTTTCTTGCTCTTTGGAAATGCTGCATTAAACAAAATTACACAATGATCATTTTCATTAGCATTATTATCAGCGTGATTCAGGGCTTGCCAGGGAGTTTAATATGCCACCATGCAATGGGAATCCCCAAACTGGAGACTTTCCCTGTACTTCACAGACTTTTTTGACCACAAAGTATCTCCCAAGGCAGATGCTACCTGATTCTGACAGTTGTTGCTGTCAAGACTGTGGATCCCATATAGCTAGATCTTCCAGGCTTTCAAAAGAAGCAAGAAAGTTTTTTTTAAATTTTATATGAAAGTTCTAATTTTTAGATATTGACAACTTATTTAAATATCTTTTAAAATTTCGTTACACTTTTTTTTTTTAATAAGCAAAATACAACTGCAAGTCAAATTTGACTGGTTGGTGATTTTATGTAGAGATCCAAGGAGCCTCTTGGGAGAGAGGCAGAGTGGAGGCTCGGAGGTTTGGCCTCACAGGAGACCTGGCTTTAAGGGGAGGGCAACACAAGAATGAACATAAGCCAAAGAACTGTTTCCTATAACCTCCATGGGTACCTGGAGCTCAGAGAGTGAGTATCTCTGGTGAAAATACTGGTGGCCTAATTAGGCTCAGTGACCTCAGCATCAGTAAAGACCCTAGGCCATCGGGTCCCAAGGAAGCAGCAGGAGGGGAAGTCCAATTCTTCCTGATAGGTCCACCTGTCACTGATTTGTTGCTTGTCAGTCGTACCAGAGATGGGGGAGAGGCAGTCTTCCCTCTTGGGTTTTCAATTGGAAGCACACTTTTTCTGTAAAGCACATTGACTGGGTCCATTCCATTCCCCATCTGCATTTTATATATATTCTGGACCCCACCTTTTCTAGCATTAAATGCTGCCCCCCATATCTGTCTTCTGCTTCTTTCTCTGTTAGAGTAAACTGTACTTCCAAAATTGTGCTGTCCACATGCCCTAGCACGATGTGACCTTGCCAACCCCCTATCAACAGGTAGAGTCTAGTCCCTTCCCCTACACTGGTTTTTGTGCCACCTCCTGGAAGCAGTACAATGGGGGAAAAGTGAGTCTGTGTGCCTTCAGAAGGCCTTACAGCGGCTGCCTGTTTCTCTTGGGCCCCTGGATCTACCGCAGAATTTCTTGACATCAGCACTCTCAACATTTTGAGCTGGACGATTCTTTGGGAGGAAGAGTGGGTGGGGGTTGTCCTGTGCATCATAGGATATTTGGCACGGTGGACCCTCTGACTAACCCATGTGCTGACTGAAGATGGGTAAGTAATCTCAAAAGTCACCAGAAAAGAAGGATTACCCAGCTGAGCCACGCCTGAATGCTCTGCCTACAGAATCTGTGACATTTACCTTTCGAAAGGCTGCTGCTTTAACCCCATATGTGGGGATAGTTATGTAATGATAGTGACTAGAACACCTACATAGATGGAAGTGAAATGTAATGATATTTTGCTACTTTAAGAAAAAAGGAAATTAGTATCCATTGGTTGGCCTCGGATGCTCCTTTTAATTTTCTAATTTGCTGTACAGCAAATGAAGTTGCTCTCACTCATTTAACACATATTTATTGAGGACCCACCTTTGTGCCAGGAACCAGGTTGGACCCTAGAAATGCATAAATAAACATAACCTTTTGTAATTGTTATATCTGTATAATTCCCTTCACCTGCATAATTTCTTGCTATCTATCCAACATTCTCGGTTTTGTGAATTAGTGATCTTGAAATGACCTTTATGCTTGGGTTTCTCTCTTCTTCTCATTCTAGTCCCCTTCCCGGAACTTACTTTTCCTTCCCCCTTTTCTTCCGTCTTGTCCACGTTAGGGCCCAATCCACCTCCTCCACAAAACCTTGTCCTATGCTTTAGTCAAAATGATTTCCATCTCTTTTTTGGTCTTTCATATGGTTCCTCTTCTCCTTGCACTCCAATAATATATATATATATAGTATCATCTTTCCTTGGTATCTGGCCTTTCCTCCTACTTCACAGAGAAAACAGAACCCGCAAGCATGGAATTCTATCTGCTTCTAGATTTCTGAGCCCACAAACACAACTGCATCTAGGATGCCAACAACACAGCCATGCCTCCTGAATTAGGGCTGTCCCGGGAAACAGAAGCAGCAGGAGATAGAGCGATAGCTATAGACAGGAGAAGACTCATTACAGGAACCGGCTCACCAGTGATGCAGGCTGAGAAAAGTTCCACAATCTGCCCTCTGCAAGATGAAGCACAAGGAACGTCAGTGGAATAATCTAGACTGAGTCTAAAGGCCTGAAAATCAGGCCGATGGTGTTAAGTCCCAGTCGGAGTCCAAAAACCTGAGAACCAGAGGTACCAATGTCCAAGAGCGAAAGATAGATGTCTCAGCTCTAGCAAAAAGAGAGTGAATTCGACCTTCCTCTGCCTTTTTGTTCCAGGCAGGTCTTCAGTGGGTTGGATGATGTTCCCACATCATCCCAGCCCCACCCCACAATAATGAAGGCAGTCTTCTTTACCCAGTCTACTGACTCAAATGCTAATCTCTCCTGGAGACACTCCCACAGACACACCCCGAAACAACGTTTGAGCAGCTATCCGTGCACCCTTTAGCTCGTTCTAGTTGACACACAAAATGAACCATCCCACCTCCTTAGTTGCATTTTCATTGAACAAGTTGTTCGGTTTTCAGTTGAAAGCCATGCCTATCTCTGCTCTGGACCCATATCTCCCCCGGCCTCTGCGAGCTAGAGTCCCTTTTTCTCTGAAATATTTCTGCCTCTCTGTCTCTGTTCCTGTCTCTCTCCCATTAGCTTCAACTTAAAATAGTTACCTGAAGCCTCTGCCACTGGCAAGGGGAGGCTGCTTTCTTGATTCTATCTTTAGTTCTATTCACTTTCCTTCTTGTCAGAGTCACCATTCTTGAGAGTTCTCTCCAGTTACTTTCTCCACTTTTTAAGCCCTCGTCCCTTTAACATGATACAATGTCCTGCACCCTCATCCCTATTCATAGCCCTCCTCCTCATCCCCATCCCGACCCCACACACATTCTAAACCTTCTCTGCTGAAGGTGGCCACAGACTTCACCATTCCAGGTTCCAAACCTTTGCTGTCTTCAACAACTGCCCACTTCCCCCTGCTCACAAATTCCTTGGCTTTCCAGAATACAGCTCTCTCTTTATTCTCACAATTCCTTCTTCCTTCTTGGTCTTTTTTTTTTTTTTTTTTTTTGAGGGGGTTCTTCTCTGTTTACACATCAGCATTAATATTCTCTTCTCTTCTCACTAGTTCCTGTTTCTCATGCTCTCAGATACTCCCGGAGCTTCTTCAGTCACCCAGACAGCCCCTGATTCAGTGATTCCCAGTCCCAACCACTCTGCTGAGCCCTAAACTCACAGATTCAGCTGCCTCCTGATCATACCCATTTAATTGTCCCTCACCTATCTCAAACGCCCTAGGTTTAAGACCAAACTCATTCTTTGCTTATTTAAACATGTCACCCCTAAGGTCTCCATCTTGGGGAATAGCACCACTCTCATGGGAGCATCCAAAAGAGCCACCATACCCTACCAACGACTAGACCCTAAGGATTCTGCCTTCCTTAACTTAGCTCATGTCCATCAACACTGACTCTGCCTTAGCTCAGACCCACATCATTTCTCCCTTGGACACTTGCAGCTGCCTTGTAATTAACCCCCATCTCCAACTATGCCCTCTCTCCTAACCAGTCTCCACTCTGCTGCCAAATTCATCTTTCTAATATAAACATTTGATCCTCTGGATGACATGATGAAAATCTCCCTTGACAATAAAGTGCAGGCTTTCTGGTCTGGTCACTGCTCACTTTTCCCATCTGACCTCTTGCTGCATCATGCCCTACTCATTGGCCACATTAAATATGTTTACAGGTCCAGGAAGACATCATCCTCTCTCGTGTCTCTGACTTGTCAGTGTGATATTTCTCTCTATTACTGTTTTTCTTTCTGGCACATCCTTCTCCTAGCGTACCACTTTCTTGGCTGGCCATCGTTAAATTAGTTAGATTACACAACTATGAGCAGATTATTGCTGTATTTAGAAGATCTGTTTGCAACCCAGCAAAGCAATGAAGATATTAGAATTTAGGTTGATTATTAAGATGATTTGGTGTTAGAATATATTTATCGTTTTTGTCCCCACACACCTAATGCTTCAAAGCAAGTTTAGCAGCTGATATCTTATTTATCTACTCACTTATTCTCTTTCTTCCCACTAGAAAATACGTTCCACGAGGCCACGATCTCAGCTGTGTTATTGCCGTAGATCCCATAGGCCTACAGCAGTGCCCAGAAGAGGGTAGGAGTCAATCCTTAGGTGCCAAATGGAACGGTAAACAAATGCTCAGACTTCTGATGCCCCCAAAGGAGGACAGTATAGGATCATCTTCTCTTGTGACCCAACATACTTGGGTTTTCTCTAATACAGCAGGTAAAACAGTATATTGTGATTCTCCATAGCCCTGTTTCTTCCTGCTGCCCCCTGCAACCTTATTGTCACCTCCTTGAGAGCAAGGACCGTGCGTCTTATGTCTGTATTTGCAGCTTTAAGTATAGTGCCAGGCATGTAGTAGATGTGCAAAATATGTCTAAAACAATTGACCCTGTTGCCCTTTCTACAGGAGCAATCTACACGCATTCTTTGTCTCTTATGCTGGCCCACCAACCCCTGGGGAAAAGGAATTCTATCTTCCCAACCTCTTTCCTACTGCCTCCTACCATGCTGCTCACATTCTAGACACACAATAAATGTTGGATTAAATTACCATTAGTGTTTCATATGCTCAGATAAACCTAAACGGCATTCATCAAAAACAACAAGATGTTCATTTTTCCAATGCTGACCAACAGCATGATGCCATGATGCTGAAACAGATGGTTAGTTGCAACTTTTATAATGCTATGAAACGCATTCTTTCCAACAACAAATTGCTGGAGAACTTTTGGCATCTAGTCCACACCTAATAGTCTGCATTGTTTCTGTTAGGATTTTGTGCTAAGGTGCTCCTTCCTTATCTTCAATCAGGACCTCCTAGAAGGATACTTCTCGATAGCCGGAGTGTCCACTCTACCACAACCTGGATAAAATAGCCTATATAAGGATTCAACTCCCTTTGTTGCCACTGCATGCTCACCAAGCCTATGCATTATTCATTTGTTGGGCTATAGAAAGTAGAAAATTTCCTGGTCTGCCTCCTGGACAGTGTTTACTTAGTCCTGAAAAATTCTTGACTCTGAATCTCTTCTTGTAACATTTCACATCTTTTGGAACATTACCCCTAACCTACTAAAATTATAAGCATCAACATTTATCTTACAGTGGCTATCACTTAAATTTTTTTTAATATTATAAACACCTTTACACCTAAAATGAGACTTGGGAAGAAAGGAGGGTTTTCATATGATTTTGAGGAAAGATTGCTTCAGCTGTTGGCTAATTTCTTCCAACTCATGTTTAATTTTTTATAGTTTCTAATGTATATAAAGACATGTTCACTTTTATTAATCCAAGGGTTAACATAACATATTGATTATCATGTAGAGGATATAAATTCCAGTCACAGTAGAGTTACACTCTACCAGATTAGATTCTAAAGTCAGGCAACATGATTTGGCAAAAACCACGTGTAAAAAAATTACACAATCACAATCACCCAAATGAAGGTAGACATTCTTTCTCTCCCAATCCAAGGCCCCCAAATCGTTCTCACATTACCACAGACTGCTGTTTCATCAGTTCCACACCAAATGAAGTTCCTGACTTGCATGTAAAGCCACTTAGTATGAATAACATCTATCTGTAAAATAAGAATCATTTTCAGCAGTTTAAGATGATCGTGTAACCAGGGCCCCCAGGACCAACAACAGATTCGTCTTCTTTTTCAATCTCATTGAAGGCACATGGTCTTTGACGGAATAGCCAGCAGAATTATCACAATGTTCTATTTCTTTCTCTCTCTCTTCCTCCTCCATCACCTCCTCTTCCTTCTTCTTCTTCCTCTCTCTCTCTCTCTCTGAGATAATTCATAGAAGTTAAACTCACACATTCTGTGTCTACACTGGAAGTTTTCTTAACTGTTCTCAATAGCTTATTACAAAACCAACTGTAACCAAGAGCTTATCAGTCTACTTACCCTCTTCCAACAGTTGCCCATTTCTGATCATCATAAGTGTGCCTTCTGTTCTGGAGTTCTGAACTCCCTCTACCCTGGTCATATAAGAACAAACTGGATTTGTCTATTTCTTCCAGTTTTTAATGAACACAAAAGAGAGTCCTGGTGGCATTATCTGTGGTTGTATTTTCAGGACATGGTCCATTTTCTCACAGCTAATGGCATCCCTGATGGTATACATCTGAGGAAATATGTTGGGTATTTGGGGTATGGGAAATGGTCTGTTCACTTACAATGGGGGCTTCTTTTAAGAAGTTTTACGTTCTATCTCTGAGGATATACTTTAATTTGCTCCCTAACTGAGCTTCTACACATTTAATTAAAACTTCACCTGGCATCTAGCTGTGTCCAGCTCTCACTGAGAAGTCCACAGCAAAGACAAAAGAAGGGCAAGAATTTTTTTAAAAGAAAAGTAATGTGAATAAGATTTGAAAGTCCCCACAGAGGAAGTCGAGCAGAAGGGACAGGGCCAAAAATACACGATCTCTTTAATTCTACCACTTTGAAAGGTGTTATTTTCCCCCCATTTTATAGAGGAAGAAACTGAGGTTTAAAGGTATTTAATAACTTACTCCAAGCCACACAGACAGTAGATGGTACACCAGGGATTCAGACCCAAATCTGTCTGGCCCGTACATGCTCAGCTTTCATTAAACCACATAATTAGTGCTATTCTTGAATCCCATGGTTTTGCCTTTGTAAAAAAGGTACTTATTTTTATAACACTTTTTTCCTGATCAAGCCACAAAATTTGTAACTACTGATTCCTTTCAAAGATTTCCATACAGTGAGATTGCTAGACCACCCCAGCTTCTGGAAAGGACTAGAAATCTTGGATAAAATACAAAACAACAAGAAATCAATTCTCGGACCAGGAGGGGAGGTCAGAAGAGCACACAGTGCAGCCTTTGTGCTCAGGTCTTTTGCCCAAACAGATGCTCTAGAGTTTTCGATTTCACAGCCTCGGCAGATATAGGGGATAGAACATAAGGTCCAGAGTCGGCCCAAGTGCAAGTCCTAACAGGTGATGGTCCAGATGAAGATGAGATTCCAAAGGGTTACACCCAAGCATAGGGGAAAGCCAGAAAGCAAGACCCTACCCCATAATTCGGGGTACTGCAGGGAACAGCAACTGTCTCAACCCTTGGCTCTGAGCAGATCACAGGGGGAAAAAGCCCTGAGAATCTGGAGATACCAGTTGGTCCCTGTGAGAACGTCAGCCCTAATTCAAACTACCTGTGAGATCCCAAAAGCCTCAAGCCAAATAATCATTGAGAAGCCGGGTTTTCATCCAGTGAGGATACCACCTGACGGAAGAGATATCTGGAAATGTTTGGGGAGTTTTTTGAGTGCTCATTATTCCTGGGAGCACCACAGGCATTTTTCAGGTAGAAGCAGAGACATGAAACCTCTATAATAGAGAAACGTCCCACCCGAGACGCTAATAACACACTCTGAGAAACACTGATTTCACGTAGATAGATGGGTGGCAACCACAGGGGGTTGAAAGAGCACAGCGGTATTTGCCTGGAACCCACTTTATTTCAGATTTCACATTTTTCACAATTCCCAAGGAAAAATAAAATCAGAGTCAATAATAACAAAATAAATAAGAAAATGAGGCACAACCTACAACCGACACATTCCCCCAACCCCCCCACCAGGCTGGTTCCTGAATAAGGAGTAGGCAAGAGATCCTAGAGAGTCCACCCGCCAAACACGCTTGCCACTGCCAGCCTGGGGCTGGTGGCTGACCCTGCCCCTCCCCACATCTGCACCAGGCCCTGATGGGCTGGAGGGCAGCCTCCTGCAGCTGATACTAGAGGATTCCACCCCAGGCAGCAGCAGCTGTGGGGTCGGGATCAGAGGGGGAGGCTGAGTGGGGCACAAGGGCTCAGGAGAACCTATTCTGGAGAGGTTCAGAGGTTCAGTGGACCCGGACGTCCACTGCCTCAGAGTCTCCACAGAATAATTCTCTCTCTAGTCTTCTGCCAGGTAAGGAGAGGTGGAGTCAGGATCAAAGGAAGGGGGACCTGGGGGTAACTGATCTCATAAGTACTTGCAGACAACCTCTGTCTTCAACTCCAGGCAAACCCTATTTTCAGAGGTATACGGTGCTTTCCATTTATAAAAACTGTCATTTCTAGGCTTATATGACTTGGCTTTCCGTTTCCAGCTTACATTTCGACCTCCTGGACAACACTAATTCAGTCACCACTTGCATCTTTTCCAACTGCACATTCAGAGGGTCCATATAGAGAGTTTGAAGTTAGCCAATGGGGGAGTACTGACACCACAAGAAGTGGCAAATGCTACAAATCAGGGTTTGGGGGGTTCCCTCCCAGAGAGAGCTGGTTCTTAAGCATGTAACAGCACACTACTGATGGCAATCTTAGCTGTAAATTTCTCTGGCCCTCAGTCTGCCCGTCCATAAAGTAGGTATAACACTTCTGCTTTTCTTTCTTCTCAGAGATGTTGAGATTTACCCAAGATAAAGACAACAAAGATGTGAAACTATTCAAATGTTGAGTAACTTTTGACAATATAAATCAGTTTTTATAATCAATAACATTGATTATTAATGACCCATTTCCTACCTTGTCTGAGAACAGGACAGAGACTGGACATACATAATCTTGGCCGGCTCATTCATAACTTGAGGAAATAAATGTGCTACGGTGAGCGCTGTGAATTGTGCAAGACTGTTGAATCACAGATCTGTACTTCTGAAACAAATAACGCAACATATTTTAAGAAAAAAGAAAAAGAAGAAGATAACAGGAGAGGAAGAAAAGGGGAGTATGTCAGAGGGGGAGACGAACCATGAGAGATGATGGACTCTGAAAAACAAACTGAGGGTTCTAGAGGGGAGGGGGGGGATGGGTTAGCCTGGTGATGGGTATTGAGGAGGGCACGTTCTGCGTGGAGCACTGGGTGTTATGAACAAACAATGAATCATGGAACACTGCACCAAAAACTAATGATGTAATATATGGTGATTAACATAACAATAAAAAGTTAAAAAAAAAAGATAATAAAATAACATTCAGAGCACGGAGGACCACAGGGGAAGGGAGGGAAAACTGAAGGGGGAGAAATTAGAGAGGGAGATGAACCATGAGAGACTCTGGACTCCAGGAAACAAACTGAGGGTTTCAGAGGGGAGGTGGTAACCGGGTGATGGGTATTGAGGAGGGCACATGTTGTGATGAGCCCTGGATGTTATATGCGACTAATGAATCATGGAACACTACATCAAAAGCTAATGATGTACTATAGAGTGGCTAACTGAACATAATAAAAAAAAATAAAAACTAAAAAAATAAAGTAATACATTTGCAGCTCAAAAAAAAAAAAAAAGTGAGTAAATTCTCTACCCATTTTCTTTAGCAAACTGCAAAAACCCTTGAGCAAAATCATGGAGAGAAGAAAACCAAGCTGCTTTTTACTATCCTCCACCCTCTCCCACTTGTAGGAAATTCGAAGAATTTCTTTCTGAAAGACTAAAACACCCATCTAGTCTGAAGGTGAAAAAAATCTCCAACTGTCTGCATAATACATTATTCTTTATATTTGTATACAAATATATTTTATAAAGTGAATCATGTGCCTCATCTTACTTGATTCTACTAACATCTATTTTTATTTTAGAGCTCAATACGACTCTCACCTTGCCTCTTTTCCCCTTTCCTTACATATAAAATAGAGGTTCTCTGATAAAATATGGTCTGAATTTCAATTTCAAGTATCAAGTAAGGATGCACAATGACTACATTTAGATCCATATCTGGGCCTTTGGGCTCTGTGCTCCGAACACCTGAATTAACATCAACTCTGTGTCCCGCAGTGAAAATAGATGTTGAATCAGGACAGCGTGGATATTTATCATCGTGAAAAAAATATGTGTAAGGTAAGCATTCAGATAACATTAGGAAACTACTACAAAACATGTGCTTTTGTAATTTATGGCGTGCTTTTGAGAACATGAAGGAGGGGACAGACTTTGTCCCCTGGGCGGGCCTTTCAAGGACAAGTCAGGGCACAGACCCAATAAGCAAGTCAGGAACGAGCATCAGGAAAGAAGGCGAGCTTCATGATTCAGGAATTACTGACTTTCAATCTTGTTTCTCTCCTAGGGAGAGAATTTTACTTGAAGACTGGATTCAAAAGATTTGTTGAAACATAATTCTGAAGACAAATTTGCACCAAGAAAAGCCAAAGAGAAATATGTTTTTCACACATAAGGAACAGCCTCGGAAAATTTGTAGGGAGAAGGGGAATATCGAGATCTGGAGAAAACGAAGTCAAGAATATGCATGGGTGAGGGAAGAATAAAATTTGGCCAAAACAAGGAAAAGCAGGGACTCCAAGGCAGTTAGGGCGCATCCCGAAGTACCCCACGTTCATGTGCCAGCAACTCAGTGACACAGCTCTATGACTCAGCTCTTCATTTCGACACCGGGAGACAAATCACCAAGGAAGCCACACACAGAAACTGTCTCAGCCCCACAGGTGGTTTGTCCCACCTCCCCGTCCAGGTGCCAATGTGTGCTGGCCTTCCAGGACTCTTCCCGTGGCTGATCTCTTTAAGATTCATCTCTGATTTAGAATGAAAAGCTTCGCCTAGGTAGAGGAATTTCAGGCATCACTGAGCAGTCAAGAACCATTTTTCACCCAAGCCCGTGGAAACGATCACATACCACCACTTGTGTATTCTACAGCTGTTTAACTCTCTTGTATCCCTTGAGGCAGGCTCCCCAAAATAACTTGATGGCTTACTCCTTTTAGGGTGAAATCAATGAAACAAACACTCAGGGTGATAAAAGAAGCATATTTCAAAGCTGGATAATGTCAGGGGCACCCGCAAACCCGAGGGACTACCAGAGATCTTCCCGGAGAAGGAAGGAGGGTCCCCTGTCCTTTAGTGATCCTTGGAAGCCTGCATGATTACAATCATGGCAATCATCTCTTCATTTTTTCATTCATGGAACAAATATTTACTGAGCAGTTATCCAGTGTCAAGTCATGTTCACACCACTGGTTTCCTGCAGTGAACAAGGCAGGAAGGGACCTGCCCTTGCGGTCTTTACATTACAGGTGAGGGAGGAAAACAAGCAAACACACACAAGAGAAAAATGTCAGATGGAGACAAAAGTGCCTAGAGAGACCCGATGTGATAGGGCAGGACCGTGGGGCTACGTTAAATCACGCGGCCAGAGGCGGTCTCTCCAAGCAGGTGAGGTTTAAAGTACGCAGGTGGGCGTGCGCGGCCGTAAGCAGCAGATGCGGGAGGCACCCGGAGGAAGCGCAGGCGAAGAGGGGGGCGGGGACTCGACATCGTAAGACACGGGAGGCGGCGGCTGTGGCTGGAAAGTGTGCGCGAGCCGGGAGGGTGTGAGGTGGCAGTGGGACTGCAGACAGAGGCCAGATCACAAAAGAAGCGATTGGGTTTCATCCTGACTGCGATGGGAAACTATTGTGTTGGTTTAAGAAGGGGAGTGAGGCGATCAGACCTAAGTGTTTACAAATCCCCCTGGCCATGGCACCCAGGGCGGATTATAAGGTGTCAAGAGCTAGAGCAGGGAGGCAGGGGAATGGAACTATCCCAGTGGATGAACGCTGACCATGGCTTTGATGGGGTCGGTGGCTACAGTGACAGCAAGCAGGGGTCAGGTTCAAGACACATCTGAGAAGCGCCCTCCATGAGTGCTGCCTGTGAACAGGACAGGCCTATGGGGAAGGAAAAAGTACATCACGAATCCCGGCCGCCTTCGGCATTCCTTGGCTTGTGACCGCTTCCCCCAACTTCCTGCCTCTGTCTTCTCCAGGCTGCCTTCCCTCCGTGTCTCTGTGTCTCCCTCCCCTTACAGTGACACCAGTCGTAGGATACGGGCCTACCCTCATCCAGTGTGACCCCACCTTAACGTGATTACCTCTGCGAGAACCCTGTTTCCGAATAAGGTCACATTCACAGCTTCTGGGCGGAGGGGACTTTTAGAGGATACTTGACAACTTAGTAGAGCAGCGGAGGGGACTGCCCGGTTGTCTTCGAGACACTGCTCTCTCTCGGGGAACCAGAACCACACAGCACACATGCAGGGAAGGGTGTCATCCCAGACCCGTGAGGCTCAGAACTGTCTCGTTGTCTTGTGAAGCAGGGCACTGCAGTGTGGTGATAGAGTGGTGTGTGGAGACTCTACCTGTCAGCGTTGGGGGAGTGTGTGCAGCGCGTGCCTGTGTGTGTGTGTTTCCAGAGCAGGAGCGACAGATGGGGAGAGGAGAAATGGAACACACCTACATCAGACTTACATCTCAACTATGGAGGCATCAGGCAGCATCAACAGGTGTTATAGCCTGAATTGTGTCCATCCCTGACCCCAGATTCATATGTGGAGGCCCAAACCCTCAATGTGACTGTACTTGGAGACTGGGACTTTAGGGAAGTGATTAAGGTTAAATGAGGTCATAAGATTGGGACCCTGATCCAGTAGGATTGGTGTCCATACAAGAAAAAGACACCAGATCCCTCTCCCTCTCTCTCTTCCCATGTATGCACAGAAAAAATGGCCATGTGAGCCAGGTCAGCAAGAAGGTGGCTGTTTACAAACCAGGAAGAAAGACCTCACCGGAAACCATCCCTGACAGCACCTTATCTTGGATTTTCAGCCTCCAGAAGTGTGACAAAATAAATGTCTATTGTTTAAGCCATCCAGACTCTGGCAATTTTTTATGGTGGCCTGAGCAAATTGATACAGCATGTCTTCATTTCAGCTGTAATATATAGGAGCCAAATGCCCCCACAGACATTCAGGAGAGGGGAGGGAAGGTTCAAGGTATGGTTCCATCTTCTAGAAACACATCTCTTAAATCTTCATGACAGAGCTTCCGACTGGCTTACAAAGGATTTTTTATTAAACAAATGCTTATGGTGTGTTTATTATGCACAATTCACTAGTAGTATTGCTAAATACAACTTGCCTTTCAAGATTCAGTGGAGATTAGTGGACTTTGGTCTGATCCCAAAGAGAAAGTGGCTTTGTTGAGTCGCTGTGTGCTTCCCCATTTCTATGCATTGAACGGAAATAATGTCCACCTTCTGGGATGATGATTTTGAAGAGATGAAAAACCAACCTGTGCTGTGAAAGTAAAATGATATTAACCATTTCTGGGAAAATACGATTTTTTTTTCAAACTTGTAACAATGTTCTACACACTATAGACATTGTTCCTCATGCTATCTCCAGCAACTGAGAACTAAAGTTGTTTCCTTCTCTCCCCTGTGTTTTCTAGCCCCCTTCCATAGTGTTGCCACATGGGGAATTATTTTGACCCTTGGTAACAAGTGTAGAGGCTTCATGCAATTGGATTTCACAGTCCGTATTCACTTTAAGCTCTTCCTGGATGGTGTCCCTGAAAAAAACACACAGATAGGAACCAAGGGGTCACATGGAAGGTCTCTCTGGTTTAACCTCTTTACTGACAACCTGGAAGAATGTGAAAATACCACATTAATGAAACCTGATTCTAAATGGGGAGTTGCTACAATGGCAGAGGACTACTTTGAGGAGAAAACCACAGAGTCACTGAAATTCACATTGGCTAGTCACCATCTAATATACTGGAGAACTAAAAAAGAATTCCAAACAGGGACTGTCGATGGATGAGTGAAGTCAGTCAAATATTAATGTCCTAAAAGGCCTGAGGGTAATGGCGAAGTTAATCGTGCATGGTTGCAGAACTGAGGCGAGCTAAAAATGATCCGTGCTGCTTTGTACAGAGAGGAAAGAAAATGTAAGGGACCAGAGACATGCAATCTAGAATTCGCAACTATATCACTTGTGTTATTCCTTTGGAGACTCCCTCAGTCACAGGCAAGTTAAAGGCACATTTCAAGGGAAGAGTGGAAGGAGAGGATGGACATTAGGAAAAACGAGTTGAACGGAGGATGACAGCAGATAAACAGCAAGTGGCTGCATTCACAATTATTCAGGGTTACAGATAGTGGTGTGGCTCAGCAGGTAAGGACTTTGAAATCAGACCGGTTTTGAGTCTCTTATTTGGCCACCTCTTAGTTGACCTTGAGCAAATGGTGGAACTCTCCAAGTCTCGGTTTCTGGGTCTGAAAAAATGAAGTAGTAGGAATACTTGATTCTCAGGGTTGTTTGAGGAGGGAATGAGGGAGTGCTTGGCAGAAATTAGTACAACTCAAGCCATAAAAAGATTCAAATCTTCGCCATTTGCAACAACATGGATGGACCTAGAGGGTACTCTGCTAAGTGAAATACGTCAGACAGAGAGAGACAAATACCATACAGTTTCACTTATATGTGGAATCTAAAAACAAAACAAAACAAACCAGAAACAGACTCAGATACAGTGAACAAACCGATGGTTTGCCAGAGAGAAGGAGGGCCCCTGTGAAGGAGATGGACAAAACAGGTGAGCGTAACAAAGTACAAACGTTCAGTCATAAAATAAGTGAGACACAGAGACACAATGTATAGCATAGGAATATAGTCAATAATATTGTAACAACTTTGTATGGTGACAGATGGTAACTAGACTTATTGTGGTGACCATTTCATAGTATATAGATATTGAATCACTATATGTGCACCTGCAATTAATACAATATTACATGCAATTACTCTTCAATTAAAAAACAGAAATTAGGGGTGCCTGGGTGGCTCAGTCAGTTAAGCGTCTGCCTTTGGCTCAGGTCATGATCCCAGGGTCCTGGGATCGAGCCCCGCATCGGGCTCCATGCTCCGCGGGAAGCCTGCTTCTCCCTCTCCCACTCCCCACTGCTTGTGTTACCGCTCTCGCTGTGTCTCTCTCTGTCAAATAAATAAATCTTTATAAATAAATAAATAAATAGCAGAAATTAGTACAATCTCTGATATATAATTTCTCAGTGCTAATGACAACAAGCAATAATGATAATCCACATGTCATTAGGTTTTTTATATTAATGTACATACATTTTTGTCAAAAGTTTTTACCTTCTGTTAGTGATGATTTTTGCATGTGAATTTTCCAGACATGACATTCAACTTAGAGTTTCCGACAATTCAACAGCCCCTATGTTGGCATTTTAAGTAGTTTACTGTCCCCCATCACTTTCTCTACCACATAACTCTACCATCTGTCCTCCCATCCCTTCTCAATCAGAATAACCCTAATAGACAGTCCTGGATCTAGTGATTTTTCAAAACATGAGAATACGGAATGAGAACCAGATGGTAAATTTGAGCATATCTAGGACAATCACTTTTTTCAGCTACAAAAACAAACAAAACTAAAGAGTGGTTTCTCTTTTTTATACATTGGTTTCCCTGGCCAGATATATCCTTGAACTCTATTAGATGACATAAAATTTCCATCCACTCATCAAGTAGCACGTACCTCAAACTACAGGGTATCAAAGAAAGTGCATTTTGCTGGAGCCATTTGAGAATCTCACTCAGGTAGTTGTTTTCTGTTGCCTGTATCGATCAGGTATTTTCTGTGCTTTTAAGTTGAAGGGCAAATGGGAGATATTATTTTTAAAAAGATAAATATTTGAAGAAAATTTAACGGGAATCAAGGGGAGAAGGGATGGACAGAGTGTGCTGTAACACAATTATGTAAATGACCATGTTAAAGAATTTCGTCCATGAAGTCTGCATGCTGATTTACAGCCCTTCCAGAGGCACTCAGTGATGAAGTGTGTTCCCATAAAGGTCCTTTTCTGAGGTTAGAACCTGGTTTGCCCCCTTGTAATCTAGAGCCTACTGTATTAATTAACAAGACCAAACACATTCCTTTTTCAATTGAAAACTTGTGCTCCAATGGCTTGATCAATCTGATAACACTAAAAAAAAAAAAAAGAAAAGAAAGAGAAAAAGAAAGAGAAAAAAAACCATTCTGGTTTCGATTCCTTCTGAGAGAAGTGAATGACATAATACTTCTATACATAGTGCAGACATGTCAATTTCTTTTCAGAAATTGGACATTCTTTGAAGAGTGCATAAAAACTATCAAGTAGATTCTGGCAGAGACATTACCTCAGGATAATAAATCAATCGTCTCAAACCTTTCTTTTTTCTTTTTTTTTTAATTTTATTATGTTATGTTAGTCACCATACAATACATCCTTAGTTTTTGATGTAGTGATCCACAATTCACTGTTTTCGTATAACACCCAGTGCCCCATGCAGTACGTGCCCTCCTTAATACCCATCACTGGGCTAACCCATCCCCCCACCCCCCCTAGAACCCTCAGTTTGTTTCTCAGACTCCATCGTCTCTCATGGTTCATCTCCCCCTCCGATTTCCTCACCTTCATGTTTCCCTTCCTTCCCCTAATGTCCTCCCTGCTATTCCTTACGTTCCACAAATAAGTGAAACCATATGATAATTGACTTTCTCTGCTTGACTTATTTCACTTCGCATCATCTCCTCGAGTCCCATCCATGTTGATGTAAAAGTCGGGTATTCATCCTTTCTGATGGCTGAGTCATATTCCATTGTATACGTGGACCACATCTTCTTTATCCATTCATCTGTTGAAGGGCATCTGGGCTCTTTCCACAGTTTGGTTATTGCAGACATTGCTGCTATGAACATTGGGGTGCATATGGCCCTTCTTTTCACTACATCTGTGTCTTTGGGGTAAATACCCAGGAGTGCAATTGCTGGGTCATAGGGTAGCTCTATTTTTAACTTTTTGAGGAATCTCCACACTGTTTTCCAAAGTGGCTGTACCAACTTGCATTCCCACCCACAGTGTAAGAGGGCTCCCCTTTCTCCACAACCTCTCCAACATTTGTTGTTTCTTTCCCTGTCCATTTTTGCCATTCTAACTGGTGTAAGGTGGTATCTCAATGTGGTTTTGACTTGAATTTCCCTGATGGCTCATGATGATGAACATTTTTTCATGTGTCTGTTAGCCATTTGTATGTCTTCTTCAGAGAAGTGTCTTTTCATATCTTCTGCCCACTTTTTGCCTTGACTATTTGTTTTATGGGTGTTGAGTTTGAGAAGTTCTTTATAGATCTTGGATATCAGCCCTTTATCTGTAGTGTCATTTGCAAATATCTTCTCCCATTCTGTGGGTTGCCTGTTTTGTGGACTGTTCCCTTTGCTGTGCAGAAGCTTTTTATCTTGATGAAGTCCCAAAAGTTCCATTTTTGCTTTTGTTTCACTAGCTTTTGGAGATGTATCTTGAAAGAAGTTGCTGTGGCCGATGTCAAAGAGGTTACTGCCTATGTTCTCCTCTAGGATTTTGATGGATTCCTGTCTCACATTGAGGTCTTTCATCCACTTTGAGTTTATCGTTGTGAATGGTGTTAGAGAATGGTCGAGTTTCATTCTTCTGCATGTGGCTGTCCAATTTTCCCAGCACCATTTATTTGAAGAGACTGTCTTTTTTCCATTGCATCTTTTTTCCTGCGTTGTCGAAGATTATTTGACCACAGAGTTGAGGGTCCATATCTGGGTTCTCTATTCTGTTCCATTGGTCTATATGTCTGTTTTTGTGCCAGTACCATGCTGTCTTGGTGATCACTCCTTTGTAATATAGCTTGAAATCGGGCAACGTGATGCCCCCAGCTTTGTTTTTCTTTTTCAACATTTCCTTGGCGATTCGGGGTCTTTTCTGATTCCATACAAATTTTAGGATTGTTTGTTCCAGCACTTTGAAAAATGTCATTGGAATTTTGATTGGGATGGCATTGAAGGTATAGATTGCTCTGGGTAGTGTAGACATTTTAACAATGTTTATTCTTCCAATCCATGAGCATGGAATGTTTTTCCATCTTTTTGTGTCTTCTTCAATTTCTTTCATGAGTGTTCTGTAGTTCCTAGAGTATAGATCCTTTGCCTCTTTGGTTAGGTTTATTCCGAGGTATCTTATGGTTTTTGGTGCTGTTGTAAATGGAATCGTTTCTCTAATTTCTCTTTCTACAGTTGCGTTGTTAGTGTATAAGAAAGCCACTGATTTCTGTGCCTTGATTTTGTATCCTGCCACATTACTGAATTGCTGTATGAGTTCTAGTAATTTGGGGGTGGATTCTTTTGGGTTTTCCACATAAAGTATCATGTCATCTGCGAAAAGAGAGAGTTTGACTTCTTCTTTGCCAATTTGAATACCTTTTATTTCTTTTTGTTGTCTGATTGCTGTTACTAGGGCTTCTAGTACTATGTTGAACAATAGTGCCGAAAGTGGGCATCCTTGACGTGTTCCTGATCTTAAGGGAAAGGTTCTCAGCTTTTCCCCATTGAGGATAATATTCACTGTGGGTTTTTCATAGATGGATTTTATGAACTTGAGGAATGCCCCCTCTATCCCTATACTCTGAAGAGTTTTAATCAGGAAAGGATGTTGTATTTTGTCAAATGCTTTTTCTGCATCAGTTGAGAGGACCATATGGTTCTTCTCCCTCCTCTTATTAATGTGTTCTATCACATTGATTGATTTGCGAATGTTGAACCACCCTTGCATCCCGGGGATAAATCCCACTTGGTCGTGGTCGATGATCTTTTTAATGTATTGTTGGGTCCTACTGGCTAGGATTTTGTTGAGGATTTTGGAATCCATATTCATCAGGGATATCGGTCTGAAATTCTCCTTTTTGATGGGGTCTTTGCCTGGTTTGGGGATTAAGGTAATGCTGCCCTCATAGAATGAGTCTGGAAGTTTTCCTTCTGTTTCTATTTTTTGAAACAGCTTCAGGAGAATAGGTATTATTTCTTCTTTGAATGTTTGGTAGGATTCCCCAGGGGAATCTATCAGGCCCTGGACTCTTGTTTTTTGGGAGGTTTTTGATCACTGCTTCAATCTCGTTACTGGTTATTGGCCTATTCAGGTTGTCCATTTCTTCCTGTTTCAGTCTTGGCGGCTTATAGTTTCCAGGAAGGCCTCCATTTCATCCAGATTGCTCAGTTTATTGGCATATAGTTGTTGATAATAATTTCTAATAATTGTTCCTATTTCCTTGGTGTTAGTCATGATCTCTCCCCTTTCGTTCATAATTTTATTAATTTGGGTCCTTTCTCTTTTCTTTTGGATAAGTCTGGCCAGCGGTTTGTCGATCTTATTAATTCTTTCAAACAACCAACTTCTAGTTTCGTTGATGTGATCTACTGTGTTTCTGGTTTCTAATTCATTGATCTCTGCTTTAATTTTAATTATTTCTCTTCTAATGCGTGGCTTAGGCATCGTTTGTTGCTTTTTCTCTAGTTCTTTAAGGTGTAGAATTAGTTGGTGAATTCGGGATTTTTCTATTTTTTTTGAGTGAGGCTTGGATGGCTATGTATTTCCCCCTTAGGACCGCCTTTGCAGTATCCCATAGGTTTTGGACCAATGTGTTTTCGTTCTCATTGATTTCCATGAATTGTTTAAGTTCTTCTTTGATTTCCTGGTTGACTCCAAACATTCTTGAGCAGAGTGGTCTTTAGCTTCCAAGTGTTTGAATTTCTGCCAAATTTTTTCTTGTGATTGAGTTCCAGTTTTAAAGCATTGTGGTCTGAGAATACGCAGGGAATAATCTCAATCTTTTGGTATTGGTTGAGACCTGATTTGTGACCTAGTATGTGGTCTATTCTGGAGAAAGTTCCATGTGCACTCGAGAAGAATGAGTATTATGTTGTTTTAGGGTGGAATGTTCTGTAAATATCTATGAGATCCATCTGGTCCAGTGTATCATTCAAAGTTCTTGGTTCCTTGTTGATTTTCTGCTTAGATGATCTGTCCATTGCTGAGGGTGGAGTATTGAGGTATCCTACAATTAGCGTATTGTTATCAATATGACTCTTTATTTCGGTTAACAGTTGGCCTATGTATTTGGCTGCTCCCATGTTGGGGGCATAGATATTTACAATTGTTAGATCTTCTTGTTGCATAGACCCTTTAAAAATGATATAGTGTCCTTCTGTGTCTCTAATTACAGACTTTAGTTTAAAATCTAATTAGTCTGATATAAGAATTGCTACCCCAGCTTTCTTTTGAGGTCCGCTGGCACGGAAGATAGATCTCCATCCCTTCACTTTCAGTCTGGACGTATCTTTAGGTTCAAAATGAGTCTCTTGTAGGCAGCATATGGATGGGTCCTGTCTTTTTATCCAATCTGCAACCCTGTGCTGTTTTATGGGAGCATGTAGGCCATTCACGTTGAGAGTGATTATTGAAAGATATGAATTAATTGTCATCATGTTGCCTGTGAAGACGTTGTTTTTATAGATTGTCCCTGTAAATTTCTGTTGTATATCACTCTTGGGGTCTTTCTCCTTTTATAGAACCCCGCTTAATTATTTCTTGCAGGGCCGGCTTAGTGGTCACATATTCTTTCAGTTTCTGCCAGTCGTGGAAGCTCTGCATCTCTCCATCCATTCTAAATGACAGCCTTGCCGGATAAAGTATTCTTGGCTGCATGTTCTTCTCATTTAGTACCCTGAATATGTCTTGCCAGGCCTTTCTGGCTTGCCAGGTCTCTGTGGATAGGTCTGACATTATTCTGATGTTCCTCCCTCTGTACGTAAGGAATCTCTTCCCCCTAACTGCCCTTAAGATGGTTTCCTTCTTTCTAAGATTTGCAAGTTTTACTATTACATGCCGGGGTGTTGGTCTGTTTTCCTTGATCCTGGGAGAGGTCCTCTCTGCCTCTAGGACGCGAATGTTTGTTTCATTCTCCAGATTGGGGAAGTTCTCAGCTACGATTTGCTCAGATACATCTTCTAGTCCTCTCTCTCTCTCTCTCCACCCCCTCCGGGATTCCAATTATTCTGACATTGGAACGCTTCATGGTGTCACGTATTTCTCTGATTCTATTTTCATGGATTCTGAGTTGTTTTTCCATGGCCTCCTCTTTTCCCTTTTTATCTATGATATCGTCTTCCAGGTCGCTTATTCGTTCTTCTGCCTCAGTTGCCCTAGCTGTTAGATTATCTAGATTGGATTGGATCTCATTGATAGCATTTTTAAGTTCTGCCAATTCAGCTTTCATTTCTGCCCTTAGAGCCTCTATGTTGCCATTAATTGATTTCTCCAGTCTAGCCATTGTCTTCTCAATTGCTAGCCTGAATTCCATCTCTGACATCTTGGTTATATCTGCATCCATTTGTAAATCTGCAGCCTAAGTCATGATCTCTGAGTCTTTTCTATTTGGGGGGTTCCTCCTCCTAGTCATTCTGTTGATGGGTGTTTGAGGGAATGTATAGAGTCCAAATTATTGACCAGAACCCAAACAAGATGCACCTGTTTTCTAGGGACCTTAGGGTTGCTGGCCTCTTGTTTTCCCAGCCTGTCTTCTGGGGGAGGGGCCTGCCGCACTGTTACTCAGGCAACCCAGTTTGGGTGGAGTTGCCCTGCCCCCCTGTGGTGGGGGATGGGCTCAGCGGGAATCAGTTTGGGGGGCTTTTGTTCTCTGGTGGCTTTCCCTGGTGGCTTTCCCCATCTCTTCTGAAAGTCAGAGCAGAAGAGACCGTTTCCAACCCTCTGTCTCAGGGCAGAGAGACCACGGTCTGTTCTTCAGTGAGCTCTCCAGGCCACACTCTCTCCGTTTCTGTCCGAGCTGCTATAAACTGCAGCGGCCTGGGTTGTGCGCCCCTCCGCAGCGCCCCCAGTCCTGCCTCCAGGTTGGAGCACGTCTCTGCCCCTTGTGCTTCTAAAACCGCCAGCCGCCCCCAGTTCGCAGGCATGCGACCCTGCCGCTCCGGGTTTCTGCCCCGGGGGCTGCCCTAAAGTCCTTTCCCGGCTGCTACCGGTCTGTGAGTCTGTGCCCCGTCCCCACCGCGCAAGGCTGTCTGTCGCTCACTGGCGGTGTAGGATCCCCACAGCCAGGCACCCTCCCGCTGCCGTTTATCCTCCGATTTCTGCCCGCGGAATCACGGCTCCTCGCTTCGTACCTCGGAACCAACCGCCTGTGATATTCTGTTTGTAGAGATCCAGATCTTCTTACATCTCAGGCTCGTTTCGTGGGTGCTCAGAGTGGTCTGGTAGATACCCAGCTCAATTCCGGGGACCAGTTGGAATAGGGTCCCCTACTCCTCCGCCGTCTTTCCTCTCTCATCTCAAACCTTTTTGTGTCATCTTGGATTTTAATGCCATTGGAACAATTTCCTATACTTTCAGCTATTTCCACTGAGGCACCAAACTATTTTTTATAAGTAATTATTAAGAAGTTTAGAATTTTCTTTTTAATTTCATTAACTCAACAAATGTCTCCCTTTTTCCCTTACTCTTTGTCTCCGTATAACACCACAATGATGTTTTCACACTTAGAGTGCTTTTTATCATTCATTTTTGCTTGAAGGAAGGGTCTTCCTCAAGAAAGGGGAAAATTAGCACACTCCTTTTCTGAAAATATAAACATCAAAAAATACCATGTTCTACTTGGGAATTCAAACACATTAAGAACACTTTATTATTTAGGGAAGTGTTTTCCCAACATAAAAGTTGCTAATATATTCCAGATGTGTATTTATTAGCCATCCAGCTCTACAACTGAAAAAATGTTTGAGATGTTTTTCTAGCTTATTGAAATAGAAATGACTGAATGCCCATAGGCTTTCCACTCGTATGCTATATGTAGTAATCAGATAAGCAATCATACAAGGCATACTGAATTATCTTTAGCTTGGGACATGTGGTTGTCGGTTTTTTTTAAAAGATTTTATTTATTTATTTATCTTATTTATTTGAGAGAGAGAGCACGAGCGTGTGCACACATGCATGCTCATGGGGGGAGGCATAGAAGGTAGAGGGAGGAGAGGGAAAGAATCCCAAGCAGACTCCACAGTGAGTGGAGCCCGATGCAGGGCTTGATCCCATGACCCTGAGATCATGACCTGAACCAAAACCAAGAGTAGGACGCCTAACTGAGCCACCCAGGCGACCCATCACGTGGGTTTTATAAGGTATCCTACCTGCTCTCCAGGTGTGGCAAACAACATATTTTGGTTAGTTGTTTTATGTTGATCTGGCCTCAGTTTTGGGTAAATATGTTTTCTTTGACAACTTGTCTGCATTGACTAGCAGTTTTTTTGGGCTTAGAAAAGTAATCAGAAGAGGGACGAGCAAGATGGCAGAGGAGTAGGAGACCTGGATTTCGTCCAGTCCCAGGAATTCAGCTGGATAGGGATTAAACCATTCTGAACACCTAGAAACTCAACAGGAGATTGAAGAAAAGAATAACAACAACTCTCTGAGCAGAAAAGTGACCACTTTCTGGAAGGTATCCGTACAAGAATGAAATTCATGCCCTAGATAAGCAAACATTTAAAGGACTCGTATCCTTGAAACAGCTGGCCGTGATCCAAAGGAACCAGAGCAGTTGAGAAAACTGTTTATTGGTGGTTTGAGCTTTGAAACTACAGATGATAGTTTAAGAGAACATTTTGAAAAATGGGGTACACTTACAGATTGTGTGGTGATGACAGACCCCAAAACAAAACGTTCCAGGGGTTATGGTTTTGTGACTTACTCTTGTGTTGAAGAGGTGGATGCAGCAATGTGTGCCCAACCACACAAGGTTGATGGGCGTGTAGTGGAACCAAAGAGCTGTTTCTAGAGAGGATTCTGTAAAGCCTGGTGCCCATCTCACAGTGAAGAACATTTTTGTTGGTGGCATTAAAGAAGACACAGAAGAACAGAATTTGAGAGACTACTTTGAAAAGTATGGCAAGATTGAAACCACAGAAGTTATGGAAGACAGGCAGAGTGGGAAAAAGAGAGAATCTGCTTTTGTAACTTTTGATGATCATGATACAGTTGATAAAATTGTTGTTCAGAAATACCACACTATTAATGGGCATAATTATGAAGTGAAAAAAGCCCCTTCTAAACAAGAAATGCAGTCTGCTGGATCACAAAGAGGTCGTGGAGGTGGATCTGGCAACTTCATGCGTCGTGGAGGAAACTTTGGAGGTGGTGGTAACTTTGGCCGTGGTGGCAACTTCGGTGGAAGAGGAGGCTATGGTGGCGGAGGTGGCAGCAGCAGAGGTAGTTATGGAGGAGGTGATGGTGGATATAATGGATTTGGAGGTGATGGTGGCAACTCTGGTGGTGGTCCTGGATATAGTAGTAGAGGAGGCTATGGTGGTGGTGGACCAGGATATGGAAACCAAGGAGGCGGATATGGAGGTGGTGGTGGAGGATATGATGGTTACAATGAAGGAGGAAATTTTGGAGGTGGGAATTATGGTGGTGGTGGGAAGTATAATGATTTTGGAAATTATAGTGGACAACAGCAATCAAATTATGGACCCATGAAGGGGGGCAGTTTTGGTGGAAGAAGCTCGGGCAGTCCCTATGGTGGTGGTTATGGATCTGGTGGTGGACGTGGTGGATATGGTAGCAGAAGGTTCTAAAAAAATTTCAGAAGAAAAGGGCTACAGTTCTTAGCAGGAGAGAGAGCGAGGAGTTGTCAGGAAAGCTGCAGGTTACTTTGAGACAGTCGTCCGAAATGCATTAGAGGAACTGTAAAAATCTGCCACAGAAGGAACGATGATCCATAGTCAGAAAAGTTACTGCAGCTTAAACAGGAAACCCTTCTTGTGCAGGACTGTGATGGCCACAGTTTGCAAAAAGTGCAGCTATTGATTAATGCAATGCAGGGTTAGTTACATGTACATTCCTGAGGGGTTTCACCTGTTGTGGCTTTGTCTTTTTCTTTTCTTTTCATTACATCAGGTATATTGCCCTGTAAATTGTGGTAGTGGTACCAGGAATAAAAAATTAAGGAATTTTTAACTTTTCAAAAAAAAAGAAAAGAAAAGTAATCAGAAAGAATAAAAATTCATTTTTCACTTACACATGGTGTTTTCTGAAGTCTGTGTCCGTCTTTTTTACCAAGTGCTTTGAGTAAATAAAAGTAATTCTTGATTTTTTGTATACAAATTTTATTAGAAAAATATTTTGTTCTTAAAGGGTCATTTGGATATTCTTTGGTGGAAAAAAAAAAAGACAAAAAAAAATAGCTGTTTACTTGGAAGAAAATAACAGACCTCCTGTAACACCCAAGTTTTGCTGCTGTCTCCATCAATGACTCAAATGACTTCCTGCCCTCATCAGCATCAAGGTATAATGTCTTCCCCCTTCATCTGCCATCGGATGATCTTGTTGGGGACAGTTTGGAACATTTATGGACTTTGGCTTGTACCAATATGAGTTATTACATTCCATATGATTAAATCATATATTTCCTGCTACATCAAGGTGATCCAAATATCTGGAGCAAATTCCATTTTGTTGTAGGTAAAAGCAAGCTGCCCTACATTACGTTTGATAGCACAGCATTAAATGTCTGCTACCTTAGGGGTGTTTTTGGCTTTTTAGATTAAAATGCCTGATAAAGACACTTGTATATTTTCATTTACCATTTATTGCCTGTGAGTTGGAAGGCTATTCTCCCAAAATGTTTTTGGTTACAGGAGGGAAAATTTGGAGACAGTGTCTCTGTTACTTCCTCGAGAAAATGAGTCCTTTATTTATATCATCAAGCCACTTATGTCTCTAAATTGTTCTGCTAGTAATTGACACATTCTCCTTTAAAAGTTCTTACACTGTGAGTGCTGTGCTGCTTTAAAAACAGTTAAGAAGTACCTATGCATTTGGAATTCTGTTCCTTTAGGAGGGAAATTAAAAAGAGAGAGAAGGAGGAAGGAGAAAAAGCTAGTCCTCAAAGTGTTTAAGGCTCAAGGGTTGAGGGAAAGAAAAGCATGAAATGCAGAAGAAGAAAACAATGAAAGAAAAATGGTAAGTGTTGACATTCAGAGTGCAGAGTTAACTGCACATCTGAGAAAGCCAAAATCACAGGGAACTAGTGCCTCTTTCACAGCAAGGATTAGGGGTTTTCAGGGTCCCAGAACTATCTGCAAGAGAATGCAGACACTTAAAATTATGTTTGTTTATATTCAAGTATAATTAACACACAGTGTTAGTTTAGTTTCAGGTGTACAATAGAAAGATTCAGTAATTCTCTACACTTCTCAGTGCCCCAAGATAAGTGTGCTCTTAACCCCCTTCCCCTCTTTCAGCCATCCCCCCACCTCTCCCCTCCCTCTTGGCAACCACCAACTCGTTCTCTGTATTAAGGGTCTGGGTTTTTTGGTCTCTTTTTTTCTTTGTTCATTTGTTTCTTAAATTCACATATGAGTGAATCATATGGCATTTGTCTTTCTCTGACTTATTTCAGTTAGCATTATCCCCTCTAGGTCCACCCATGTTGTTGCAAATGGCAAGAGTTCATTCTTTTTTATGGCTGAGTAACATTCCATTCCTCTATTGATGGACACTTGGGTTGATTCCATTTCTTGACTATTGTAAATAATGCTGCAGTAAACACAGGAGTACATGTATCTTTTCAATGTAGTGTTTTTGTCTTCTTTGGGTAAATACCTAGGAGTAGAATTACTGGATCCTATGGCATTTCTATTTTTAAATTTTTTGAGGAACCTCCATACTGTTTTCCACAGTGGCTGCACCGGTTTGCATTCCCACCAACAGTGCACAAGGGTTCCTTTTTCTTCACATCCTCACAAACACTGTTATTTCTTGTGTTTTTTATTTTAGCCATCTGACAGGTATATAGTGATAGTTCACTGTGGTTTTAATTTGCATTCACCTGATGATTAGTGATGTACAGCGACTTCCCACGTGTTTGTTGGTCATCTGTATGTTTTCTTTGGAAAAAAATGTCTATTCAGGTCCTCCGACCATTTTTTAACTCGATTATTTGGGTTTTTTGGTGGTGAGTTGTATACATTCTTTATGTATTTTGGATCTTAGTAATCACTATCAGATATATCATTTGCAAATACCTTCTCCCATTCAGTAGGTTGCCTTTTTGTTTTGCTGATGGTTTCCTTCACTGTGCAGCGCTTTTTATTTTGGTGTAGTTCCAAGAGTGTAATTTTGCTTTTGTTAAAAAAATATTTCTACAGCTAATGTCAAAGAAATTATGAGAATGTTGGTGCTTTTAACAACACAGGTTCCAGGGCCCCACACCATTGATGATCTATCAGAAGAGCTAAGGAGAGACCCAAGGATTTGCATGTTAACCACTTCCCAGGTGATTTCCATGCACCATGGAGCCTGCGAATTGCTTACATATTCAGTCCAAAGCACTGAAAAATACCACTGGCCTAACCTCTGTCTAGTTGGCTTTTAATTTGTCAAAAAACAAAACCATATATATCTCAGCCAGTTACCACCGTGCTTTGAAGAATGACGTCCTCCCTTCCCCCAGTGGCATCCCCATCAAAGCCTCTCTTTCCTGGTCTCCACACCTCTAGCAGCCTCCTTCTCGGGGCCTTGCCTTCCCGCTTCAGCCCTTCTCCGCCTCCCACCCCATTCCCCAAAAAGTGGCCAGAGGTTTTTGAAAAATGAAAATAAGGCCCTATTTTTTTTTCCTGCCTAAAACTCTCCAATGGCTTTCTGTAACACTCACTACAATTCAGACACTTCTCTTGGGCTGCAAAGCAACACAGGATGGAACCTCTCCCGACCTCTCCTCTCCAACCTCACTTTACACCATTCTCCCCTTGCTTTCTGCTGGTCCTCGTGTGCCCGCCACTGACGCTTTCTTTCAGATCCTCTAGCATGGTAAACCTGCTTCTCCCTTAGGGCTTTTGAACTCTGAACTGAATGGGCTAAACTTGAGAGGGTATAATCAGAAAAGAGCTTTGTTCTTTTCCAACCAGTGCTCTGGGAAATACTCAGCTGACTTGCAATGAGAAGTAACTAAGCCATAGTGATCTAATGCGTGGTATGATGAATACAGACAATAATGCGCTATGCAGGAAGCGTGTCACATGATATATATCACAATAGCAATCATATTACAACATATAAGTGTATCAAAGTAGCAAGTTGTACACCTTTAAACTTACACAATGTTATGTCAAATTTATTCAATTAAAAAAATGCTCTCCCCCTCCCACTCAAGCTATGTCAGACAGTGCTGTTCGCCTTCTACTCACTTTCTAAATAAAAAAAATGTCACCTCACCCCCAGTGTAATGCTTGTCGCCTCTCCCTTGCTCAGGTCTAGCCCTGTGCTCGGAACTGGCAGGAGGAGGCAGCTCAGAGGTCCTCATTCCCTCCTCTTCATGCCATCTTCTCCTACTTACCACCTGGTTCCCCCGGTTGGGGACAAAGTGAAGAGAGATTAGCAAAAGAGATGTGATGGCTGGTTTACATACCTGTGTTGTCTTCACTTGAATTGTCTCTTGCTTTCAAATGCCCTCTGTCGTCGCTGACAGCAAGATGTTAGCTCTTCCGTGTAGGGTACACCATACATTCTTTAGAGTCATCTCCACCACCACCCGGACCACCATACTGTGCTGTCCCTTGATGTGACCAATGCATTCTCTGACTGGTTATTCAGACCTCCATAGTTCCTCCATCCATGGCACACCCTTGGGACCCTCTTTCTCAGCAGACAGCCTTTGGGTGAAGCCCTCAGGCAGTCTCAAGTTATGTTGCCTCCAAAGAGGCCCATATGGTCCTTGGGTACTTTCTCACACTGGCACCCCACCAACCCCCGAGCTGTGGTGCCCTTCCCTGCTGTTCTCTCCCTTCACCTGACCATTTCCAACTTCCCCAGCCAGCTTCCCATCTTCAGACTTCTGCATTCAAGGTTTGGGCAACAGCTCTTTGCATCCTAAACCCCAGATCCTCCAAGAACTACCCTTCACATTTCTCTGATAGCAGCAGGAGGCAGATCTGAGTTTCTGTAAGCAAGTTCTGAGAGAGGGCATAGGATTCCAGTTTCCCCTTCTTGCAAACACCCCCTCACCCACCCAAAGTGTTCAATTATTGCTTCCTACTAATGACTTAGAGGAGGGACCAGGACGAATCCCTTCTCCCCACAGAAAAAGGAAAAGAAAATGCCATGGCACTTTCTTCCCTACAAATACACTTCGGAGCAGGCTGTACTCAGTGACTCTCTAGCGATTTCTTATACACAGTCTTGTATAAGCAGCATGCCCACCTCCCAGCAAGTCCCAGGGAGGATGTTGCTGGTAGTGGGCTATAGAACTAAAGGAGACTCTATCACCCTCTACTTTCAGTTTTGAGAATTCAGTCACCCTAAAAAGAAAGCCCTAATTCCATAGGCTGTTCCGTTCCCACTGCTTCAGTTACCCATCGCTGTGTGACAAACTATCCCCAGAAGTAGTGACTTAAAATAACAAGTTACTCTTTCTCACAATTCTGTGGGTTGATTCACCTCAGCTGGGCAGTTTTTCTCTTCCGTGTGGAGTGTGTTCAGCACTTGGTTGTGTATAGCTGCACTGGTGCGGAAGGCTGATGAAGTCTTGACTCATGAGTCTGGAACCCAGATGTAGCTCCGCGGAGCCCCTCTTTGTAGCTTGGGCTTCCTGACAACATGGCGGCTTCAGAGTCGTTGCATTTATGCAGAGGCAGCTGGCTTCAAAATGGGATAGCAGGAGCTGCCGGACCTTTTCGGAACTAAAGTCCTGGAACTGGAGGTCACCAGGCCGGCCCAGCTTCAAGTGAAGGAAAGAGACTACTCCACCTCTGGTTAGGAGCATTGGCATGCCCATATAGGAAGAGAAGGGTTGGTGGGAGCCATCTCTGGAGACTGTTTATCATACTGACCTCTTTGCCTAGAATATTCTTTTTAATGTGGCCCCCGGCCTCCTTCTCACCGTCCAGTTCTCAGTCCAAATGTCCTCACCAGGCCCATCACCAATACCACCATCCCACATAACCTTACAGTCATTCTGGTTCACTTTCTTCATTTCTTGTTCTTTGTTTATTGTATTTTGCCATTATTTATTATATATATTTTTTATTATCTATTTGTATACTGTCTATCCATAATGCCCCTCTCCCCACTGGAACATCAGTTCCCTAATAGAAAGGAATTTGGCTTACTTATTCTCTGTAGTCTCTTCATCATCTAGAAAAGATACAGGAATCTGTAACTCTTTGTCAATAAATAACACCTAGCTCAGTTCTCCCATGTTCAAAGCCAGCTCCCAATAACAGAGGCTGATGGACACAAATGTCTTTATAGCCATCTAAGGTTTCATGGTAGAGTAGCATTTTTAGAACATTCATTTATAATTTTTTTCTCTACAATAACAGAGACAATTTCTCAGTGGAAGTCTGAAATAAAATCAGTGTTCCGACTCTAATAACACTTTGGATTTTTTTTTTTTTTTTTTTTTGGATATAATGACCTCGGGTTTAATGAAACTTCTGAATTCAATAAACAGAATTTTTTCCCCTGGGCAAAGTTAAGGGAGAGCATTCATGTTACATCTTTGATTTTCTTTCTCATCAGAGTTTGATGTTATCATAAACTAACATCATTAAGGGGACATACCTTTAGGTGGGAATCAACAACCTAGAGCTTTTATGTAATTATTTTTGGAGGGATCATAATAAATAACAGTTAAATGTCTTAAGCACTTACTTTGTGCCAGGTCCTGGGCTAACTGATTCATGTGGGCCAACTCTTGGGTTATTCTAAGCATAAAGACAAGAAAAGTCTTCCACTGTCTTTGTGCAGGTGTCTGTGACCTCCAGAAATACACCCTTTATGAGTTTCACCCTTTGAACAACTTCCCTCCTGGTCCTCTGCAAACTCTCCAAGAAAAGGCACCCTGATCTACAAGATACTTAAATTCCCTTTTACCCCAGCCCTAGAACAACTGTGTTATAATATACCTTACTTAAGTGGGCATAAGACTCAAACATTTCTTTCTTACTTTGAAATGTCAGGCAACTCTTACCCTCAAAATAGTGTCTGTCTACTTCATCAGGAAATACCAATTATTTGAGCATTAGTTGTCTCTTTTAAATTATATTTCTATTTAATGACATCTTTCTGCAAAGAAGTAAGGACATTTGCAAGCTCAATGATTTATACTTCTTATTATGCATACCTGTTAATACCTTAAATAACAAACTTTGAATGTGAATATGTAATTATAGGATATGTTAAGTGTTGTTCTAAATATCACTTTTTGTTAAAATCCTCCCAAACCATTTAAGTGTGTTCTGGCCTTCTAAAATGACCAGTGTGCCCAGGCTTTTCACAAATGCCATTCCATAAGGCACAGAACTGAGAAATGCTTGGAAATACATCCATCCAGTGGTTGCCTCTCAATGCCCATAACTGAGCTGACTATTCCATGCTGAAAACTATGGTCTCGAGATCACTGTTCATCTAATTGATGGCTACTGTCTTCATCACACAGCTGTTAGCTCATCAAGAAGATAGTTAATAAACTTGGCAATATACATTGCATTAACTTTTTTGCCCTAAGGTTAATAATGAGATTATTTTTAAATGTGCTTTTGATGTGCAAAGCTTCCCTAATAAATATGATTAAGTAAAATAAGTTGAGAGGAAGACCATCAATTCAATGAAGATTGCTTAACATTAGGCAGTAGGTTTAAATTTGAGTAAAAGGAAATTTAGTGTCTGTACTTCATGGCTCTTAAAGAGCATTTGGCTGTGACCCAGACACTGAGCTTTACCTTTGTTGAGCTAAGCCAGGAAAACACTGAGTTATGCATCAACAGGATGGTCTTCAATGGAGCATTATTCAGGAATTTATTTTTGCATACAATATGTTCTTTTTTCCTTTTCTTCATATCAAAATGAGCATTATGATTCTTTGCAAGAATAATAATAGAACATATTCTAAGACTAAATCAATGAAGGGAATAAACAATGTTGAAATAATAGACTCCTAAGATCAAAATGTGTTTTATTAAAGAAACTTTGTCCCAAAAAGTTATGTGAATTTCATATTAAATATTAAACCTTTCTAAAATCTATTTACTCAATTTTTCAAAAACAGCACAATGTAAAACGCACCTATTGTTACTACTACAACTACCTTCACTGCAACCATCTCTAATATTCATCCTTCTGAGTGCTAACATTTTAGTCCTTATTGACTTAATCAATATTAGACAAACTCCAACAATAAAAATTAGCTATATGACATTTACAACAACAAGGATTATACCGATCAGTAGAAACACATTTGGTGATAAAATTCTCCTTATTTTAGTTTTGATAAGTTTTATTAAGAAAAAATCGTCCTGGATTTAAACTTGCTATCATTTGTCCAGGTCTAAAATAATGTTTAAAAAAATATTTTTATGTAGTTAAACTAGTCACTTCCTCCTGTGTCCATCAAATGACTATAATGACCATAATGATGACATCAGTTTGGGGGTGATGGCGAACACCTTTGAAGAGAGGAAATTAATTTATATTTGAATGGGATCCATTTTTTTTCAAGTACAAAATCAGTACTCTCTGCCCTCTTAGCACAAAACGTACTTCCTGGGACAGGAAAATTTCATTCAGGCTTCCTGGACTCAGCCTCCGCTCTGATTTAATCTTGGCTGAAGGGGAGAATCAGAGTAGATGTCATAAAGGAGGAGCCTCTAGTCTCCTCTTGTTTTAGAAGAGAGAGGACAACTTCTACAGTAGCTTCCTCCACCAGACATAATCTCCATTCACTAATTGCTTTAATGGGTTCCATTTCTTCATTAGATGACAGACTCTAGGCATCTGGAGTATTTGTCAGAGAGGAATTTCTACTTTCAAGAAGAGCTACCCAAATTATTTTTGAGCCAAAGTACTCTTTCTCTAGATTTCACAAGAAGATGAATGGCACCACAGATCTTTTGTTTTCAAAACTCTCATGACTAAGTCAATAAATATTGTCTTACTCTTCAAGAACAGCTATACAAAATCTTCTTGAGCCAAAGTATGTTTTCTTTAGATTTCTATAAACGAGGGAATGGAAGTATAAACCTTTTGTTTTCAAAACCCTCATGTTCAAGTCAATAAATATTTAAAGTCCATAAGCTACTGAACTAAGGAGAAGACAGACATAAGAGTTGAGGGGGTCCAACTGAAACAGGAAAACAAACAAAAAGCCACATTTCTATCTTCCAGTTGCTGATATCTGGTGGGAGAGAAAGACATGTTCTAACAATCTGGTATAAACTGAGCTGTGATAAGTCTTACAAGGGAAGCTCAATCTCATTGGGGCTGATAGGAATGTGTGTATCTGGGAAAGCTTTCTGGAGTGCTGGCAATTCGGTTGAAGCTTCAAGGTCTTTAACAATGTGGAAGAGAATTACGGACCCAGGAAAGAACTTGCACAAAGTCCCAGCAACTTGAGGTCTCAAATTCCATTCTAGGAAGTAGGCTACAGTGTGAGATATACAGAGGATGCTGTGGGATGAAGTGGAAGATATAACTGCAAAAAGAATGGAGGGTCTTTCTCATTTTTCTGTGACTCCTTTTGTCATTACTATTCAGAAGGGCATAAACATATAGGCCATTCCCAGAATGTGTCATACTACAGTAACACTACCCAGAATCCAGAAGTTGATGCCCGAAGGTTCATGCATCCCCCCTGTCAGCCCCTCATCCTGTAATGAGGCCATCTCAGGGGGTCCCAAGTCAGTCTCCTCTCTATAGCTTCCAATATTCTTTCTTTTCACCATGGTTTTCTAGAGGTGGGGACTGCAAACCTTTTCTAAAAAGGGCCAGATGGTAAGTATTTTAGGTTTCACAGGCTAAACAGTCTTTGTCACAACTACTCAATGCTGCTATTGTAGCATGGAACCAGCCATGGACAATACAGAAACGATTGGTGTGGCTGTATTTCAAGAAAACTTTACTTAGAAAGCAGATGGCAGACCAAATTTGGACCATCAGTTGTACTTTATGGACCCCTGTTACAAGTCCAAACACCTCTGCCTTCTCCAAAGAATCTTAGTTATTCCTACTCTCTGTCTCCAGTCCGGATTATTAGTTATTTGAAACCAGCAGATTTCCCACCTTGAGGAATCTGGGGCAAGATCTAATTTTGGAGGCAAGGATGAAAAGAAATTGGTCTTTCTTATCTAACCCTCAAGATGAAGGTTTGTCTAGAAGACAAACTTTTTAGCGTAACCATAGAGTGTTATTGTGCTTGCTATGTCTCTCTTTTTTCTAGTTTTACCCAAGATACCTTTCTGCTAATTTAGCTCCTTTGGGCCAGGGCTTGAGAATGTAACTAGCTGTATACTATATATTAGGAAGGAGGTCAGCCAGACGTGGAAGGATGAGAGAGGAAGAAAAATACCATTTTACTGTATTTGTAATCTCCAAACCTAGTTACTGAGTGCCTATCATTTATCAATCCACTGATTTTCCTCTAACTTAAATTATTATAACAAAGGAACAAAGAAAACGAAGCATTTTAACTTTATATAGAATGGAGAATATTGAAGGTTTTTGAGCAGAGGAAAGATGTGTTCAGAATTTCTTAAGGAAATATAATTATGATAATAATGTATAATAAAGACTGGAAGCAGAAGAACCAGTGTGCTTTAGTTAAAAAGTCTCAGTGCCTGCCAGAAGTTTGAGGGGATGGAGGGATGACTAGAAAGAGGGAAGAGATATAAGAAGTTTGCTTTAAGATTACAGTCTAGACCCAGTGCCACTCTGTGGTCAAGCAGTATGCAGATTGTATTTTTCAAGATGGCTACAATAAGACTCCCCATCCAACATGTCTCTTCCTGTGTGATGCTCACACTCCTCCCATAGAGCGTGGAGGTTTTGTTTCTCTCCTTGAATCTTGGCGGAGACTGTGATGCTATGTGATAATTGGAATTTCCAAGGCTAGGACATGAAAGGCCATACATATTTCACCTGGTCCTCTTGGGACACTCATTCTGGAACTTAGCCACTGTGCTGTGAGAAACGTAGCAAGACCACAGAGAGGCCAAGTGTAACTTTCTGGCTAATGTTCCAGTTGAGGTCCCAGCCACTAGCCAGCAGTAACCTCCGGACATAGGGAGTAGGTGAGCTACAAGATGACTCTAGCCCCAACACCATCTGCTACAATAGCATGAGATGCCCCCAGGCAAAAACTGCTTAACTGAGCCCAGTTAACACCCAGAATAATGAGAGAAAACAATGAAGGGATTTTTGTTGTTTTGATGTGATTCCTTTTATGGCATTAAATAAGTACAATGGGTATAAAAAGAAGAAGCCCAGGTGGGTGGTTGTTGCTATTCAATAAACCAGTAGAAAATAATAGCTAACAATATCATACCTAGTTCTTATGTTCACTTTTTATATTCTGATCAAATGGACCATGATCTCTTTTAAGGATCACCATATTGCCCAGCTTTCTTAAGTGTACTACCAGGATTGACAGGATCCTGCTTTCTCCACAGCAAATGGCCTACAGAAGCAAGAAGCTGGGATAATACACATTATCCTCAAATTATTATCCATATATTTAATTTAAAAATAAAAAATAGGGGTGCTTGGCTGGCTCAGCTGGTGGAACCTGTGACTTTTGATCTCAGGGTTGTAAGTTCAAGCCCCAAGTTGGGTGTAGAAATTTCTTAAAAATAAAATCTTTAAAAAAATAAAAATAAATAAAAATAAAAAGTACTGCTCATCCCTCCATAGGTACTAGGCTGAGAGAATCAAGGTATCAAATCCTAGAGATGCAATTCATTTTTAAGAGTAACCTCACAAAAATTACCTCTTTATTTTTAACATATTAATTCATCTTTTACTTTTTTTTACTGATGCAGTCACATATCTCCTGGGATCACTTCCAATCTTGATAAGGCCCTGTGGCATGTACTTAAACCTAATATAGCAGCAATTCCAGTGACCTATCATTCACTTGGATGCAACGAAATGCATGACTTAACAGGGTCACATTCTTGGGCTAATGCTACTCCCCAGTCTGACAATGGGCAGCTGCATGAGCTTGTCCAAAGATACAGAATGTGACCACTCCTGCTTCCAGCCAACACCCATCCCCTTCATTCTCTGCAAACAAAATTCTCTCCCACTTTAGGGCAAAGAATAATATCACCTCTCTGACTTCTGCTGCCCATTCCTTCCTCTCACACAGTTTAAGAAGAATGTGTCTTTTCTATTCAAAGCCAAAATCTTCATCTCTCTTCCTAAGGCGACCTCTTCCCACCTTCTCAGAGATAGTCTGCATAAGTAATTCCCTCTTTCTGATATCTTCAGCTTCTCCCTCTCCCTTGACTCTTGACCCTCTGTCTATAAAATTAAAAAAACTTTCCCATTCTAGAGAATAAGTCCTCCTTGTGCTCACATCCCTTTAGATGCCTCCCTATCTTCCCTTTTCAACCAACCTTCTTGAAAATGTTGTCAGTATTTGTTTTCCCTTGCTCAATTCCTATTCATTCCTTGTTCTGATGACATCTGGATATTGACCATATCATTTGAATTGTTAGGTTCACCAATGACCCTCTGAAATTATTTCCAGTCTTACTGAACTTGATCTTTGTGTCTTTAGAGATTTTCCACCATGCCATCCTTTGTAAATAATCTATCTTCCCTGATTTCCATATCACTCTCCGCTAATCGGACTTCTCTTTCTTCCTACCCTTCTTCCTTCTTTCCCTCAACAACATACAGGGTCTTCTATCCGTCAGCTCAACCATCATACAGACTATCATAAATTGGGTGGCCTATACGAGAAATGTATTTTCTCACTGTTCTCAGAGGCTAGCAGTCCCAGACCAAGACACCAGCTGATTCAGTTCCTGGTGAAGGTCCTCCTGGCTTGCAAATGGCCACCTTCTTCTTGTTTCGTCCTCACACGGAAGAGAACTCTCTTCCTCTTCTTAGAAGGCCATCAGTCCTGTTAGATGAAGGCCCCATACTGAGGACCTCACTTAACCTTAATTACCTCCTAAATATCCTATCTCCAAATAGGGTCACGTCAGAAGTTAGGGCTTCAACACAGGAACGGGGGAGGAGGGGACATATGTTACATATATACATACATTACGTATATATACATATACGTAACATGTATAATATGTATAATACACATACATATACGTAATATGTATAATTTGTTGGCTTTTGCTTTCATGCTTGTTATTGCAGAGCCTAAGATGGATGCTATAGTTATAATGAACTCTTCCTCAGATATCTTCCTTGAAAGGCTGAAAACAAGCAAATCTATGTGCTGGGTCTTTTTTTGAGCAAGAAAAACAGTAGCAGCCCTCAGGCTTCCCCTTATTTCTTCCTGGCCAGCACCGCCTCACATATCACTGGCAAAGGTGAATTTCCATGATTGGCTCAGCTTAATCACTACCCATTTTCCTGGGACAATGGAGGGGTCTTATTCTACAACACAAAGGGCCTACTGGCACGCAGGCAGGAGGACACAGATTCCTTGCATCGTCCTCACTATACGCTCTTGGTCTTCCTCATAATGTCCTCTTCCCTCAGTTAGCCCCTGAAGTTTTGTTCTTCCCCAGGACTTCTTTCTTGTACTGCTATGCTCTCTACACACTCTTCCCAGTTCACCTCATTTACATTCACTGTTTGCATTGGGCCTTAAACATTATAAACCCCCAAATCCTTTCCTCCAGTCTAGATCTCCTTTTTGGCTAAGGTCACACAGATCCAAAGGTCTTCCTGGCATGTCTACCAGGATTTGCCACGGACATCTCAAAGTCAACATGTCAAAAAGAGAAATCATTGTTTCTGCCCTTATCTGCCGTTCATCTTCCAGCTCTTTAGCATTCTCCCTATTGTTTGATGGTAGCACCCCATAACCTTTCACGCAAACAAACAAACCACCATCATCTCAGGTGCCTCCTTCTTCCTTCTACGTCTAGTTACCAGTTCCGGTCGTCTCCTTTCAACATACCTCACAAGTTTCCACCTTCCTTCATCCCCACTGCCACTGCCTTGCCCCTGTGGCTTCATTTCCTACCTCTTCCCTTCTGTCTTATTACATTTATCAATCCAGGACCCACTTACATTAATGTGTACCTTTATTCATACATCCTCCATCACGACAAAACTTAAAGGTACAAGAAGACAAGGACCTTCTCTTCCACATTTTTGTACCTATTGCAGTTACAGCCACCGGGGCATAAGTTCAGTTCAGCTGCCCCAACGCATGCATACAGAAATAATAATGCAGTCTTCTTGCACCAGGCTTTCTTTCTCATCTCAGCATAAGATACTGGAGAGAAGAACCTCTATTGTTCACCTCCTTTCTACCTTCTCAAAATACCAAGTACAGTGCTTTCCGCCAGTGATGACAGAAACATTCAAAAACATTAATAGATTAATGTTCAAGTCCATGGTGTCTTCTGACTCTCATGTCTTATGATTCTGTGATTATAAGATTACTGAGAGAAGCAAGTTCATTCTGACATAAATAAGTCCATTAATTGGGTAAGGGAAAGTACGATCCCTGATGATGTGCTCAACTAATTGGCTCAACAAAATGTATATAGCTTATTTTTAGCAAAAGGAGATAAATTGCAATATCTGAAGGTTTCAATGGCATAAGTTTCCTTTTGGAAAACACTATTTAAGAACAGCAATGTATTCCTTTGAATTTCGGTCACAGTTTGAATGCATAGCATCTATGATTCTATTGGAATTACTGGGATAAGTCATAGCTACTTCCTTTCTTCAATGAAATTTTATCAGCATAATGACTATTTTCAATTATTTAAGCTAAATAATGAAAACTAAAATATGATTGAAATTCTAAAAGACAATTGATCATACCACATTTATACATATTTTGACTAAGTTGAGTGAAATTTGCTTTGCTTCTAAAAACAACTTAAATGATTTTTAATTATGCAAACTGGAGTAGCCATCCAGAAAACAGTACGGAGGCTCCTCAAAAAGGTAAAAATAGAACTATCCTACAATCCAACAATTGCCCTACTAGGTATTTACCCAAGGAATACAAAAATATCAATTCAAAAAGATATATGCACCCTGATGTTTAAAGCAGCATTATCTACAACAGCCAAATCATGGAAACAACCCAGTGTCCATTGACTGATGAATAGATAAATAAGATGTGGTGTACACACACACACACACACACACACGAAAATTACTCAGCCATAAAAAAGAATGATATGGCTGGAGCTGGAGAGTAGTATGCTAAGCAAAATAAGCCAGTCAGAAAAAGACAAATACCACATGATTTCACTCATATGTGGAATTTAAGAAACAAAACAAATGAGAAGGAAAAGAAAAAGAGAGAGAGGCAAACTAAGAAACAGACTTAACTAATAGAGAACAAACTGATGGCTACCAGAGGGGAGGTGGGCAGGGACATGGGTGAAATAGGTGATGGGGATTAAGGAAGGCACTTGTCATGATGAGAACCAGATGTTATATGGAAGTGTTGAATCACTATACTGTACACCTAAAACTAATATTACACTGTATGTTAACTAACTGTAATTTAAATAAAAACTAAAAAAAGAAAAAAGATTTTTAATTACTTTGTTACAAATAAAAAATAAATAAGTTACCCCTCTAAGGAAGTTCTTATTTTCATCTCATTATTGACATTCTTCTTACTTTGAAAATTTCACACTTAAAATTATCATCTTTACTCATAAATTTGCCTTATATTTCTCAAGGTATGAGGAGCAATGTCCTGTCTGATCTATTTAACTACATCTAAACCACATGTTAACCTCATGAGGTCGATAAACCAGACATAATTTCACAGATGAGGAAACTGTCACCTTCATCCAATATCACATGATTATGAAGTGACAGAACCAGAACAAGACTCAATATTTCTGGTATTTTAGTCTAGTGCACTTTGAAACCTGGCAACCATTCTAAACTCAAAAAGTAAATCTCCCTCTGCTTTTTGTAGAATGGCACTAGAACTGTACTTGGGATATCCAAAGTTTAAAATTTCTTGTAGGATTCTGATTACTTCTTTCTTTTTGCCATTTCAGTTTTGAAACAGCAACCCATGGGAAGTTATCCAAGGTTTATACAGTGAAAATTTTACTTCTCAGGACTTAGGAAGGTCTAGCCAATATTTTCAAAATAGAAAAAAAAAAACCAAACCTGTTCTTCATGTAATATTCATAAGACAAATGAATTTTTAAAACTTGCAAAGATGGCTGAGTTATAACTTCACAAGGTATATTTCAAAACATGTTAGAGATCTTCTGCTTGTGGCCATCACAAAATAACTTGTGAACAGACTAATCTTCTCACCAGAGACAGCTATAATGCTGGACAAAATATAGAAAATGATTATTTTGAGATGCGAGACATAGACAACAGAGATCTACGATCCCTGAGAAAAAGAGACATGAGATGAACATCACAGTTATACCAGCTTTCTGCCTGGAGGCACTCTGCAAATGGTAGAGCAGGGGGAAGGAGCCAAAGATAGTGCAGCAGTCTCACTGGGCTCAGTAAACAGATATTATAGCTCTGGGCTACCGAGGTGGCTTGAAAGAGTGGTGTAGGAATGGAGACAAGAGAGCCATGCAGAAAAGAAACTCCAGAATTCTGCATATGGTTCCCCTTGGTCTTTGGTCCAATACAAAACTGTGTATGCATGAGGCAAGAATCTAGAAGATGGGGCAAAAAACAAGTACTGAAGAAAGAAAAATTGCTAAGGAAATTGGAGCTGAGCAACTACTAGAACTCACCCCAGGCTGTGAGAGATTTGAGTCCTAACCAGTTGGAGCGAAGACACCTCACAAAATAACCCTGACTTTCCCCCAGAGGGAAAGTCATGCTAATCTAGTTCCACAGTAAAAGCTACTCTAAAATTTTCCTCACAAATCTTAACAATAATCCTTGGAAGTGTCAGGCTTAAATAACTACCTGCTAGAACAAAACTCAATATTCTATTCTATTAAGAAAGAAAGAAAGAAAGAAAGAAGATAAAAGCCAGCTATTCAGCAACATAGCATCCATAGTATCTAGTATATAATAAAAAATTACTAGACATTGTGAAGAAGTAGCAAAACATGACGCAGAACCAAAAGAAGTCGGACAATACAAAGTAAAATAGTTCATTTTTAGAAACATGGAATGAATCTCAATTTTCTAATGCTTATTAGTAAGTATACATTTTTAGGAAAGGACTATTTTCTAAATATATAAAGTGATAAAGAGTAAGTCTTAAAAGAAGTTAGGAAAAAAATTACAAGAGTGACTGGTAACCTTATTAGAAACAAAGCAAGCCAGATGGCATTAAACTGGCATATTTAAAGTACTAAAAGGAAAAAAACAAACTCTAAAATCTTATGAAAATAGGTTTCAAAAATGAAGGAAAAATAAAGAAATTTTTAGACAAATGCCAAAAGAATCTGCAACCAACAGATAAGAACTACAAGATATATTAAGGGAAGTTCTTCATATTAAAAGAAAATGAATGATATTAGACAGAAATTTAGTCTACACAGAGGAACGGAGAATTCCAGAAAAAAGTAAATATGTAAATAAATATAAATGATTATTTTCTTTTAGAAAAAAGTTTACTTCAACTCTCACTGTCTAGAATCTACTTTTTAAATCTTCTATCCCCTGTAGTTATCAGCTGCATGTACCAGGCCTCTAGAAACTAGTAGTTAAACTGAACCAACTGGATGGGAGTAACTATGTATAGGGCTTGTTTTCCAAAGAAGAGCGATGTTTAGAGTAGCGAAATTCTAAGCCTATTTAGGCATGTTGTAAAACTGTTCAAAAAGTAACTCAGCAAGTTCTGTGAGTGGAAATGTAGTGCTTAAGTCACATTCTGCTTTAAAAAGTTGTAACAAATACAAACAAATTTAAAAAAAAGTTTACTTATTTTTAGTAATCTCTATACCCAACATGGGGCTTGAGTTCATGACCCCAAGATCAAGAGTTGCATTCCCTTCTGACTGAGCCAGTTCAACACCCCTGGTTTTTTTCTTATTGCTTAATTCCAGAAAGATGGAAATGTACTATTATAAGTATATATGTACTTATATACATATAATATGTCTTATATATAATATATATTTATTTATTTATATTTATGTAGACTGTGATATGTCAAGGATGCATGGTAAACTGAAGGGTAACTAGTTTAAAAAAATAAATAAAAGAGGCAAAACTAAAAGACCCATAGAGGACATAAAATAGAATCCTAAATAAATCTTCCTCCAAAAGAAAGCACTAAAAGAGGAACAAAGAACAAAGATCTAATGGGACCAAAAAACAAAAAAGAGCAAATACAAGATGAGATATTTAAACACAATCATATTTATTACAATTACATTAAATGGGACTGACACTAGTTAAAGGAAAAGATCATTGGACTGGATTTTTTTTTTAAAAACAATATGGCTTCTTATAAAAGGATGAAAAAAGATATTCCACTCAAATAGTCATCATAAGAATGCTGAGCTGCTATGCTAATATTAGACAAATTAACTTCAGGACAAAAAAATATTATCAGAGATAAAGAGGGACACTTTGTAATGGAAACATGATCGCTTTATCAAGATGCCATTAAAATCATAAATGTGTATACCCCTAAACACAGAAATTCAATATATACAATGGAAAACCTGATGGACAGAAGGGAGAAATAGGAAATTCCATATTTAAAGTTTTAAATTTCAATACTCCTTTGTCAGGAGTAGACAGAATAAGTATATAAAACACTCTGTGTGGCTGTAGTAGATTTAAAGTGCATTATCAGCTAGCTTGACGGGCACAATACACATTTTTTCCCCAAGTGATCATGGAGCATCTACCAATATAGGCCATATGTCGTGCCATAAAACAAGCTACAATAAATCTAAAGAACTGAAACCATACAGGGTATATTCTCTGATAGCAAAGTAACTAGAAAATTATTTTAAAATAGATATCAGAAGGGGCGCCTGGGTGGCTCAGTCAGTTAAGCGTCTGCCTTCGGCTCAGGTCATGGTCCCAGGGTCCTGGGATCGAACCCCACATCGGGCTCCCTGCTCAGTGGGGAGCCTACTTCTCCCTCTGCCTGCAGCTCCCCCTGCTTGTGCTCTCTCTCTCTCTCTCTCTCTGTGACAAATAAATAAAGTCTTTAAAAAAAATAGATATCAGAAAAATCTCAAGGATCTGAAAATTAAGGAACCTACGTCCTGAGACCTGGGTCAAGGAAGAAGTAGAAAATATTCTTAAATCAATGATAATGAAAATACCACATTTTCAAATTTATTGGATGTAGTGTTTGGGGACAATTATATATTCCTATTTGCTTATTTCAAAAAAGAGTAAAGGATTAAAATCAACAGTGATTGCTTTCACTCCGAGAATCTAGGAAAACACCTTCTTTAGACTGACCAAAGTAAGAACAAAGAAAACACAAATTACCAATAACAAGATGGAAGAGAGGATATCAGTAATGATCTACAGACATTAAAGGAATAATAAAGTATATGAACCACTTTGTATCAATAACTCTAACAATTTAGATCAAAGGGCAAAATTCTTGAAAGCCACGAATTACTAAAACTGACATAAGAGGTGACAGAAAATCTGAATAGCCTTACAATAATTAAAGATACCTATTTTTAATCAAAAATCTTCCCAAAGAAAACTCCAGGCCCAGATGGCTTCACTCATGTATTCTATCAAACAACTAAAGAAGAAATAATATCAATTTTGCAAAATGTATTAGAGCTCAAAATATGGTTTTTCTCTTTACTTTTTGATTTCTAACAGTAGCACTAATTTTAGAGATTGGCCCAATGTCTAAATGGTAACTATTATAAAAAATCTTAAAAATTGGGTTGAGGAAATAGAACTGAATCAGAACAAGAAATCTAACTCAAAAGCACCAATGTTTGTGATTCTTTCCTGAGCTGGGCAGTGCTAAAGGCATCAGGTTGGAGATTTCAGATAGGGTTCACTGTGCTCAGTCACAATTATTCTAGGCAGAGTTGAAGCTACTTAATCCTAGTTTCTGCTTCACTTTTCTCTTCTCTTTCATATGAGTTATCTAAGCTTGCTGCTTCTACTTCCTCTTCTCTCATTCCCAGCAAAGATGCATCTAACTCAGCCTGGACGTTGGGGAGAAGCCAAGGAAACTTCTGTGAAAAGGTGATGCTTGTGTTGACCCTGTAGGATGTACATGTGTTATATGCAGAAGAAGCAGGCAAAGAAGCCTGGAAAGACAGCATGGCCAAAGGCACAAAAATGAGAAAGCTGACATGTTAAAAAGAACTCTAAGAGGTTCTTTCATATTGGACCAAAGAAAAATAAGGGTAGTAAGTCAGAAGTCATATCCTGAATATGATATGCTCTTGAGGATTTTATCTTCAAAAGTAGGAAGTTTTTGAAGGATTGCAAACATGACCAATTCTGCACTGTAGAAAGAATACTCTAATAGTGCATTGGAAGGGGGGGGTAGACCTGTTCCTCAATTATTGCAATAGTTCAGTGCAAGACGATGAGGGTCTAATGCAAACTAGAGACAGTAGAAAGACAGAGAAGGTGATATTTGATATAGGAGCAGAATCCGTGGGACTTAAAGACTAATCAGATGTCAGGGATGAGGAAGAGGGTGGAGTCTAGCTGAATCCAAGGCCTTTAGATGGCTGTGTAGATGTTTGCAAATATCTGTGTAGATAGCAGATCCTTCACTAAGACAGGGGTCCTGGTAGGAGACTGGGTGGCTACTGTGCTTGCACTTATGAACTGATGAGTTTTGACATTAAATGTGGAGGTCTAGTAGGCATATGTATATATCTTGCCCTCAGGAAAGAAGACTGGAGACTGGTATTTGGGGTTGATGGGCACATGAATTCAATGTGCAATCATGGCATACATGAAATGAGAAAAAAAAATATATGTAGCTTTTGAAGCCACATAAATAGATGAGATCTCAAGGATATAGAAAAGAACATTATATAAAAAGGGTCAAAGTGGGATTTTAATTTTATATTTATGAATATATAAGCTCTATGTAAACAAACCCCTTCCTTATTCCAGATCCAACTTGTATATTCCTAACTTCTGACAGTAATTTCAAGATGAAATCTTTGAGTAACAAAGGAAACTGTTTGAACAACATTAAAAAATCTGGCAGTCAGTGATTATCTCTAGATTATAAAACATTAGGGAAAAACATTCAATGTACATGTACTAATGATGGCAGCACTGTACATTTGGCAAAGATCAATTCTCCTTCAGTCCTCGACTTTTACAATAGACTCCCTCTCTTCTACAAATGCCACTCCCAACACCTCATTCTTCCCCTCTTCTGTTCTCATAGTGATACTGCACAAAGTTCTCTGGAGCTATAATGCAAGTTTATGTCTACTCTTCAACATGACACATCAATAATCTGATGGTAAAGACAGAAGGGATTTACTATGAAGCTATTGACACTTGCCTTGCGTTCATTTGGTTGGACGGTTTTCTGATATTTGCAAAGGTCTGATGTCTTATGTTCTTTTTCTCAAAAGGGTCCCCCAAATTATATGAGCTGCAGCACATGTGTACTACCCCTGAATAAGGACTAAAAGTCAAATGTTACAGAGCTGAAATTAATCAAATCAATCAAATATTTTTAAATTCATTAAATAAAATTAATAAATAAATGTAGGAAGTGGTCCTCACACTCAGGTCTTCTGACAACAAGGCCAGTGGCCTTTCCACTATGGCAGGAGCTCTCCATTGTGGCTGCCCTTTTGAATGGCCATCCAGGTTGAGAATCGCAGCCTTACACTCCCTCTGTTAACATTTCCTATACTTAAGTACAGAGTTTACAATTCCAAAACGACATTCTCCAAACGCAAAATAGTAGAACAAGAAATGGAGTCTTTGCATTTCTTTTTAAATAATCAGCTGACTGATGATTCAAATATGCCAAGTATTACAACCACTTATTCATACAAAGAAAGTTACTTTTTCTTATCTGGAGAAATTTTAATACAACAGACTATTTATATTTGTTCTGCAATCAGTTATGGATAATTTTTCTGACTTGGAATACATAATTAAATATCTAGCCACTCTCTGTCTGTTGTAATCTACATAAGTTTGAATCAAATTATTTCCTATTCAGGTTTTATTCAATTGCCCTTTGAGCTTCATCAGGGACCACCAGCCCCACTGGCGTGTTGTCTCTTGTCCAACATTCAAGGTATGAAGAAGTATTTCCCTCAAAAGGCTTTTATAAACTGGCATTCCCCAGCTCAAGCCTTAATATTCCTCATGGAAACTATTTTTTCAACCAATCTTTTTCAACAATTAAATTCCAACTCTAACAAGGGGCAGAGAAGCGAGAGCAATTATACATGAGAGAAATTATTTCAGTACAGCATTTTCAAATCCCACTGGGACTCCTTGAGCCATTTGCTTTTATTTTGTCACCCGCTTTATCCATTTAAAGTGGCATTTCTTACCTACCATGTACAATTTTTTTCTCCTTTTAGACAACTCAAAGGAACCTGTGATGTAGTGAACAGAGTAACTGAATGAAAGACCTAGATTTGGCAATCAAGAAATGGGCAAAAGACATGAACAGATAGTTTTCCAAAGAAGACATCCAAATGGCCAACAGGCACATGAAAAAGTGCTCAACATCGCTCGGCATCAGGGAAATCCAAATCAAAACCTCAATGAGATACCACCTCACATCAGTCAGAATGGCTAAAATTAACAAGTCAGGAAATGACAGATGTTGGCGGGGATGCGGAGAAAGGGGAACCCTCCTACACTGTTGGTGGGAATGCAAGCTGGTGCAGCCACTCTGGAAAACAGTATGGAGGTTCCTCAAAAAGTTGAAAATAGAGCTACCATATGACCCAGCAATTGCACTACTGGGTATTCACCCCAAAGATACAAATGTAGGGATCCGAAGGGGTATGTGCACCCCAATATTTATAGCAGCAATGTCCACAATAGCCAAACTGTGGAAAGAGCCAAGATGACCATCAACAGATGAATGGATAAAGAAGATGTGGTATATATATACAATGGAATATTATGCAGCCATCAAAAAAATGAAATCTTGCCATTTGCAACAATGTAGATGGAACTAGAGGGTATTATGCTAAGCAAAATAAGTCAACCAGAGAAAGATATGTATCATATGACCTCACTGATAGGAGGAATTCTTAATCTCAGGAAACAGACTGAGGGTTGCTCGAGTGGTGGGGGGCGGGAGGGATGGGGTGGCTGGGTGATAGACATTGGGGAGGGCATGCGCTATGGTGAGCACTGTGAATTCTGTAAGACTGATGAATCACAGACCTGTACCTCTGAAACAAATAATACATTATATGTTAAAAGAAGAAGAAGATAGTAGGAAGGGAAAAATGAAGGGGGGGAAATCGGAGGGGGAGATGAACCATGAGAGACGATGGACTCTGAGAAACAAACTGAGGGTTCTATAGGGGAGGGGGGCGGGGGGATGGGTTAGCCTCGTGATGGGCGTTAAAGAGGACACGTATTGAATGGAGCACTGGGTGTTATAAGCAAACAATGAATCATGGAACACTACATCCAAAAACTAATGATGTAATGTACGGTGACTAACATAACATAATAAAATTAAATTTAAAAAAAAAGGGAGCAACCAAAGTGTGAATAAACAAAATGTGCTGTTAAAAAAAAAAAAGAAAGAAAGACAGACTTGGATTTGTGTCCCAGCGGAAGAGCTGTGCAAAATTGGCCAAGGTGCTTAACCTCCCTGAAGGTCAGTTTTTTCTTCTGTAGAATTAGAATATAAACATGCATCCAGGGTCACCTGAGTGGCTCAGTCGGTCGAGCGGCTGGCTTTTGGTTTTGGCTCAGGTCATAATCTTGAGGTCCTGGGATGGAGCCCTGCATTAGGCTCTGTGCTCAGCATGGAATCTGCTTGAGACTCTCTCCCTCTCCTTTTGCCTCCCCCATTCTCTCTCTTGCACACAAACTCTCTCTCTCTAAATTAAATAAATAAATCTTTAAAAAATGCATTCTAATTCACGCAATTGTTAAATGACCAAATGTAATATTTCTACCATGATTTTTATTTATTTATTTATTTATTTATTTATTTATTTAGCACCAGGCTAACCCATAGCCCCACCCCCCTCCTTTCTAGAACCCTCAGTTTGTTTTTCAGAGTCCATCGTCTCTCATGGTTCGTCTCCCCCTCCGATTTACCCCCCTTCATTCTTCCCCTTCTACTATCTTCTTCTTCTTTTTTTTTTTCTTAACGTATATTGCATTATTTGTTTCAGAGGTACAGATCTGAGATTCAACAGTCTTGCACAATTCACAGTGCTCACCATAGCGCATGCCCTCCCCAATGTCTATCACCCAGCCACCCCATCCCTCCCACCCCCACCACTCTAGCAACCCTCAGTTTGTTTCCTGAGATTAAGAATTCCTCATATCAGTGAGGTCATAGGATACATGTCTTTCTCTGATGGACTTATTTCACTCAGCCTAACACCCCCAGTTCCATCCACGTCCTTGCAAATGGCAAGATCTCATTCCTTTTGATGGCTGCATAAAATTCCATTGTGTATATATACCACATCTTCTTTATCCATTCATCTGTCGACGGACATCTTGGCTCTTTCCACAGTTTGGCTATTGTGGACTTTGCTGCTATTAACATTGGGGTGCACATACCCCTTCGGATCCCTACATTTGTATCTTTGGGGTAAATACCCAGTAGTGCAATTGCTGGATCGTATGGTAGCTCTATTTTCAACTTTTTCAGGAACCTCCATACTGTTTTCCAGAGTGGTTGCAACAGCTTGCATTCCCACCAACAGTGTAGGAGGGTTCTCCTTTCTCCACATCCCCGCCAACATCTGTCGTTTCCTGACTTGTTAATTTTAGCCATTCTGACGGGTGTGAGGTTGTATCTCATTGAGGTTTTGATTTGGATTTCCCTGATGCCGAGAGATGTTGAGCACTTTTTCATGTGTCTGTTGGCCATTTGGATGTCATCTTTGGAAAAATATCTGTTCATGTCTTCTGCCCATTTCTTGATTGGATTATTTGTTCTTTGGGTATTGAGTTTGATAAGTTCTTTATAGATTTTGGATACTAGCCCTTTATCTGATATGTCATTTGCAAATATTTTCTCCCATTCTGTCGGTTGCCTTTTGGTTTTGTGGACTGTGCAAAAGTTTTTTATCTTGATGAAATCCCAATAGTTCATTTTTGCCCTTGCTTCCCTTGCCTTTGGATGTTTCTAAGAAGAAGTTGCTGCAGCTGAGGTCGAAGACGTTGCTGCCTGTGTTCTCCTTTAGGATTTTGATGGACTCCTGTCTCACATTTAGGTCTTTCAACCATTTGGAGTCTATTTTTGTGTGTGGTGTAAGGAAATGGTCCAGTTTCATTCCTCTGCATGTGGCTGTCCAATTTTCCCAACACCATTTGTTGAAGAGACTGTCTTTTTTCCATTGGACATTCTTTCCTGCTTTGTCAAAGATGAGTTGACCATAGAGTTGAGGGTCCATTTCTGGGCTCTCTATTCTGTTCCACTGATCTATGTGTCTGTTTTTGTGCCAGTACCACACTGTCTTGATGATGACAGCTTTGTAATAGAGCTGGAAGTCCGGAATTGTGATGCCGCCAGCTTTGCTTTTCTTTCTCAACATTCCTCTGGCTGTTCGGTCCTTTTCTGGTTCCATACAAATTTTAAGATTATTTGTTCCATTTCTTTGAAAAAAGTGGATGGTATTTTGATGGGGATTGCATTGAATGTTTAGATTGCTCTAGGTAGCATTGACATTTTCACAATGTTTGTTCTTCCAAACCATGAGCATGGAACGTTTTTCCATTTCTTTGTGTCTTCCTCAATTTCTTTCATGAGTATTTTATAGTTTTCTGAGTACAGATCCTTTGCCTCTTTGGTTAGATTTATTCCTAGGTATCTTAGGGTTTTCAGTGCAATTGTAAATGGGATCGACTCCTTGATTTGTCTCTCTTCTGTCTTGTTGGTGTATAGGAATTCCACTGATTTCTGTGCACTGATTTTATATCCTGCCACTTTACAAAAATTCCTGTATGAGTTCTAGAAGTTTTGGGGTGGAGTCTTTTGCATTTTCCCCATAAAGTATCATATCATCCGCAAAGAGTGAGAGTTTGACCTCCTCTTTACCGATTTGGATGCCTTTGATTTCTTTTTATTGTCTGATTGCTGTGGCTAGGACTTCTAATACTGTGTCGAATAGCAGTGGTGATAGTGGACATCTCTGGCGCATTCCTGACCTTAGGGGGAAAGCTCTCAGTTTTTCCCCATTGAGAATGATATTCGCTGTAGGTTTTTCATAGATGGCTTTTATGATATTGAGGTACGAACCCTCTATCCCCATACTCTGAAGAGTTTTGATCAAGAAAGGATGCTGTACTTTGTCAAATGCTTTTTCTGCATCTATTGAGAGGATCATATGATTCTTGTTCTTTCTTTTGTTAATATATTGTATCACATTGATTAATGTGTGGATGCTGAACCAACCTTGCAGCCCAGGGATAAATCCCACTTGGGATTATGGTGAATAATCCTTTTAATGTACCATTGGATCCTACTGGCTAGTATTTTGGTGAGAATTTTTGCATCCGTGTTCATCAAGGATATTGGTCTGTAATTCTCCTTTTTGATGGTGTCTTTGTCTGGTTTTGGGATCAAGGTAATGCTGGCCTCATAAAATGAGTTTGGAAGTTTTCCTTCCCTTTCTATTTTTTGGAACAGTTTCAGGAGAATAGGTATTAATTCTTCTTTAAATGTTTGGTAGAATTCCCCTGGGAAGCCATCTGGCCCTGGGCTTTTGTTTCGTGGGAGATTTTTGATGACTGCTTCAATTTCTTAGTGGTTATAGGTCTGTTCAGGTTTTCTATTTCTTCCTGGTTCAGTTTTGGTAGTTGATACATCTCTAGGAATGCATCCATTTCTTCCAGGTTATCTAATTTGCTGGCATATAGTTGCCATAATATGTTGTTATAATTGTATTTCTTTGGTGTTGGTTGTGATCTCTCCTCTTTCATTCATGATTTTGTTGATTTGGGTCATTTCTGTTTTCTTTTTGATAAGTCTGGCCAGGGGTTTATCAATCTTGTTAATTCTTTCAAAGAACCAGCTCCTAGTTTCGTTGATCTGTTCTATTGTTCTTTTGGTTTCTATTTCATTGATTTCTGCTCTGATCTTTATTATTTCTCTTCTCCTCCTGGGTTTAGGCTTTATTTGCTGTTTTTTCTCTAGCTCCTTTAGGTGTAGGGTTAGGTTGTATATTTGAGACCTTTCTTGTTTCTTGACAATGGCTTGCATTGCTATATACTTTCCTCTTAGGACTGCCTTTGCTGTATCCCAAAGATTTTGAACAGTTGTGTTTTCATTTTCATTAATTTCCATGAATTTTTTTAATTCTTCTTTAATTTCCTGGTTGACCCATTCATTCTTTAGTAGGATGCTCTTTAGCCTCCATGTATTTGAGTTCTTTCCGACTTTCCTCTTGTGATTGAGTTCTAGTTTCAAAGCATTGTGGTCTGAAAATATGCAGGGAATAATCCCAATCTTTTGGTACCAGTTGAGACCTGATTTGTGACCTAGGATGTGATCTATTCTGGAGAATGTTCCATGGGCACTAGAGAAGAATGTGTGTTCTGTTGCTTTGGGATGGAAGGTTCTGAATATGTCTGTGAAGTCCATTTGGTCCAGTGTGTCATTTAAAGTCTTTATTTCCTTGTTGCTCTTTTGCTTAGATGATCTGTCCATTTCAGTCAGGGGGGTGTTAAAGTCCCCCACTATTATTGTATTGTTGTCAATGTGTTTCTTTGCTTTTTTATTAATTGCCTTATATAATTGGCTGCTCCCATGTTAGGGGCATAGATATTTACAACTGTTAGATCTTCTTGTTGGATAGACTCTTTATGTAAGATATAGTGTCCATCCTGATCTCTTATTACCATCTTTGGTTTAAAATCTAATTTGTCTGATATAAGGACTGCCACCCCAGCTTTCTTTTGGTGTCCATTAGCATGGTAAATGGTTTTGCACCCCCTCACTTTCAATCTGAGGGTGTCTTTGGGTCTAATATGAGTCTCTTGCAGACAGCCTATTGATGCGTCTTGTTTTTTAATACAATCTGATAGCCTGTTTCTTTTGAGTGGGGCATTTAGCCCATTTACATTCAGGGTAACTATTGCAAGATATGAATTTAGTGCCACTGTACTGCCTGTAAGGTGACTGTTACTGTATATTGTCTGTGTTCCTTTCTGGTCTATGCTGCTTTTAGGCTCTCTCTTTGCTTAGAGGACCCCTTTCAAGATTTCTTGGAGGGCTGGTTTCGTGTTTGCAAATTCCTTTAGTTTTTGTTTGTCCTGGAAGATTTTTATCTCTCCTTCTATTTTCAATGACAGCCTAGCTGGATATAGAATTCTTGGCTGCATATTTTTCTCGTTTAGTGTTCTGAATATATCATGCCAGTCCTTTCTGGCCTGCCAGGTCTCTGTGGATAGGTCTGTTGCCAATCTAATATTTCTACCATTACAGGTTACATATCTCTTGTCCTGAGCTGCTTTCAAGATTTTCTCTTTGTCTCTGAGACTTGTAAGTTTTACTATTAGATGTCAGGGTGTTGACCCATTTTTATTGATTTTGAGTGGGGTTCTCTGTGCCTCCTGGATTTTGATGCCTGTTTCCTTCCCCACATTAGGGAACTTCTCTATTATAATTTGCTCCTATATACCTTCTGCCCCTCTCTCTCTTTTTTCTTCTTCTGGGATCCCAATTATTCTAATGTTGTTTTGTCTTATTGTATCACTTATCTCTCGAATTCTGCCCTCGTGATCCAGTAGTTGTTGATCTTTTTCTCAGCTTCTTTATTTACCATCATTTGGTCTTCTATATCGCTGATTCTCTCTTCTGCCTCATTTATCCTAGCAGTTAATGCCCCCATTTTTTATTGCACCTCATTAATAGCCTTTTTGATTTTGACTTGGTTAGATTTTAGTTCTTTTATTTCTCCAGAAAAGGTTTCTCTAATGACGTCCATGCTTTTTTCAAGCCCAGCTAGTATCTTTAAAATCATGATTCTGAACTCTAGGTCCGACATCGTACTAATGTCCATATTGAGTAGGTCCCTGGCTGACGGTACTACCTCTTGTTCTTTTTGCTGAGGTGATTTTTTTCATCTTGTCATTTTGTCCAGAGGAGAATAGATGAATGAGAGAACAAAATGCTAACAGGTTAACAACATCCCCAGCAAATATACTCTAAACAAATCAGAAAAGACCTGAAACCAGGGGAAAAGAAAGGGAAAGAAAGAAAAAAGAAAGAGAAAAAGAAAAAGAAAAAGATAAAAACAGAACAAAACAAAAAAAAACAGAATATGATCAAATATGATCAGGCTAGTGCATAGATCAGTACCACACACTAGATTTTGGGTGTATTTTGGTCTGTTAGAAGAAAGTGCCTCCTAAAATTTTAAAGAAAGAAAGACTTACATATGTACCAAATAAGGTTTGATACAATGAAGGGATGGAAGATGACTGTAAAGATGAAAATTATAAAAGATTTTATAAAAGGAATTGATAAGTTGTTTGAAAAAAGAAAGATTTAAAAAATAAATGGGAGAGAATGTGATCAGGCAGGAGACTAGAACAAAGACATACACTAGTGATTTAGGGTATATTTTGATCTGTTAGAAGAAACTGTATCTCAAAATTTTAAAGAAAGAACAACTTATATATATATATGCCAAAAATAAGGGTACCTACTATGAAGGGATAGAATATGACTCTAAAAATGAAAAATAAAAATTTTTTTTCAAAAAGGTATTGATAAGATGTTTGAAAAAGGGAAAAAGAAAAATTCAAAAAAAAAGTTAAAAAAATTAACTTTGAAAAACTAATAAATCATGGTAAAAAAGCTATGAATTCTATGTGCAGTATTCCCCTAGCGCTGGAGTTCTCCCGTTCTCCTTGATCGGTAAACTTGGTCTTGGCTTGCTGGCTGTTCAGGCTGATCTTCTGGGGGAGGGGCCTGTTGCCGTTGTTCCCAAATGTCTTTGCTGGAGGCGGAATTGCCCCGCCCTTGTCAGTCCCGGCTAAGTAATCAGCTCAGGTTTGCTCTCGGGAGCTTTTGTTCCCTGCAAGCTTTCCGCACAGTGTTGGAGGACGAGAGTGAAAATGGTGGCCTTCCAATCTCCACCTGGAGGAGCCGAGAACTCGGGGCCCCGCTCCTCAGTGTGCCCCCAGAGAAAAGTAGTCAGTCACTCCCGTGTCCCCGGTCTCCGGCCGCACTCCGTGCTCAGCTGGCCTGTGACCAAGCATTTCTATCTCTGGCACCCAACTCGGTGTGGAGTCTCCAAACCCAGCACATCCCTGCGGTGTGCTCCCGCTGCTCCTCCCAGGGGAGGAAGGGGAGTCTCCCTGGATCTGCCGCTTGTTGGGTCCCTGCTGGAGGAGCAGTGGCCTGACTGGGCCACCGATCACAGTTTATGGCAACCCCAAGCTGAGAGCCCACGCCTTGGCTCCGTCTCTGCAGCCGGCTTCCCTGCTCCCATACCTGGGAGCTCTGCCGCACTCAGGCACCCCTGGTCTTTCTGTGACCCTGAGGGTCCTGAGACCACACTGTCCCACAAGGGTTCCACCCCCCCGCTTAGCCACTGGAGCGACATCCCTCAGCGGAACCGACTTCTAAAAGTCCCAATTTTGTGCTCCACGGCTCTATCACTTGCCAAAAGTGGCCGACGGAGGCCCCCTCCCCCACCGTCTATCCTCCCGAATATCGCCTCGGATTCACTTCTCCGCACGTCCTACCTTCCAGAAAGTGGTCGCTTTTCTGTTCAGAGAGTTGTTGCTATTCTTCTCTTCGATCTCCTGTTGAGTTCATAGGTGTTCAGAATGGTTTGATCCCTATCCAGCTGAATTCCTGAGACCAGATGAAATCCAGGTCTCCTACTCCTCCGTCATCTTGCTCCGCCCCCTCTACCATGTTTTCTTTGACAAGGAGATATCTGCTACTGGGAGTCTTTGATTGCAAAATCTTTGAATACCTTCACTTAGGAAACTATGTCCTGACGTATACTCCAAACAATCTATTGAACTAAGCATTTCACTTGAGTATTGTAAACCACAAGAGGCCTGATGTCTTTCTTCACTAATTTGAAACGATTATATACATTTAAAATTTCCTTTCATTTAGAAAATGTGTCCTAGAAAGATATGTATTAGAATAATTTGAGAATATGATATTCCTGAAGGGTTTAAAATCTGATTGACATTGAGTGCTTTCAAGAACCACTACTGATTATTGGAGATGAAATTATAAAATTATTTCCTTGTATAATATTATTTCTCAAAGTTACTTGAGTCAGTATCTCCAAATGTGTGATAATACAAATCACAGTAAGGGTGAAATGCACGTTTAAATACTAGACTGATAATCATTTAGAGTCACTGAATGGGGCAAGAAACACAGATATTGTCTCGTAGACTAAATCTCTCACTTGACAGATAATGAACTCAAGATGAAGAGATTTTTGTCAAGATGTTTTGTTGTAGAATTGGGACTAGAACTTAATTCCCTTAACTCAAAATGTAGGGCTACTTTAACCATGGAGCCATTTCCCCAAATTTTCAAGCTAAAAATAAGCAAATATTTAAGATGTCAGGGGGCAGGGAGAGAATATGTTCAAAATACAAGGGGGCAAAGTATTTAGATTTTTATCAAAACTTTACCATAGATTTCCATTTTATAGTTTGATATATGAGAGGTGTCCATTTAGTATAATACCTGAGTTCTTGGTTCCAAGCATAGATTTTCTATTAGTCTATTAAAGCCTAGTTAATACAGATTTAATTTAGATGCTTACTCATATTTGCAGTATGGAACTTAAGTTGGGATTTAATTATAGAAAGCATTATACTAAATTAATCTCATTGGAGTTCATTTCATTATTCTTATGCAGCAAATTTCAAAAAATTAACTTAAAGGGGAAAAAAAAAACAGAACAATCTCATATAAACTCTTTCCCAGTGGATCGATCCACTTTAAAATCCACTAAATGGCCTGATGAGGCAAACATTTTCCCTTATTCAAGCCAGGCAGTTTGGTGCACATTTTCAAAGTAATGATTACCAAGATGTTAGCATCTTAAAATATTGTCAGTTCTGCAAAATTACATGTAGGGCATTCTGGACATTTTTAATCCGGACAAAATGTAAAGCAGGGGAAATCACCTAGAAAATTTAGCAGAGATCATGGTGTCTTTGCCACTGGAGTGGGTGAGGAGGCTATGGCCTTACACTGCAGCTGTTCCCAAATTCTTATGTGGCAGTTGCAAATAGGAATGCTTTCCTCATAAATATTTAACTCCAAGGTTATGGCCCTTTCTTTGAGAAGCAGACTTCATCCCAGTTGTTCACTCTTAAGAGAGGATTGCAGTAGGTGGATGAAACTTGAATATCAAAATAGAAATTGCTTTTTCTGATAAAGAAAATAGTTTCCAAACATCATGATGGTAAGAGGGCATGGTTATGCTTAAGTCTCAGCTCTATCACTAACTAAAGTTGGAGAATCTCCCTACCCTCCCAGGGACTCGATCTCCTCCTGTATAAAATGATGATTCCTATGACCCATACTATGCCAACTTTGAATCCTCCCAAATGTTCAACTTCATGGGTCAAAGCAGGCTGCTGGTTCTTCACCAAAGGCTAACATGACACCAGAGGTCAATATTTTATTTTGTTAAATTCAGAGCAACAACCCTCTCTCTGTGAATGAACAAATGAATGAATGAATGAAGTCTGAATAATAACATTTATGTAGGAGACCAGGGAATGAGAAGGGTGGATATGCATTCATTGTCAGAATGGCTAATAACCTAGATTACCACATGGTGTGTCAGATTCAATAGAGTAAATGAAAATCATACCATTTGAGGTAAATTACTTTTGTGGGATACATTATTTTGCTTCTCTTTCTATTTTATTTACACAGAAAGAGCTAGCTATACTTTCACATAAAACCCACTCAGAAAACAAAATTGATGAATTCTGAGCAGTGTGACAGGAGGGATTTAACTTTCTGCAGTAGAATACATCTGGTGAGTTTCCATCCTTTTTTTTTTTTTTTGTAAAGATTTTATTTATTTGTCAGAGAGAGAGAAAGAAAGAGCACAAGCAGGAGGAGTGGCAGGCAGAGGGAGAAGCGGGCTCCCTGAGGGACTTGATCCCAGGACCCTGGGATCATGACATGAGCCGAAGGCAGCTGCTTAACCAACTGAGCCACCCAGGCATCTTTTTTTTTTTTTTTTTTTTTT
>NW_027397065.1:80054132-80184114 GCF_003265705.2 Callorhinus ursinus | reverse complement strand
CCATACAGGGCTCTATCCCAGCACCCTGAGATCATGACCTGAGCCAAAATCAAGAGTTGGGCGCTTATCCAGCTGAGCCACCCAGGTGCCCCTCCATCCATTTTTTAGAGATGAATCATCCATTGCAGTCACTGTGGTGTTAAGTCTAGAAAGAACATGGGACCAGGAGATGGGAAGGTTGGATTTGTATCCCACCTCCCAAAGGAAGGGGTCATATCTTTCTTGTTTTACTTTGCATTCCTAGAACTTAGCTCAGTGCCTGGCATATAGTGAACACTCAAAAATGAGGCAACTTCTATGGTTGGCTCTGCTGCCCCCTAGATAAGTGTCTCCTGGTCCAGTGCACTTTCAGAAGCAAAAGCTGAGGCAGAGCTGTGTGCTGGGGCTTCCTTAGGAGGTCCAGCCCCAAGACCTTCCGAATGAGAGAGAAAAACAGAAAGCAAATTGAAGGTAGTACATATGTTCCTGAGCCAACAACAGCTGCTAAGAAAGACACAGCTGGTTCCCAGCACAGGATGCCATCCAGATGGGCCATGTAGAGGCCCTGAGCCTCACGACCATCTATCAGGGGCGAGGACTTTGTTTTCCTCATCTCTCAATTTGCCCCCTGGGTCACTGACTCCCACACACACCTGGTGATGTCACCTGGCCCTGCTAGGCAGCTGCCAGAGCAGCCCACTGCATTGCCTGTGGCACGGTGCTCATCTGAGCCCAGAAGTGCTGGGAGGAGGTACAACTAATGACTATGCTGGGTTGAGCTTCGGTACAGGAGCAACTCTTCCTTTGGAGGCATCATGAAGGCCATGCCAAAGACCAGCACCCCCAGAGCACCCACCCCTCAGGGCTTAGGTCAGTTGGTCTCTCCACTGAACAAAGTTGCAGGGGGGACAGGAAAAGCTAACTGAATCTGCGGAGGTGATAAATTGGGTCAAGGACAATGTGGCATTTTAGAAAAGTATTTGACCCAAGGCTCAGCTTCAACTCTAAAATGGTGATCATATATTTGCCCTCACATGCCATAAGGATGTCATGAGGATAAAACAATGGAGAAGAAACTTCCATCTTCTCATCCCCCCCCCCCCTCTCTTGAATCTACCCCACAAACCTATGCAGGAAAAATGCACCCACCCACCATCTCCCTGTCTATCACCAGGAGCTGCTAAAAAAAGGTCACACTGCTAACCTCAAGTAGGCCCTCATTATTGACACTTAGCCTTGGTGCTTTTCCCCATTAAGTTTACTCTCCCTCTGCACCTTTCCTCACCTTCCCCTCCACTCTCTGCTCTTCAGAACACATCCCCGGCCAGGACACAAGCAGGTTTTGTAAGCAATGAAGGTCATACAGTATTGGGAGGTCCTTTTAAGAAAAAAATTACAAACATAAAATTTAGTATGAAAGTGAATATTCATTTCAAATGAGCAAAGGAAACAAAGCAAAGTTTTCTTTGCTCATTTGAAATGAATATTCACTTCTTTTGAGATCTCTTCTACTTTGAGATACCAGAAAATGCCAAATGATTGCAACTTGGCTTATCTTCCTAACCTGGAATACCCAACAGCAGTGATTCTCAACCTCAAAGAACCTGTGAACATCTGGGGAACTTGGTCAAATGTAGATCCTGATTCAGTGGGATCTTTTGAGATCTCTTCTACTTTGAGATCCCTTTTGAGATACCAGAAATGCCAACTGATCGCAACTTGGTTTATCTTCCTAACCTGGAATACCCAACAGCAGTGTTTCTCAAACCTCAAAGAACCTGTGAACATCTGGGGAACTTGGTCAAATGTAGATCCTGATTCAGTGGGGTCTGGATGGGCTCTGAGAGTCTACTTATTTGACAATCCCCAAGGACATAGCCAAGTGATACTAATATGGTCCAGCCACAAACTTAACATTTCAAGTAGCAAGGCTCTTAACTCCCAGCATTTGCTAGGGTGGGTACAAGTGAAGGTTCTGGAAGCTTAAAACTCATTAACTTCATTGCCTTAGGTGTGACACGCTTCCCCCAATGCCAAACACAGGGGCAGTTCAAAATGTCAGTATAGGTGTTGAGAAAGTGAATCACTACAGGAACTGGGTGAAAGATCCTTTCCCAATTCTTGCTTTCAACACAACTAACAACAAAACTAATCCCTTTATCAAGCAATAGGTTATTTATAATGATGTTTGATATATACAATCTAATTTTTTCCATATAAAACTAAGAAGGTATTTAAGGAATTTAGTGGTATTGCTAGAACAAAGTCCTTCCATTCTTGTCTTATTTCTGTGAAAAGGTTTCTCAGGAATTATATTAATGAAAGTAAAAAATGGGAAAAGTATTGATGCAGAACTCTGTCTCATTCTCACAAAAAATACTGAGCCACGGATACTTCAACTACTTGGAAAAAAAACCCCACCATCTATCTCATTAACAGATACATTTCCAGTAATTTTTATATATTTAACAATTATTTATTGGGTTTTATACTGCATATGGTCACAGGACTTTTTAAAATTTAATTTCAATGTCTATATTTTATTGCAAAGACTGCTCAAAAAAAAAAAGGTTGCCAAACATAAAGATATATTATGATAAAATTCTGCTGAAGAAATCAAATGAAAATAAGATTATATTGGGGAAGGAGCAGCATAAAATTTCCAATTGTTCCTGAAAATTTTAAGTGAATTGCTGAATATCAAATTGTGATTGCATGCTGATTCCACTAAATATATTTTAAAGGACCATACAATGGTTTTATCTTAATATTTCAAAAATCACAATATGCCTGTGACATTGTGGTTTATAATAAGAAATCTATATTTGGTAGTCATCACCATTTCTGGTACACAGCTCCTAAAACTCTTGGGATTTCCTAAGTGAGAGAGTGATAGAGGTGCCTTTTATATTAATGAGGTAGCTTTTGGACCCCATCTGAGGATGGATACTGATTGCTGGGAGAATCATATGAACAGAGGGTTGGAAATTTCAATCCCACCCACCTACCCCTCACCTCCAGGGAGAGGAGAGAAATTAGAGATTGAGTTCAATCACCAATGACCAATGACTTCATCAATCATGCCCATATAATGAGGCCTTCATAAGAACCCAGAAGGACAGGGTTTTTAGGGAGAAGGACAGAGATTTAGGGAGAATGTCACACTCTGAGAGCGCACAGAAGCTCCAAGCCCTTTTCCACGTACCTTCTTGCCCTGTGCATCTTGTCCATCTGGCTGTTCCTGAGTTATATCCTTATAGAATAATCTAGTGATCTAGTAAGTAAAATGTTTCTCTGATTCCTGTGAGCTGCTCTAGCATACTAATTGAACCAAAGAAGGGGGTTGTGGGAACCTCTGATTTCTAGCCAGTTGGTCAGAAGCACAGGTGATACCTGGGCTTGTGATCGGCATCTGAAGTGGAGGTGGGGACAAGAAGGGGTTCTTGTAGGACTGAGACCCTAACCTGTGGAATTCGATGCTATATCCAGGTAAATGGTGTCAGAATTGAGTTGCATTGTAGGACACCCTGCTGGTGTCTGGGAATTGCTTGTTAGTGTGGGGAAACTCTTATCCCCTCCACATGTGGAAATTGGGTACAAGACCCAAAAGGACGCATAGAGATAGATAGATAGATAGATAGATAGATAGATAGATAGATAGATAGATAGACAGATAGAAAAATACAGAAATTACTTAAAATTTATGATGTGAAGGGCTGTCAACATACAACTGTGACAGAGGTACACATTTCCTGAAACTCAGAGTTTCTGTAAGCACGCGAGATGTGGGGATCACAGCTCTTGGCAAGCTGCCTCCACCTCATGTCTCCTTCGGTTTACTCTATCCCCCACCGCAGTCTGGCTCTGCCTTATCTTCAGCAAAGCCACTCTTGCCCAAGTCACCAGTGCTCAGCACTTTATGAACCCAAGGGACATCAGCCATACTGGATTAAGGGCCCACCCAGTTATCTCTTATCCTGACCTCTCTGCTGAGCTCCAGACCCAACACCCACCTGTCTACTTACAATGACCTCTAATTATCTCACAGACATCAATAACCTGGTGCTTCCCAAGTCAACTTCCCCATCCCCACTCATCTGCTCCCCCTCTAGTTTTCTGTGTCTCAGTAAATGTCACCCAAATACCCCTAGTTGCTCATGCCAGTAATCTGATCATTAACCTGGATATCTTCCTCCTTAAAATATATCTCAAATCCGGGGCACCTGGGTGGCTCAGTCGTTAAGCTCTGCCTTCAGCTCAGGTCATGATCCCAGGGTCCTGGGATCGAGTTCCGCATCGGGCTCCCTGCTCACCAGGAAGCCTGCTTCTCCCTCTTCCCACTCCCCCTGCTTGTGTTCCTTCTCTTGCTGTGTCTCTCTCTCTGTCAAATAAATAAATAAAATATTTTTAAAGATTTTATTTATTTGACAGATTATATCCACAGATGATTCTTGGTTTCCCTTGCCAATTCCTTAATCCAAGCCACCATCATCACTCTGCTGAAAACATTGCACTTTGGGTAAAATCCAAAGTCTACTCAAAGCCTTCAAGATCCCACGTCATAATTAATTTTTTAGACAAAGGCACCTGTATGAGACTTCACTGTTAACTATATTTCATTGAAGTGCAGACAATATGAAGTTAAAAGTTTACTTGTAGATTTCAGTCCAGTAGAAACAATAACTCCAATTAGTATACTTATAGGGTCCCATAAGACACTAACCAAATTTGTACCTATTAGAAAATTTATTTCTGCACTCCTCTGACTTTCTGATTATATAAATCTGTTACCATGAATTATTTTTTCAGTCTTGTGATCCTGCCAGTTCCTTCGTTAATTAACAAGAATAAAATTTTTGACATGTTTTTTTTCTGCATTTGAATGAGAATAATATTTTTAACTGTCCAAAAATCAGACTTTGTTTGGAGATGGTCAAACATGTCCAAGTAGACTCTGTGCCAGAACAAATTAAACCGTGTGGTCCAGGAAGTGTTTCTCATGGGCTTATCTTTTCTAGGTCCCCAGAGGGATTCTCCAGCACACTGTAACTTTTACTTTTGCTCTGTTTCTTCTCTTTTTCTCTTTAACTTGATGCTGAGTCCTTCCTTTTGCTTTTGGATCCTGGCCAGATTTGGTTCTGGTTCTGTTTTGTGTGGGGAGCTACAAACTCTTTATCCGAGTGGTTATGAGTTTCTACGAAGCTGGTAGGTTAGCAGCAACAACAGTATTAGGAGAATGATGGATAGGAATCTGGTTTCATGGTTTGACCATTTGGTGAGCTGTGTTGGTTGAGCTGGTGAAGATAACAGGGCATCCAGTTTGTTAGTCCTCTCTTTTTTCTTGCCTGTATTTGATCTCAGATGAAGGATAGTTCTTTTAGAACTAGAAAGGTGAGGTGCCATATGTCTGTGTTCAGTCTGACGTGTGAGACCTAGAACTACATGCTCCTTGGATACCTGTGTGCTTATGCCTGAAAAAGCCCTCTACCTCTCCTAAATATTCCCCTATGACCAGGGGGGGTTACTATTAGACTATAACACCTCTTAAATTAAAGGACTGTCGGATGGGTTTATAGAAATAAGTATGTACTTATATAAATCATTTGCCAAAATTTCCAGAAAATAAAGAAACTGAGTTTCTAATACTTTTATTATGCTAGCCTTTTAAGTAAAACAAAACAAAAGAAAAGAAACCACAGGCTAAGGAGCTTCTTTTCAAAGGAATTCAGGTTCCCGTATTTAAAGTGAATCTTTGGACAAGTCAGACATATTGAATAATTTTGATTTAAAAAAAATAACACCAATTATATATATTTTCCTTGATGGTATCAGTGTGGCATGCTATCAGTGAGGCACAGAACACAAACAAATGGGATTTTTTTTTTTTTGAAGATCCTAGTTAATCTGACTTCTTAAATGATTTATATCAGTTTACTGATCAGATAACTGACATCTATAAAATGTTTAGGAATGTAAAAAAATATAAAATTATGTGTTCAACTAAACTGAAACATGATTCTAACATTTTTATAACAGTAATTATGTTTTGTAATATGTCAGCTTGAAAATAATCTCTAAGGTGCTTAGATAATTTTACACCCTAAAGTAAACTAAGTTAATTAATGGAGAATCTTTGGACAGCAAGATAATTTCTATGTGAAATAAAATACGGAAACATAGGTAACTAAGCATTATATATACACACACATGCCAAAGACACGCATCCTATAACATATATATCAACACATCCCAAAAGTATAGCCATTCTATAGCTTAGAAAAACCAAGACCAAAAGTATACTGAGTCAGGATATCCAGGAGTCTCTTTAGTGCAGATGCAGGAACCTTCCTGAGAGTAGATGGCTAATCCAAGGTCCTCAGAATAAGAATTAATTATATAGGACTGAATGAATCGATGAGTCAATACCGTTAGTATTGATTTTAATGTTCCATATTCTCACGGATAAAGTTTGTTCTCTTCCTTCTAAGAGAAAGGTGGGGTGGGGGAGATTATTCTGCTGAGACTCTCCCTCCCCCCAACCCATTCCCTTCCTACCTCCAAAACACTTTCCTTTGTTTTTCTCACTGTCCATTCATAATGCCAATGGCCGGTAGATATTAACAAAGACACAGACTCAAGAGAACCCAAGTTTGGGGTACTCAATTGTTGAGGTTCTATCTAGACCCTTGCTATCTGGATTAGCTTAATTCCAAAGCCAACTGACCCCATAATATGTTGGTTATTGTCTAAATGACCTTCTCTTGCAAAAGATAAAATATATTTTGGAAAAAAATTTTTTTTAATTTTTCCATAACTTTGACACAGAAGCAAAATTTATTTCAAATGAGATAACTTACAGAAAATCCTTCTTTTGATAAATATTCAAATTTATTGGTAAGATAATCATCATAATAAGCCATTTTAACGGAAAAGCAGAAATACTTTTTCTTTTCCTGTATGAGTATTTCCTAGTCTCAAGCTTATTTTTAACTCTTCTTGCATTCTTACCAGCCCCTCCCCATCCCCTAATACACACATCCAGGCATTTGACCTGCCTTTTGGAATCGATTACCAAGATAGTAGCGCACCTGTTTTCCCCTTGTTCTCTACACCTACTGCTGCTAACCCGGTTAAGGCCAGCATTACCTCTAAACTATACCGTAACATTGCCCTAACCCATCTGACTCCAGTGTCATCGCTCCTTCCACCTAGCTTCCTTCATCCCCTTTCCAACAATCTACAGCCTTAATTATATACATAAAACCCATCTATAATCGCATAACTACTCTGCTCACAAAATAAAACTCAAATCCTATCTTGGAACCTCAAGACCTCCTACCATCTGGTCCCATCTTCATCTTCCCTTGTTTATAGGTTTTATAGATTCCTCTCACTTTCCAAACGTTCTGCTTCTGTTCACAGAGTTCCCTTTGCTTAGAAAGCCCCTCTTTCCTCCTACCCACAGCCCATCTGTGTTTTCCCATGTTTAAATGATTCCTTGTCCACAGCTTTCTCTAAGAGTGTTTTGTCTGTTAAGAAAAATTGTCTAAAATTTTACCTAGATATATTCCTAGAAACATTGAACTTAACCTTCTACTCTGTGCATGATCATTTACTGCCCTCGCTTTCTCCTTGGTGTCCATGGATTCCTTTGAGCCAATAATGTCTCTACATTGATAAGCTTTAATTCTCATAGGAGAACTTTAATACGTTTTCCTGTTTCCCATTTTCTCAACTGATTTTTCTTGGGATTCAGGATTTAGAATAACATCCCCAAGAAATGTCACTTAGGAATTCCCACATGAAAACACTACTTTCAACGTCATGTATAATAGGCTCCTATAAAGATTATTTAATCATCTCAGGGAAAGTGTGTGTTTGAATTTGTCATTTACTCTAAATTAAGACCTTAGACTGTGTGAAATTGCATGTTTACTTGTAGATTTTATTCTGGAAGAAAACAATCCTCAAGGTTATGATTTTCCTGCCCTGTAGGACATTAACTAACTTTGCATCTAACCTACCCCTCACATTTCAACATTCTTTTCTCAAAGTGCCAATAAATATCTAGTTCCTCAAAATGATCTTTGGACCAGCTTTACCATTTTAATAGTTCCCTCACTAATGAGTTAATAAAACTCTGACTCATGTCATTCTATATTTGCATGAGAATCATGTTTTTAACTTTTTAAAAATTATACTTTAATACTATTGTTTGGAAGTACATTATATGACTCCTCTTGATTTGCATAAAATCTCCTTCACTTAATAGTTTTCTCTGCCATCCATCTTATTAAACTATCAGCTCCTGGAGGTCAGGGTCTTGGAAAAATTCACCTTTAAATTCTCTAGAGACTTTATATGGTGCCTTGCAAAGGGTAGATGCCCAATAAATATCTGTTAAATGTAGGGAAAGTATGAATGAAATACTGACTTTTTTATATCAAATATCTCAAGGAATCATTTTAACTGGCAAAACTGTTCTTTCATATCTATTCAAACACATAGATTCCTTCCTCACATTTTATTAGAAACAACACATTAGATGTAAATTACATGTTAGATTTGACATATTTAATTTTAAAAAGTTGTCTAAGCAGCTACAATTATCACTAAGGGAAAAGGTCCAGCATGTTTAAGACCATACTTTTAATATTTGTTCTTACAAATAATTGGGTCACTCAAAATAAATGACGAAAATAATTAAGTATTCATTGAAAGCAAATAGGAAAATTTCCAATATAACTTTAGGATTACAAAATAAATATCTCTGATTAATATATAAAAATAATTAAGGCAATAATTTTATGCCCTAGTTTTCTTTTAATTTCCATAAAGTTCTTGAGGCATGAGACCATCTGCATCAACATAACTCAGCCATTAGGACTGAAAACTGAGACCACCTATGTGAATATGACCTGATTGTCCCAAGTAATTCATGCCCTGGAAGATAAGACTGGAAACCAATAATTAACTTCACCATTTGTTTCAGGAAATGCTTACAAGCCAATTTATCAAGGCAAACAGTTTGCTCATCTGGGCAAACAGCTCTCCTGTCAGAACAAAGACATGTTCACCTATTCAAAGAGCTTGCTCATCAGAACTTTGCTTTGCCACGTTCACCAGACTGACCCAGTCCCTGCTTTGAAAGACCCATCTTAAACACTTGGCCCAGACCTCAAAATCCTTTTAAAAGAAATCCTTCCCTAACTTCCTCCCTTTAAGATAAGGTGATGATCTCCTTTGCTGTGGGAAGTTTAGCGAACTCAACTTTGCTTAATCTTTGGGCAGAAGTCAATTAACATGCTATAATCAATGATCACAAAAGAATTATCTAGTACTTAAAAAGCGTGTCCTGTATCAAGCTTTATGACAGTTTTCAAGTTATTCTGTTGTTAGATTTCAAATTATTCTGTTGTAACTCACTGACAGATCCTGAATATTACATGTGAAAGGATAGGGTTAGGCCCCTAAAGGATACTTGGAATTAACCTTACAGAAATGTAACCAGAACAGTACTAGGCAAGTGGTAGGTATGTATGACTGTGATGCCTCCCACAAAGAAAATGGAAACATCATTGATTTTGAAATGGTTGGACACTCTCTCTTACCCATGCAATTCTTACTGCTCAGAATGGGCTCCAGACAAAATTTTAGAATAGTTTATCCTTGAAATTTCCATTTTCTCTTCTTTATGGTTTCTCTTCCCTCTACTCTTTCAGGAACACAAAGCCTTTCTGCATGCCCTATGCTTCTGTTTCTCATAAGCCTGGACCTTGTCAATCACTCATACCTTGGTATGACTGGGTTTCCAATAGTGCTTTATCTTCCCTACCTCCCCTCATCTCCTGCCTTAAAATCCAGTCATTGGCTGTGCTGCTCCTCCATTATACTTTCTCCGAAGATATTTTCATTTGAAAATTTTGTTTTCCTATTGATATAATGAAAGGACTTATCCCCAGTTAAAGGAATTTCAGAAAAAAAAATAAGAAGATTTTGGCAGGATCAGAGAATTCCCTTCATTCATTTCATTTAATGTGTCCTTTTAGTGTGTATGAAAGCCCGGTCATACTGACACTAAGGTAATCGAGATTATTATAATGAAATGGGAAAAAATATCCAGTAGGAAGAATAAGTTAAGATACTATAAGAAGCAACCAGATAAATCCAGAAAGTGTGATAACAGGCCCAATCACATCAACAATTCAGTATCATTTAAAAAAAAAAAAAAAAAGACTGTTCTATTCTAGATTAAGAGTAAGCGAATCTTTTTTGAAAAGAGCCAGCTAGAAATATTTTAGATTTTGTGGGCTACATGGCCTCTGTCACAACTACTCAACTTTTCCTTTATAGAATGAAAGCAGCCATGGGCAAGGCCTAAATAAATGAATGCCTGTGTTCCCATAAAACTTTATTGACAAAAACCAGCAGCCTGATGAATTTGGCCAGCAGCCCTTGTTCTAGATTACAGACTTAATATAACAACAGGATTCAATAGATAGTCCTGATTGAGATTCTTCTTGGGACAAACCAGCTGCAAAGACATTTGGTTATAATTGGGACAAGTTAATAGGATGTGGATACTAGTTGGGATAGTTTCATTTACATGGAAAAACAGAAAATGTTAACTGACAAAAACAAATCACTCACTACCCATTACATATACTATTTCATTTGTTTAAAAATGTACATGTATAAAAATTTACAGATATGTTCAATAAAGTGCTACTAGTGTTGGGAATATAGTATTTTAATATTTTTTTCTTTTTTTATTGAAGCATAGTTAATGTACACAATGGTACATTAGTTTTGGGTGTACCACATAGTGACTCAATAATTCTGTATGTTATGCTGTGCTCACAAGTGTAGCTACCATCTGTCACCATACAACGCTATCACAATACAATTGACTGTATTCCCTATGCTGTAACTTTCATCCCTGTGATTTACTCATCCTGTAACTGGAGGCCACTCCCCTCCACTCATTTTTGCCCATCCCCCAATTCCACTTCCCATTGGTAACCCCCAGTTTGTTCTTTGTATTTATGAGTCTGTTTCGGCTTTTGTTTGTTTGTTTGTTCATTTGACTTTTAGATTCCACATATGAGTGAAATCATATGGTATTTGTCTTTCTCTGTCTGACTTATTTCACTTGGCATAATACCCTCTAGGTCCAACCATGTTGTTACAAATGGCAAGATCTCATTCTTTTTGTGGTTGAGTAATATTCCATTGTATATTTATATCACATCTTCCTTTTTTTTAAATTCCAGTATAATTAACATACAGTGTTATATTAGATTCAGATGTACAACAGAGTGATTCAACCATTCTATACATTACTCACCACGGCTCACCATAATAAATGTATTCTTAATCCCCATATTTATTTCACCCATCCCCTCACCCCCTTCCCCTCTGATAACCATTAGTTTCTCTCTATATTAAAAGTGTGGGTTTTGTTCGTTTCTTTGTTCATTTGTTTTGTTTCTTAAATTCCACCTACGGGTGAAATCATATGGTATTTGTCTTTCTCTGACGGACTTATTTCACTTGACATTATAACCTCTAGATCCACCTATTTTGTTGCAAATGGCACGATTTCATTCTTTCTTATGGCTGTGTAATTTTCCAGTGTGTGGAATGTTCCACTGTTACACACACACACACCACATCTTCTTTATCCATGTATCTATTGATGGATATTTGCGCTGCTTCCATATCTTGGCTATTGTAAATAATGCTGTAATAAGCACAGGGGGGCATATATCATTTCAAATTAGTGTATTTCTTTTCTCTGGACAAATACTCAGTAGTGGAATTACTGGATCATATGGTATTCTTTTATTTATTTGTTTTGATTTATTTAAATTTTAGTTAGGTAACATACAGTGCAACCTTGGTTTCTGGAGTAGAATTCAGTGAGTCATCACTTACACACAACACCCAGTGCTCATCACAAGTGCCCTCCTTAATACCCACCACCCGTCTAGCCCATCCCACACCCACCTCCCTCCATCAACCCTTAGTTTGTTCTCTATCATTGAGAGTCTCTTCTGGTTTGTTTCCCTCTCTCCTTTTTTTCTTTACCCCCTTACCATATGTTCATCTGTTTTGTTTCTTAAATTCTACAACTGAGTGAGGTCATATAGGTATCTATCTTTCACTGACTGACTTATTTCGCTTAGCATAATACCCTCTGGCTCCATCCATGTTGTTGCAAATGGCAAGATTTAGGTTTTTTGATGGCTGAGTAATATTTCATTGTATATATATATCATATCTTCTTTATTCATCAGTCAACGGACACTTGGGCTCTCCCCATAGTTTGGCTATTGTTGATAATGCTATTATAAACTTTGGGGTTCATATATCCCTTTGAATCTGTATTTTTGTTTCCTTTAGGTAAATACCTAGTGAAATTGCTGGATTCTAGGGTAGCTCTATTTTCAGTTTTTTGGGTTTTTTTTTGAGGAACCTCCATACTGTTCTCCAGAGTGTCTGTACCAGTTTGCAGTCCCACCAACAATGCAAGAGGGCTCCCCTTTCTCTGCAGTCTCGCCAACACCTGTTGGTTTGTGTATTGTTAATTTTAGCAATTCTGACAGGTGTGAGGTGGTATCTCATTGTGGTTTTGATTTGTATTTCCCTGATGCTGAGTGATGCTGAGCATCTTTTCATGTTATCTGTTAGCCATCTGGATGTCTTCTTTAGAAAAGTGTCTATTCATGTTTTCTGCCCATTTCTTAACTGGATTATTTGTTTTATGGGTGTTGAGTTTGATTAGTTCTTTGTAGATTTTGGATACTAACCCTTTATCAAATATGTCATTTGCAAAGATCTTCTCCCATCCTAAAGTTGTTTTTTAGTTTTGTTGATTATTGCCTCTGCTGTACAGAAGCTTTTTATTTTGGTGTTGTCCCAACAGTTTATTTCTATTCATATTGCCTCCGGTGACATGTCTAGTAAGAAGTTGCTGTGGCTGAGGCCAAAGAGGTTTCTGCCTCTGATCTCCTCTAGGATTTTGATGGATTCCTGTCTCACATTTAGGTCTTTCATCCATTTTGAACTGATTTTTGTGTACGGCTCAAGAAAGTGGTCCAGTTTCATTCTTCTGCAGGTTGCTGTCCAGTTTTCCCAACACCATTTGTTTAAGAGACTGTCTTTTTTCCATTGGATATTCTTTCCTGCTTTGTTGGAGATTAGTTGACCATATAGTTGTGGGTCCATTTCTGGGTTCTCTATTTGGTTCAATTGATCTATGTGTCTGTTTTTGTCAGGGCCATACTGTCTTGATGACTACAGTTTTGTAACAGATCTTGAAATCTGGAATTGTGATGCCTTCAGTTGTGTTTTTCTTTTTAGAATTGCTTTGGCTATCCGGGGTCTTTTGTGGTTCCATATAAATTTTAGGATTGTCTGTTCTAGCTCTGTGAAAAATGCTGGTGGTATTTTGATAGGGATTACTTTAAATGTGTAGATTACTTTAGGTAGTATAGACATTTTAACAATGTTTTTTCTCCCAATCCATGAGCTGAGAGCCTTTCCCCTATGGTCAGGAACAAGACAAGGATGTCCACTCTCACCATTACTATTTAACATAGTACTGGAAGTCTTAGCTTCAGAAATCAGACAACAAAAAGAAATAAGAGACACCAAAACTGGCAAGGAAGAAGTCACTTTCATTATTTGCAGATGACATGATACTCTAGAAAACCTGAAAGACTCCACCAAAAAATTGCTAGAATACATGAATTCAGCAAAGTTGAAGGATATAAAATCAATGTGCAGAAACCTGTTGCAGTTCTACACACCAATAACAAAGCAGCAGAAAAAGAAATCAAGGAATGGATCCTATTTACAACTGCACCAAAAACAGTAAGATACCTAGGAATAAACCTAACCAAAGAAGTAAAAGATCTGTATTCTGAAAACTATAGAACACTTATGGAAGAAATTGGTATTCTTCTTTTTAAGTTTTTGAGGAACCTCCATATTGTTTTCCACAATGGCTGCACCAATCTACATTACAATCAACAGTGCATGAAGGTTCCTTTTCCTCCACATCCTTGCAAATATTTGTTATTTCTTGTCTTTTTGATATTAGTTATCCTGACAGGTGTGAGGTGATATCTAAGTGTGGTTTTGCTTTGTATTTCCCTGATGATGAGCGATGTTGAGGATCTTTTCATGAGTCTGTTGGCCATCTGTCCGTCTTCTTTGGAAAAGTGTCTATTCAGGTCCTCTGACCATTTTTAATGGGATTATTTGTTTTTTTCTGGTGTAATTTCTTTATATGTTTTGGATATTAACCCCTTATCAGGAAGTATCATTTACAAATACCTTCTCCCATTCAGTATGTTGCCTTGTGTTTTCATTTTTTTAACCTTATTTAAAAAAAAATTTATCATTTATATTCACTAATTTTGTAGTAGTAAAAGTTCATTTTTAAATTTAAAAAAGGCAGAAGAAAATTATTTACTCACAATCTTGAAAAGTTAGTATGTTCCTTGAGTGATTAAAAAGAAGAAAGTCTTAAGACTGCATCTTTTAATTTCTGTATAATTTTTATGATAGGAATATAAATAAGCTAGTTGTATTTTAAAATATATCTTGTAGAATGAACTGAAACAAAGATGATTCCACAAACAAATACATCTCCAATTGTTTTAGACTTTTTTCTATTTTTTTTATGGTTTTTGGAACTGTCCTCAAGAGAATAAGAAATAGACTTCACACAAACTTGTGACTTATAAATCACATTTATTATTGCCCACAGGAAATTTCATACTTAATATATGCAATGAATTATGTGCGGCAATAAATGTGTGTCATTAAAATATATATATAGCTATTAACTCTGGATTTTACATTTTATTAAAGGAATTCTGTAATGCATTTCTAAGTGGTTGTCATTTAACATACCTGAGACTAAATTTACACAAGGTAAGTATTTCTGAGTAAAGTGTATTATTTGACTCAATTTTTAATCTTTTTCACTTTGTTTTTATTTTCTTCCTGTAATAAATTCGAGGCTATAATTGCAATACTTGCATAGGTGTATTTGCTTGGCACCAGTTATTCTGTATAAACATGTAGGAGAGTATTCAAAGGAGTCTCTGTGGCAGGTGATGACAGCTTACTACAGGAGCTACACATAATTTTCCTGCACTGTGGAATGGTGACTTCCACACCAACATAATGAGTTGTCCCAGATAATACATCTGACCTCTGTAGACTTCACATTTCTCTTTGAAAATGGAGGAGCTTGAATGATTTCTTTTCTACAGGCCCATTTAGCACTGGTATGTCATGGCCTACTAATTGGGTAGCTCATTCGTCTTCTTTCATCTTCCATTTTTCCATTACAGATGAAAGAATAGGCACTGAAGTAAGCACATCTTGGCTGGCTCCTTCTCTCCCAGTCCTCATGCCCGCGTGTTATCGTCTATGTGTCCAGAGCCACTCCCCCACTGTCCTTCTGCCCAAGCTGCCTGGATCTGCTTCATCCTTGCCAGCTCTGCAGGGCCCACCAGGTCCTCCATTTGCACCCTTCCATGCCCATCAAGTGAAAACTGATTATTATGAGTTTCCCTTCCTGCATCCTCTTCTGAAAAGTCTCTGTACTTGGTGAAGTCATGCTAAGGTCAAATATCATTGTAAGGGCAACAGGTTGGGGTGATGAATCCTGATTGTCAAACTCCGAAGCTCATGCATGCTCCGAAGCTCTACACGGTGAGATCACCATCCTGATGAGTTCTCAGATTCTTCTCCCACTTTTCTCTTTCCAGCCTCTACTGAGTCTTCACCATTCTGATGAGTTCTCAGATTCTTCTCCCACTTTTCCCTTTCCAGCCTCTAATCCACTTTCTGTTGTGTTCCTTTGAAAACTCAGCCCAGAAGCAATCCATATCTAGCTATTTGACACTTGGAGTGGATAATTTTTTGTTCCACTTTACTCCATAAATCATAATCATTTTCAGTACTTTTAGTAATACTCATAAAGTGAAATTAATAACAGTGGCCACAAAGAGAAACAGAGACAGTGAAAATTTTTTGAAGCTTTGCATATAAAATCATGCCAAAAAAATTTAAAAGATTAAAAGATAAAATAAATATTGCAGTACAAAATAAGAAAAAAGGTCCCTGTATTGGGTTGAATTGTGGTTCCCCCAAGATATGTCCAAGTCCTAACCCCTGGTACCAGGGTCCTTGAAGATATAATTAAGTAGAGGATCTCAAGATTAACTGGGTGATCTGTATATCCAATGATAAGAGCCCTTATAAGAGGAGGAGAAAGGGGTACCTGGGTGGCTCAGTTGGTTAAGCATCTGCCTTCAGCTCGGGTCATGATCTCAAGGGTCCTGGGATCGAGACCCACGTCAGGCTCTCTGCTCAGTGGGGAGTCTGCTTCTCTCTCTCCTCCTCGCCCCCTCTCCCTGGCTCATGTGCACATGAGCACGCTCTCTCTCTTTCTCAAATAAATAAATAAAATATTTAAAAAAGAATAAAAAGAGGCTCTCTCTCCGGGTGACAAGTGGCAGGATAACATGGAGTCCAGCAAGATGGCACCTCCCAAGAACACTCTGAGAGATGCCTTGGTGATGGCACAAATCCTGAAGGATATGGGAATTACGGAGTATGAACCAAGGGTTATAAATCAAATGTTGGAATTTGCTTTCCGATATGTGACTACAATTCTGGATGATGCAAAAATTTATTCAAGCCATGTTAAGAAACCTAATGTTGGTGCAGATGATGTGAGACTGGCAATCCAGTGTCATGCTGATCAATCTTTTACTTCTCCGCCTCTGAGAGAATTTTTACTGGATATTGCAAGGCAGAAAAATCAAACCCCTTTCCCACTGATTAAGCCATATGCAGGACACAGACTGCCACCTGACAGATACTGCTTAACAGCTCCAAACTATAGGGTGAAGTCCTTAATTAAAAAGGGATCTAACCAAGGAAGACTAGTACCACAGTTAAGTGTTGGTGCTGTTGGTAGCAGACCTTCCACTCCTACTGTAGCAACCCCGCAAATATCTGTCCCAAATAAAGCTGCACTTCCAGTGTCACTGACAAGCCAAAGATTTACGGTGCAGATTCCACTTTCTCAGTCCACACCTGTCAAATCAGTTCCTGCAACAACTGCCGTTCAAAATGTTCTGATTAATCCTTCAATAATTGGACCCAAAAATATTCTTATTACCACAAACATGGTTTCATCACAGAACATGACCAATGAATCAAACCCATTGAAGAGAAAACACAAAGAAGATGATGATAATGATACTATGTAAGGAATACAATCAAGATGTATTTCAAACGTGTAGTCAGTTTAGAGCCCATTATACTGAACTAGAATATTCTCTATCTTCTCAAATTTTATCTTGGAAAACTTAAATGTACCTGCAGTATTTTTCACATTAGCGTAAATTGTTAATTTCTTTTTTTTTCTTAAAACAGGTATCTTAGGGTAAGCATACCAATGTTTTTTCATTAGGCTTCAAGTAATAAAGTATTTGTTTCTGAATATTTTGATTAATGTTGAATTCTACCATGACAATTTTATATTTGGAAGCAGTTTTCTGCCTCGTATCACTGACAGCAGCACTTAAATTTCAGTTTCTACAGCCTGATCAGTGGACTAATCTTTAATAGCATAATTTCTAATCTACATTTAAATACTACTTTCTTTTATAAGGTAAAATAGTCACAATTTTTGCTTTCACCAACTTTTTTGACCAAATCTCTAACTTTAGGAAGTATTTTTTGGAAAGGATGGATTTAAAGGGATTCTAAATTCATTTGGAGTGTATTTGTTTCTTGGTGTTCCCTAACCTCCCATGTCCTCAACCCCATTTCTAGATCCCATTCATTTTCTGTACTACCTCTTCCCCAGAGGCTTAAGTTTCTCCCAATACTCTTAGAAGGCCAAAACTCGAGTTTAAAAACATGTAATTCCTGATAATACAGTGTCATTTTCCTGTTTTTAAAACCTGCTTTACATGCCTGAAAGTTTGCTTTGCTGTTTTTCTCTCCATACCAGAGCACTTGAGTTTTATCCATTGCCTTTCATGCTGAGCTTTACTTTACTTTTAACACATACTTTGGGGTCAGTTACCGTTCATCTTATATTCCAAGTCGATAACGCCACCATATTTCACATTTCTAAATTTAACAATGATGCTATAGCTTAAGGTCTGCCTCGATAAGTATATTTACACTGGACCTAAGCAAAAACCACTGAAGAGCAAGTGTTTTTTTTCCTTTCTACCAGATACATATATGCTATGATCACTACTGCTTGAACCCTGCTGGATATCATATATGAGATGGGATCAGACGAAAATTCTGTAATGGTTTTCCTTCCTCTAGAAGGCCAACAACAAAAACAAGTTGGTATAATGTGACCTGCACGTATGTGTACTGTGCATAGGTTTCCCAGTAATGTTGCTAAACACTTTCCCCTATTTTCCATTTATACACGTTTAAACATCTTGGTGGGAAAGATTACAAAGCTTTCAAAAATATAAATAGGCTTGTTGTTTTAAAGTAAGTTTGACATATTCAATATAGGAATTTTGCAGAATTTTCTAAAATAAATTTTCATATCATAATTTAGAACTTAGAACCAAGGATCCTTAAAACTTATAATACAAGAAAGTTTCATGTTGGGATGGTGCTTGATACATTCAAGAGAAAGAGTCGAGTGACAGAGAAGACATGTCTCATCACAGTTTGAGTGTTTTTGAATATTAGGAAAAAGGTAGTATCAAACTTATAAAAACAGATCTGATCATCACAGGAGAAAAATGTTCATTATATAGCATAGGATATCATTACTTGAATGTTCTTAGGGAAGCAGCATGTCAAAAAGCCTAGGTTCTAGTCCTGGTTCCATCATTTACCAACTATGTGACCTTACTTCCCCTCTGAGCCTAGTTCTCAGTAATAGGAAAATAACACCGATCCTACCTACCTCAAAGGGATGTTGTGAGGGTTTTTAATTGGCATATGTGAAAATTCCTTCAAAATTGTAAAATGGTTTATAACTCTAAGAAATTGTTAATGTATTTGTTCCAAGATTATTAATAAAAAATTGAACTTAGAAAAAAAAGAATAAAAAGAGGAGAAGAAAAACACAGACACAGGGGAGAAACCTTATGAGAAGGCAGAGGCAGAGATGGGAGAGTGCCCACAGCCACAAGAGTCTGGGAGAGATGCATCAAACAGATTCTGCCTCAGAGCCTCCAAAAAGAACCGACCCTGCCAACACCTTAATTTCAGTTTTCTGGCCCCCAGAACTATGAGAAAATAAATTGCTGTTGTTTAAGCCCCCCAGCTTATGGTAGGAAAGTAATGCAGTAATGGATTAGCACGTTTTATTACAGAAAATATATATATATTTAAAAAGACCAGAAGATTGATGCATAAATATTGATTTATTACAGTAATGGATAATAGTGTAACAGCTTCTGTTTTCAAGTCTTTGCAAATTTGCCAGTGATTTCATCAATATCGATCTTCATATATTCATGTTCAGTACACGACATATTGAGATTTGTCCACCCAGTCTCAATCACAGTGGATTGAATCACACTTTTTATTTATTTTATTTTAGATGAGTTTCTTTCACATTAGGCCACAGATCTACAGGTAGTTAGAAAAAGTCTTAAACACAAGAATAAGTTCAGTCAAGAATCATAAAAATCCTACTTCAGAATAAATTCTAGAAACAACACCATCCATGTCTTTGCTTTCCTTTCTAGCAGCTTTTCAATTTTTCTGTCAAAAAAAACTTACATGCAAATAAAAAACTCCAAGTGGCCACATTAGGGAGGCAGAGTGCTCTCACTGTTTACTTTGAATCTGCTCTTTAAACACAGGAATATCTAGTATCAAGGTGTGGAAGACACAAACCCAGAGCTCAAGCAATTCCAAAGCTCTACTGTGAAAGGAATGTAAGTAGCAGAATCTGTCTGTGATGCAGGCTGACTGTGTAACTGTGAATTCTCCAACTTAACTTCTGTGTGGAAAACATTTTTCATTAAAAGATACAGAATTTAAGTGTGCTAATTGGAAGCTTAATATGTATTGTTAAAATTCAACAATAATTGCAGCAAATGCTTAGATCTTACACCAACCCCACATGGGGGGAGAGGACTAACTGATGGTCACTAACGTGGTTTGAAATTGGTGAGCCATGGTGATAACAATGAGCAGGCCAACTGTTAGTTGAACTGTATTATTATTTACAAGTTCTCTGTAAAGAATGCAGTCCCTGATTGCCTGTACCCACGAGGAACCTCTCCTTCTGTACTTCACTGTCATGAAGGACAAGAGAAAGAAGAGGGAACTTGTGTTCATTTCCTAGGAAGGATCACCAACTGGGTGGCTTATAACAATAGAAATGTACTCTCTCTCAGTTCTGAGACTCTGGGTCGATCCCCCTGTTCTATACCAAGCTTCTACCATCCTTGTCATTCCTTGACTTGCAGCTGCATGACTCCAGTCTCTGCCTCTGTCCTCACATGTCCCACTCGGTATCTGTGCCTGACCCAAATTTCCCTCTACTCAAAGGGACACCAGTCGTACTGGACTAAAGACCCACCCTGGGCGCCTGGGTGGCTCAGTTGGTTAAGCGACTGCCTTCGGCTCAGGTCATGATCCTGGAGTCCCGGGATCGAGTCCCACATCGGGCTCCCTGCTCAGCGGGGAGTCTGCTTCTCCCTCTGACCCTCTTCCCTCTCGTGCTCTCTATCTCTCATTCTCCCTCTCAAATAAATAAATGAAATCTTAAAAAAAAAATAAAGACCCACCCTATGCCTTCATCCTAACTCAATTACATCTACAAAGATCCTATTTCCAACAGGGCTGCATCCATTAGTACCAGGGCTTAGGACTTCCAACATATTTCTTTAGGGGACACAATTCAAACCATCACAGGTTACAATTTTTCAGTGCTTATTTACTGTACAACATCTTGAATTTTTTTAGGGAAAGACCACTTGGGGTGGCTCCTCATTGACCCTACAGATGGCTCATTCGAGATGGTAACAATAATTCCTTTAGTGACAACCTACTCAAGGGATTTATATATATATATGTAAAAACTTTGAATTATTGATTTCTTCAAGCCATCTGCAAAAGTCAGAGAATTTTGTCTCATTTATTAACATACTTGCTTTTCTCTGGAGGTTTTTCTTTTTTTTTTCTTATCTTAATAGAAATATTTCTAAAGCGCTTCAACCACTCTGCCTTAGTCTTCTGTTTTTTTGCCACGTATATTTACCCTCTTCCCTCTAAATTTTAATTTTAGATAATTTCTAGTCTTTTTTAATTACCAATAATGTCTTTTTTTTTTTTTTTTTTTTTTACTTAATAAGACTTCCCTATATTATCTTTAACTTCTCCATGAAGCCTTAGGTGATTAAATACTTTTCTTCCTATCCACCTTTTCAAAAGGTTGGGAAGCCATTTAGCTTAAATTATGAGATCTTGCAAAACTTTACTCTTCCTCCATTTTGTTCTTTTATACTTTGCTTCTCAAATTTCTTAAAAAATCTGAACATCCATATCTCTTTTCCCTCTTTTATTAACATAGAAAGATTCTCTATACTGTGGTGAGTTCAGTATTGTATAGATATTTAGGTCTGTCAATTTTTCTTATTCTTTCATCATTTTAGTCCCTACTTCCACAGCACTAAGAACTAGAGGGTCCAATAAGCCAAGGAGGAGGCAATCCCTTCCCAGTATGGCTATGCGCCAAAAGATCCTTGACTTCATCATGTAACAAAAGTAATATTAATGTCATTTTATGTATGTGTAATTTATACCCTGACTACTGCCTAAAATATTTTGGGGGAGTTTATAGAGAAATTATATACTTAATAATCGTATTAATATTGAGACAAAAAAAAGAGAACTTTTTTAAGGTAGAGAAGTTTATCATGTGAAGTCCTACCTGAATGAATAACTTTGGACATTCACTTAATTTTAGAGAAGATGAAATGTTTCTCATGCTTGTATTATGTTTCATTGTCACCCTCACCCCCAAATTGAGATGAACATATAAAGCTAATTGATTGAAGACATTTCTGCCAGAACAATTGGATATAGCCCAGGGGTGAAGCTTTTTCATGACCTAACACGGTACAGGGTCTAAGAAGAGGAAAACAGGAGTATGGGTATCCACTGCGTAGACTCCTGGTGAACTGAGGGCCCTCAAGAGTAAAGACCAGGGTCAGGCAGGAAACAGGATTCACCCTAGATGATTCAAATATGGAGGTTTTAAGGGAGGGACTCTTCACAGAGTTAGGGGAAGGATTAAGGGAATAAACAACAGACAGTGGGGCCCAAAAGAGCAGCAACAGTTGGAAGTTTTTCAATCCTAAAACTGGAAGGGCAAGGACAGTAACTGATGTTGAAGAAGCCCAGTGAGAGCTGGAGCTTTGGAAGAGAGACCATGGCTGTGGGCATTGAAGGAATGGGCTCCCAAGAGAGACTGACTAATGAGGAATTGAGTCAGAAATACTCTGACCTCTCTCTCCTCCCACCCTCTGAACCTCTGCTAGCCCTTCTCTGTGGCCACACTCAACTGTAAGGGTGAAGGAGCTCCAGGATTCCAGGATTCCATCCACAGTACCAGCCAGCCAGGGCAAAGAGCAGGACAAATAAGACTAGAGGGTAAATTGGAGGGGCCTGGGGAATGGAGTCCAGCCAGCACAAGAGCACACTGAACGAGCTCGTTGGCAGAGACTAATTAAGCCCTAACTGGCTTCATTCTATTGGCTGTGTCAAGGCACCATTTGGTACAGGGATCACTTGGAACCCTTCACATCTGCAACGGAAGCCAAATAAAGTGGCATAATTTTGAGCCCCTCAAGGTTAATTTCAAACTGTGAAATTCACACAGTGTTTGAGATTATTAAAAAAACAGAAAATACAGGGTGTCCGGGTGGCTCAGTCGTTAAGCGTCTGCCTTCAGCTCAGGTCGTGATCCCGGGGTCCTGGGATCAAGTCCCACATTGGGCTCCCAGCTAGGCAGGAAGCCTGCTTCTCCCTCTCCCACTCCCCCTGCTTGTGTTCCTGCTCTTGCTCTCTCTCTCTCTCTGTCAAATAAATATATAAAATCTTAAAAAAAAAAACCAGAAAATACACATGAGGACTTGACTCACATGGGAATCACTTTCAAAGTCACTGAGCCAGGCCAGAGGTGTGCATGTTCTCAACTCAACCTCGTCATCAGTAATGGTTTTATCTGATCTAAATGTACCTTCTCATTATGCATTCCATAACCGAAAACCACATGAACACTCCCAAGCAATATTCAAAGTGTGCTGTCTCCTTTCACCTGAACAGACTTCTCACAAAAGTGGTGGGAGGCCAATATAACAAGAAAGCAGAGAACTATAAACCTCTGATACAAGGCAGACCCTTCCAATGTGTGACTTCCTGCACTGTGCCCAAATCCCTGAGAGGACGTAAATTGCTCAAGGTTGCACAGTCAGACAAAACCAAAATTAGAATGCAAGTAGCCTACTCTCAAGTCCTTTGCATTACACCACCCCTCGTAAACATGAGTACATAGACTCAGAGATGCCATCTATCATATCAAAACTGACAAAGGAAGAGATAGAGCCCAGAGCAGAAGCCTTGCCCAGTGCAGTCTGTCATATACTGCACCCGCACAAAACCACCACCAGGAAAGGCTGGATGCAGCAAGAGCGAAGCCAGCCTGGGAAGAAAAGCCAAGAGGGGCCACTTCCTCCACAATTACTGACCGCATCGGCTTTGGGTACCACATACACTGTGGCCACTGGGGTTATCTGTGACCTCAGACATGGTGTGCCCTCTCCCAGGGTCTCTCTTTTGGAGAAAGCCATCTAGTTCACTCTGCTATGGTCCCAGTGCAGTTCAAACAGGATGTAGGGAAATTTATGCTGCCGCGGTAAACTGTGAAGAAAATCGTGGTAACAACAACGCTGTGATGTGTTACATGAAAAAAAGAAACAAACAAAAAATAGCAGGATTTTCCATGACAATGAAAAGTGAACATGAGGATATTCAAAACTAGGATGAAAAACAGAGTTAATATGAAGACCTAAAAGCCAATAAAAACCAGAGACCCTGAAGAGTGTGCACCCTAGTGTAAATATCATGCCCTTTAATACAACTACCAACTTCAAAATTGATTGTTATGCAAAGGCCAGTGTGGCGAACGACCACATTTTGTGATTTAGAGATGTCTCATCTGGCAGTGAGAGGAGACCTTTGTCACTGTGCCTATGAGCTCTGATTAGGCTGACCCCACAAACAAATGGTACATAGGAGGGTGCTTTGTAATGACCCTGTTATTTCAAACAGATGGTCTCCATTTTTTGGAATTGCTTATTTTAAATTCTGGATGATTGGTGAAGAAACTTGGGTTGGTATTTTAAACAAAGAAGAAGTATTATCAAACACATTAAGAAGGATCTAGTTCCACTTTTCTTCTCAAGGGTAATCAATATTTTTAAACCATTTCTTTTTAATAGTCACTGGTGCCTCAGGGGAAATGGAAGTATAGCGGAATGTTACAAATGTATCAATTTCACATATATTGCAGTTTTGTAAGTGGAATTTACCTAGAAATTGCTTTAAATGCACCAAAGAAAAGCTTTATTCACAGAGTAAAATTCAAAGAATTAAAAGCCTGGAGATCTGAATTTTTTTTTTTTTAATCAAAATAGAACCTGGAAGGTGAAACCTAAACAGTGAGAGTGTTAATTATAAAGTTGTAAAGGAGTCTTGGAGGTTGAGGGGGCAACTTTTGACCCCTCTGTGAGCTAAGGAGGTACACTGCAGCAGCTGGAGGGGAGAAGTGAGGCTGGATGTTTGTAAATGCAATCAAAGGAAAGCACTACATACGTACAAAACACTAATTTTCATCAGTGGGTCCCCATGTGCTGTGTGCGTATGTGCAGACAATTATTATCGTCACTATATATAACCGCAGTCAGTGTGAGCTAGGAAAGAACAGCTGTCTCCCATGAAACAATGTGCCTCTGAGGAGTCTCTAAGCAAGTCTCAAAGCAAGGCAAAGCAATCAAGACTGATTAAAAGGATAGCATTTAACAGCAGTCAAGGCAAAGCTAAAGGGGGAGAAGGAGGGAGAGACCGTTACACCTAAAATCAGACTTGCATCATCCGTAGGTATTACTAAAGCCTATAATCATACTGATAGCTGTTTACAGTCATGATTACTTATTCTAATGAGGAAATTAAAAAGTTCTTTGTTATACCACATATCTGGTTATGCAGGTATAAATCATGTCATGTTCCTAATACACAGAGTATGAGGTTCATCCTCATGCATTTGTATGAAGTACAAACACAGCAGGCGTTAAGAACTCAAATTATTGATACCCTCTCTAAAGTCATTGCCCTGGGAAGTTATAGACTTATTCCATGATGCTTCCCAAACCTCCCTGAACTCCTCTTTGGGGAGAGCTTATCAATCTTTCAGGAGTTTCTCTCTCTCTCTTATATACACACAAGTATTTATACACATACACAAATATACACACATACATGTGCACATGATAGCCAACTCACTACAAAGCAGTCATTCTATAATTTCTTTTGTGATTATTTTTTTATCAAATGTGTATTATTCAAGTTTCTCATCATTACCTACTAGCATTTCACCCCTTTTAGTGTAACAATAAAACCCCTGATTTTCAGCTAGCGTATAACACATCCCAAACAAACTTAGCCATCTCCCATGCAGCTAGCTAGGGATGCTCACATAACCAGGTTCTGGCCAACGGTGTATTGGTAGAGATAATGTGTGCCACTTTTGGGTTAGTACCTTAAAGGCAAAGGGTTTGCTCTCCCTTCTCCCCTCCTCCTTCTGTGTTGGAGGGGGAGCCATCTTGGAATGGCCAGTGGGTATTCTAGGGATGGCAGATCAATAAGACAGAAGGAGCCTGGGCCCCTAGAGACTTTGCAGAGCAGAGTCATGATACCAGCCCAGACTTCTAAATAAAAGAAAAATAAACTATCTTGTCTACGACATTGCCATTTTGGATCTGAGCCACTTAAACAGAAATCCTAACTAATAATAGAGTTATTTAAAAAAAAAATTGAACCTATCCTCCCAGTAAAACAACTATATGTATCAAAATGTTTCTGGGCAGGAGGGATGTTTAGACATTAAGCAGAGTCTAAGGCCCTCTCTTCCTTCTTCTCATCAATTAATATTCAAGGTCCTTCTTTTCTCCTGGGCTTCTCAGACATTGACTGACATCCTCTGGAAGTGGATACCGAGGAAAACAGTATCACAGATGGTAAGAGGAGTTTGGTGGCCTTTTTTTTTTTTTTTAATTTTGGAGATTCTATTTATTTGTTTGTTTACTTATTTGGGGGCATCATGAAAACTAGGTTTAAGTCCTAGGTATGTTTTATTCATGGTGATGGTGGTGGTGGTGGTGTTTATACTTGTTAGTGTGGACACTGGAGAAAAGACTTTAAGAATACCTGTAAGAACAAGCTCTTTAAAGCCCTTTTAAAAGAGTGTTCCAGTGGGAGGGACTAAAAAGCACAAATGCCTGGGCCAGAAATGATCTTGGTGTATGCAGAGATCAGCCAGATGGCCACTGAAGACAGATGGGAATAAGCAAAGGAGAAAGATGGCAGGGGATGAAATCACTGCGGTGGGCAGGGGCCAGATCATGTAGGGGTTGTAAGCCATATCAAGTTGTTTGGATTTTGTTCTATGCGTGACAGAAAGCTGTGGATTCAGTTGGAAGTATACTGACTTACATATGAACGGTTCACTCTGTGGGAGTTATGAATCTGGAGCAGGGAGACCATGGTGCCTCAGACTAGGGTGGCGGGAGAAGTGATAAGAATTGGGATTAGATTCACATATATTTTTAAAGTAGACCAATCAGGACTTGCTGATGGATTAGAAATGGCATATGAAGGAAAATAAAGAATCAGGACTCAAATCTTAGATTTCCGACATGAATAACTGGAGGAAGAGTGGTTTGGCAGAGGTGGTAACAATGGTGAGTGGGAAATGTTACATCTGAGATCATGTGAAGGCCTCTAGAAGATGTTGACAAGGCAGTTGATTATAAGAGTCTCTGGAGCTCAAGAGAGAGCTCAGTGAGAGAGGAAAAAATGTTGGGGAGATCAGCATGTAGGGGTATTTAAAGTTATGAGAATTGACGAGATGAGTTCAGTTACAGGGAAGAATTGTGAGAAGCTGCGGGACATTCCAACATGAAGAGAAGGGCAGAGATAATAGATTCATCAAGAGAGTGAAAGGGAAGAAGCCAATGAGGTAAATGGAAAACGAGAAGTTGAGTCATAGAAGGCAAAGTGCTTTAAGAAGTATAGAGTGGCTGTGTCCAATGTGCTGAAAGTTGAAATAAAATGAGTATCAAGAAATTTACATTGGTTCCAGCAAGATCAAAGTCAACAGTGACTTTGACAAGAGAATTTGCAGGGGGTGGGGAGAATGAATAGGGACAAAAGCCTAAATAGAGGGGATTAAAAAGATAATTCGAGGCCAAAAAAAAAAAAAAAAAAAAAAACTAGGAATGGAAAAGATAGGCAACTCCTGCAAGGAATTTGCTTAAAGGCGAACAGATCAGTGGGGCAGTTCCTGGAGGAGATTGAAAGATCGAGGGGAGCTTTTTCGGTAATCTGTGATATACTGTAGCCTTTCTGTACAGGATGAGATGTGTTCCTTTGGGGAGGTAACAACTGACAGTGTAGGAGAGAGAGGCAATGGGTTTAGGAGCAAAGTCCTTGAGTAGTGAGCTAGGCTAGGATCCAGGTGCAGGAGGAGAGGTGGGCCTAAGACAGAAGCACACACCCTCCATCATGTCAACAGGACAACAGGCAGAATGGCGTGATTTAGGCACTGTGAGGTTGGTAGATTTGCTGCAACAAAATTAGGTTGTTCTCCTCTGCCTTTGCTTCTATTTTCTAAGTGCAATGTGCAGTGGGATAATCAGTTTGGGAAGAGAGGAGCAAACGTTAAACAGTTGTCTCAGAGAATGAGAGACTTCACTGGTTAAGGAAATACAGCATATTTCTGAGGTCTCATTGAGATTCTTCTGGTCATGTGTTTTCTCCAGGCACAGTCAGCTGTTCTGGTGCAGGTGTGGAACAGGTGTCAAGAGCTGAGCTTAACCAGAGTTGGTGTTTTACTAGCCAAGTACAAAGGAGGGAGAGAGGGACTGAGTCTATCTGTAAGGGAGACATGGCAGTCAGTAGAATGTAATGAATGCTAAGCTTCCTAAGAAGGGAAGTATGGCTATTAGAGGGATAAGAGACAGTAAAGCAGAGGTAGGTCAGTTGATTAGAAGTCTTCTTAGAGTGGAAGAGTTCTTGGACCCCGAGTTCTAGGGTCAATGACTCAGGAAGTGAGGAGGCGGTATCAGGGTATGAAACCCTCAAGATCAAGAGGGTGGTGGTGTCTCAGTCACTAGTTATGACAAAACCTGGAGAATAACCGTTCTCTAGTGCTCAGTGAGCTATACATATGGTAACTCTAGCCGTGTGGCCACGAAGGACTGATACTTGGCTCATTCAAATTGAAATATGCTATAAGCATAAAATACACATTAAGTTTCAATGACTTGGTATAAAAACATAAAACATATCATTAATATTTTTATGTTTATCATATATTGAAATGATAGTGTTTTGAATATTGGGTCAATAAAAGATATCATGAAAATTAATTTCACTTTTTTTTTAACTTCTATAATGTGGCTACTGTAACATTTAAAATTAGTTCACATTTGCAGCTCAGATTTTATTTCCATTGGACTCCACTCTTCCAGAGTGGTTGTCGTGGGGCAAGAAAAGATGTCTGGAAGGAAGGTAAAGGTAGTGAGATGCCAACTGTTGGAGAAAAAGACCGTGGACCAGGGAACAAAAACCTCAATGAATGATGACATGACTGGGATGTTGGCCAATGACTACCACCAGGAAAATTAGCAGGTGATGGGTTCTGACCAGAGGCTTAGGGATTTTTGAGGGAGAGGAGAAGAGACAGTGTCTATAAGTAGCAATAAAGAACAAAAGGTCTACTACCCCACTGCCAGGTCAAGTGGTATGCAGCGTGTATAAGAAAAACAGCACCATATGAAGGGTTTACAAGGAAATCAGAGTCGTTAGGGAGAGTTTTAGTTGGATCATGAAGGTCAAAGTTTGTACAGAGAAGAGCTGTTAAAAATATAGGATTTTGCTAATGGCAGACAGTTCATTATTGCCAGTAGGTGGGAGATTCAGAGAACTGTGTGACTGGTTGGATTTGGGGAGGTATGGGAAATAGTGTCCTGGTAAGGATGGATAACCTGGAAAACTTGGATCTCTAGTGACTTGGAAAGCATGATAATTGGACCTGATGCTCACATAAAGTATACAGATGATCTGGTTCACCTCTCAGCTCTCTCTTGGGCTCAGTCTCTCAGCACTCACAGGGGTAACAGAGATGGTATCACTGTATGGTAGGCATCACTGTGTGTTCTTACCATGAACACAAGCAGTTCAAAGAGCAGTGGATGGCAATCGCGAAGAAATTTAGGTGGGCCCTAAATCCAGAGATTGGTATTCTTATAAGAAGAGGAGAGACACAAAGAGAAGAAGGCAGTGTGAAGATGGAAGCTGAGACTGGAATACACCCAGAGATTGCGTCTATAGCCTAAAAAACACTGAGGATTATTGGCAGCCACCTAGGAGAGAGGCACGAGACATTTCTCTTTCAGCTATTCCAGGAAGAACGAACCCTACTGACATCATAACCTTGGACTTATGGCCTCCTGAGCTGTGGGAGAACACATTTCTTTCGTTCTAAACCACCCAGTTTGTGCTAATTTGTTACAGCAGCACTAAGAAATTAATACACTTGGCAATAACCTTACTGGGGAAAGGGACTAGGGTTTCAGAGATACGTTCTGAGGATCACCCAAGACACGAAGGCATGTCATCAGCAGTTCATAAATGTCTTTTGAATTTCAAACGAATTTCAAACTGCTTCTCGAGTCTAGGTGTGCAAAGTTTCTCAGACCCCTAAACTATTCGTACAGAGAAAAGTTCAGGAAGCCACTTAAAGCCATTTCCCTATTCCAGTAGACGTGATGTAAGTGACACAGAAATTGAGCAACATTGTTTCAACCACTGGAACACATGAAGATAAATCCCTTAATTCACCCCATTTCTCCCTGATAGTGTTTGTAGAGTTCGAACACTGCATACACTTTTTCCAAATGGCTGTTCCATCGAGGCCAAGTCCCTTATCACCTCGAGAAAAGCAAGTTCAGGAATTCTATTAAAGTTCTGAAAAATGTTAACCTCCCTCCACCCAAGCATTTTTACAAAGTCCCACTTCAGAATGGGAGAGTGGAACACAGCCATAGTGGTGACATTAAGCTTGGTATTGACAAAGCCATTTTCTACCAAATGACCTCTGAATCTTACTTTCTGGTTGGAAAATGGCGACAGTTGTAGGTTGACAGCTGGACTATGTTCTCTTGAATTAAAGTAGTGCTTTTTTGCCAAAATGATGTTCTTCACTAATAGGGCTTTAATGTTATAGACAAATAATTTAGAAGATTTTTTTTTTCCATCAGCTGTCTAACCAGGTTCTCTTCCCACTGCAGGAAGGCACAAAAGGAAATATAACATTCTTGTAGGTGGGGAGGGGAGACATGGAGACCATGAGTCACTGTTCAACCCAAAAACGCTTTGGGGAAAATAAAGCAGAACCATTAAAAGGACACAAAGAATGTTCCAGTGCTGGTTGCGGGGGGGAGGGGGCAGAAATTGGGGCGAAGCCACTACCTATCCTTCCACTAGCTTCACCCAAGCTTGAGTGCAGAAATAATCTCTTCATTCTAGCGTGTCCCCCCCTGCCGACCTACGTCTGGTATCTTTCACTTTGAGGACAAAAGGGAAAATGAAAAGGAGGGAAAAGTGATATAATCATAGCACAACAGGAGCAGAAAATGAGGGGCTAAGGCTTAGAGTAAAGCAATATAATAAAAGTTGCCAAAAGAAAGCGGTGCTTTCCCCCTCCCTGTCTCCACCTCAAATATTGGTGCATGGGCAACCGGAGAGGCTTCGACAGCACCCCTGGAAGCAGTGCAGAGAGCCCTGGGATGGACACCTCGCTCTGTCAACGCTCTCAGGACCGCTCGCAGTAACTCTGTCTCAGACAGGCACGGCGCGAATCCTCCTCGTCCCCTTTCCAGGTTCATGATCACCGGGCCGACAGAAGGAGCCACAGGTAATGCTGAGTAAATTGTTTTTGTAATATATTCATCATTCTTCTGTTCCAAGCTTTTTTTTTTTTTGCACCTTTCTCTACTAATATGTCTATTAAATAATATTTTTTGAATAAACAACACATTTACACATGAACATGAGAGATAGTACTGCAGAGCTGTAAGCTGCAGAAGATCATTCCAGTGATAATATGACTGCTTAAAATATTTGGGGGCTCCTTTCACGAAATTGCTTTTAAATCCTATGTTAATTCTCTAGAATTCTGGCAGTAATAGAAATTTAACCCCTGAGTATGGATGAGCTTTCTGGATAAAATCAGAAGACACTTAGAAAGAACAATGGAGTTTGAGAGGAGTGATTCAATTAGGTGATACCATTTTTGTACAAAAAGCTGATTCCCAGAAAATATGCCATGACCTAACGGAAAATGCCTATAACTGGTATAATTTTTTTAAAATTTTTTAATGTTTTATTTATTCATGAGAGTCAGAGAGAGAGAGAGAGAGAGAGAGAGAGGCAGAGGCAGAGAGAGAAGCAGGCTAGCAGGGAGCCCGATGCAGGACTTGATCCCAGCACCCTGGGATCATGACCTGAGCCGAAGGCAGATGCTTAACCATCTGAGCCACCCAGGCACCCCTAATTTTTTCTTTTAAGAGACTTGAGAAAGAGAGAGCAAGCAGTGGTGGGGGAGGTGGGGGCAGGAGCAGAGGGAGAGGAAGAGAGAGAATCTTAAGCAGGCTCCACACCCAGTATGGAGTTGGACACAGGGCTCAATCTTACGACACTGAGATCATGACCTAAGCCGAAATCAAGTTATTGGCTTAGCCGACTGAACCACCCAGGCACCCCAGCATAATTACTTTGGATAACAATCGGTCGACTTCTAGTAAAGTTGTAGATATACAGACCTATTCCTGGGTAGCAATCCTAGAATGCACCCAGGTTTAAACTCAAGGAGATAAATAAAATGAATGATATGTACAACATTGTTTACAATGGTGGACAGGCATATTTCTACGGTGTAATACTACAGTAGCCAAAGCTACATGTATCAACATGGACGAATCTTAAAAACATAATTTTTAGGAACAGAAAAAATGTTTCGGATGGATATATACAGTAGGATGAAATTTATAGAAGGTTTTAAAAATCTGCAAAACAACTATAAATTGTTTATGGATACATACATATTAATGAAAGCATTCACATGCATGTGAATGATAAACAACAAATTTAGGGAGAGTACTTAACTGGAGAGGGAGGAAGGACCATGGGAAAGAGGAGGCATATATTATCTATCCTATCTATCGGGTTTTATTTCTTAGGGGAAAAAAGGAAAGGAAATTTTGAGCAAATAGGGAACAATCGTACAATTTGACAATTTGATGAAAATCTGAGTGTTCATAATATTAGAACGCACGTTTCCAATTGTTTGAAATATTCATTTGGGGGGGGAAATAAAGATAATCAGTGAAATACTTCAGTTTTTGACTCAACAGAATCAGACTTTCAAATTTCAGACAATGTGGACTATTTTGCTCTTGCCAGATAAATTCTGCAACATCCAGGAGAGCAATAGCCACAAAATACATCAATATTTTGGGGTGCCTGTGTGGCTCAGTTGTTAAGCATCTGCCTTCGGCTCAGGTCATGATCCCAGGGCCCTGGGGTAGAGCCCCGCATCGGGCTCCCTGCTCCGCAAGAAGCCTGCTTCTCCCTCTCCCACTCCCCCTGCTTGTGTTCCCTCTCTCACTGTGTCTCTCTCTGTCAAATAAATAAATAAAATCTTTTTAAAAAAAAATACATCAACATTTCCCTCATTTACTAGTAGTTAAGTGTACTTTTTGGAATTTTAGAATATAGGTTTTGGCATATTTTTCCAAGTCATTTTGGGAGCATCCTATTCAGATAATGTTTTCTTGCAGAAGATTGGGATAAATGCAGATTTTCAGTATTAAAAAAAAAAAATCAATGACCATGCCCAATACCATTTTGCAGAAACTTTCCTTAATTCAATTAGCCTCTCAGACTGAGTCTATTCTACTTCTTAAACACTGTACAGTTGATGTCTATCTGAATCAAATGAATCAGTGACCCTTCCAAAGCCTCTCAGTGGATCTTGGAGTGGTTAAACCAGTCATTTATTCAACAAATATTTGCTGAACAATTATTATGGCAGTGACAATTATTATGGCAGTGACCAAAATAAACACAAAAAAACTCTGCCTTCAGAAAACTATCTGGTAAAGGAAATGAGAAGTGCCATGGAGATTTTTCTTTTAAAGACAGGGCTGAAAAGGAAAATTGGAAGCTGCAGGAGGGCAAAAACAGATTTTAAATTTAGGTACAATTGCCAGGATAGACCTTTCAGAAAAAGTGTGTTTTGTACAAAGGACTGAGAAGAGCTGAGGAACCAAGCTATGTACTTTTCTGGTACATTTCAGGAAGAGGGGATTCCAATGCAGAAGCCCAAATGTAGGAACTTGTCTAGACTGTTCCGGGGAATATAAGGCAACCATTGTGGTTGGAGCAGAGAGACAAAGGAAAAGAGGAAGAAGATGAAATGTGAGACACACATCCAAGACTGAGGCTTGGGTGAGGTCTTGAGCACAAAATTGAGAAGCACCAAAAAATCAGTACTCAAGAAGGTAATGGTTTACAGCAATATCCTTTAAAAATCAAATGAATACCAAAAAAATCCATGATGGACAAATGGTCAAAAATTTAAATGCAGATAGGATCTGCATTTAATTTACTGATTTTACCTTTTGCCTCAGAACCCATTGTGGGTCAACCTGGCACCGGTACTGATCCTGTCTTTTAAAAAAAATTGTGATATGTGGGGGCGCCTCGGTGGCTCAGTTCGTGAACCGTATGCCTTCGGCTCAGGTCATGATCCCAGGGTCCTGGGATCAAGCCCTGCTTTGGACTCCCTGCTCAGTGGGGAGTCTGCTTCTGCCTCTCCCTCTGCCCCGCCACCCAGGTTGTGCTTGTTCTCTCTGTGAAATAAATAAATAAAATCTTTTAAAAACCTGTGATATATGGGGCGCCTGGGAGGCTCAGTCAGTTGGGCATCTGACTTCAGTTCAGGTCATGATCTCAAGCTCCTGGGACTGAGCTCCACAGGCTCCTCACTCAACAGGGAGTCTGCTTCTCCCTCTTCCACTGTCCCTCCCCCTGCTCGTGCTTGCTCTCTCTCTCTCTCTCCTCAAATAAATAAAATCTTTAAAAAATTGTGACATGTGAAGATGGATAAAGAAGATGTGATTTATATACATATGTAAATATAAATATCTATATGTATATAGATTATATAATGGAATACTATTTAGCATTGAAAAGGAATGAAATCTTGCCATTTGCTAAAACAAAGATGGAGCTAAGAGAGCATAATGCTAAGTGAAATAAACCCAGTCGGAGAAAAACAAGTACCATATGATCTCACTCACATTTGGAATTTAAGAAACAAAACAAACCAGCAAAGGTGAAAAAAGAGAGAGAAAGAAAAAGAGACCAACTGATGGCTACCAGAGGGGAGGTGGGGGGTGGGGAAGGGTGAAATAGGTGACGGGATTAAGGAGTGTACTTGCCGTGGTGAGTACGGGGTGTTGTATGGAAGTGTTGAAACACTGTATTGTATGCCTGAAACTAGTAACAACACTGTATCTTAACTACACTGGAATTAAGGTTTTTTAAACATTTTCTTTACATTCATTTTTTTCCATTCATTTTGCTTTTGAAAAATATTTCAGTGAAATATTACTTATGTTGTCATCCCCTTAAATTTTGCCCTTGAGACTATTTTAGAGTTTTTTACTATTTAAATATAGCTGACACAGAATGTTACATTAGTTTCAGGTGTACAACATAGTGATTCAACAAGTCTCTACGTTATACAAGGCTTACCACCATAAGTGTAGTAATTGTCATCATACAACATTATTACAATGTTATTGACTACCCCATGTTGTACTTTTTTGTTTCTATGACTTATTTATTTTGTAACTAGAAGTTTGTACCTCTTAATCACCTTCACCTATTTTGCCCATCTCCTCACCCCCCTCTCCTCTAGCAACCACGTTTGTTCTCTATATTTATGAATCTGTTTCTGTTTTGTTTATTTGTTTTGTTTTTTAAATTCTACATGTAAGTGAAATCATAGGCTGTCTTTCTCTGACATTTCACTTAGTATTATACTCACCCATTCCTTAGGTTGCCTTTTAGTTTTGTTGTTTCCTTTGCTGTGCAGAGCTTTCTATTTTGATGAAGTCCCAATAGTTTTTTGTTGTTTTGTTTTGTTTTGTTTTGTTTTTGCTTTTGTTTCCCTTGCCTCAGGAGACACATCTAGAAAAATGTTGCTAATGGCTGATGTCAGAGACATCACTGCCTGTGCTCTCTTCTACAATTTTTATTGTTTCAGGTCTCACGTTTAGGTCTTGAATCCATTTTGAGTTTACTTTTGTGTGTGGTGTAAGAAAGTGGTCCAGTTTCATTCTTCTCCATGTAGCTTTCCAGTTTTCCCAACACCATTTGTTGAAGAGACTGTCCTTTTCCCCATTAGATATTCTTTCCTGCTTTGTTGAAGATTGACCATATAGTTGTGGGTTTACTTCTGGGCTTTCCATTCTGTTCTTCTGATCTCTGTGTATATTTTTGTGACAGTATCATACTGTTTTGATGACTTCAGCTTTGTAATATAACTTGAAGTCTAGAATTGTGATGCCTCCAGCTTTGCATTGCTTTGATTTTTCAAGACTGCTTTGGCTATTCACGGTCTTTAGTGGTTTCAATAATTTTTAGTATTGATTGTTCTAGGTCTGTGAAAAATGCTGTTGGTATTTTAATAGGGATTGCATTAAATCGGTAGACGGCTTTGGGTAGTACAGACATTTTAACAATATTTATTCTTCCAATCCATGAGCATGGAATGTCCTTCCATTTCTTTGTGTCATCTTCAATTTCTTTCATCAATGTTTTATAGTTTTCAGAGTACAGGTCTTTCACCTCTTTGGTTAGGTTTACTCCTAGGTATCTTATTATTTTTAGTGTAATTATAAATGGGACTGTTTTCTTAATTTATCTTCCTGCCGCTTCATTATTAATATATGTATAGAAATGCAACAGATTTCTGCACATTGATTTTGTATCCTGCAGTTTTACTGAATCTATCAGTTCTAGTAGTTTTTTGGTGGAGCCTTTTGGGTATTCTATATATAGTTATCATGTCACCTGCAAATAAGTATGGTACATTTATTATAATTAATGAACCAATATTGATACACTCATATTAGCTAAAGTCAATAGTTTATTCAGATTTCCCTAGTTCTAACCTCATATCTTTCTTCTGTTCCAGGATCCTACCCAGGACATTGTATTACATTTTTAGTCATCATGTCTCTTTAGGCTCCTCTTGGCTGTGACAATTTCTCAGATTTTCCTTGTTTTTGATGACATTGACAGTTTTGAGAAAATAGTCAGGTATTTTGTAGAATGATCCACTACTGGAATGTGATGTTTTTCTCATGATAAGACTGGGGTTATAAGTTATCGGGAGGAAGACCACAGAGGTTAACATGCCGTTCTCATTACATCATACCATGGGTATACATCATCAACTTGATTTATGACTGTTAATATGGACCTCGACCACCAAGCTAAGGCGGTGTTTGTCAGATTTCCCACTGCAAATTTATTCTTTTTTTCCTCTTTCTTTCCATACTTGAATGAATTCACTATTTGCAGCCCACACCTGAAGAATGGGGAATTATGCTCTCCCTCTGTGGTTCAGAGTATCTATATACATATTTTGGAATTCTTCTGCACAGATGTGTCTCTTCTCTTGCATTTGTTCATTTACTTAATCACTTATTTATATCCATATGGATACTTATTTATTCTTTAGATTATAATCTAATACTACTTTATTTATTTTACTGATCAAATCATTCCAGCTTTGGCTATTGGGAAATCTTCCAGTTAGCTTTCATGCTCCTTTGACAGACCCTATCATTGTGGGGTTTGGAGAGGAGAGGGGCACTTCCTTACTTTCTGATGCTATTATATACTCTAGACTGATCTTTTGAATTTCCTGCCTCAGTCCTGGAATAAGTCATTTCTCCAAAACTCTGGTTCCTTTGATTTGAGAATATTATTAAAAACCAGGATCTGGCTGGTAGGTGGACTCACTGCTCCTGGGGTACTTCCCTGTCTTTTAAAAACCCAATATGACAGGGGAAATAATTAATTCCTGATCATAACATTACTTTATCCCTAGAGACTTTAACTGATATGTCTAATGATTTATCCTTGCATAATTTGGTATTAAATCTTTGCACTTCGAACAATTACTTTTATGTAGACAAAGAAAATAATGCCCTTAAATTCAGCAGACTGGCCAGCTACAGGGCCACATCTGCTCTGTCAAATGTAACTAGAAATGGCTGTGACAGTCATTCTGCCCTCCTTCCCTAAATCACAAGGAAAATTCAGCCTTATTATTCTTTATACATGTCACATTCAACCAAAACCAAGACACGTCATGGGATGTTGGGTCCTTATATAATCTCACTGATTGTATAAAGGGAGATGCATTTAACAGGGATAAATGTCTCCACCTGTCCCCAAAATAAACCCAACTGCAGCCAACTTCCCTCAGTCCCTCACAGACTTTACTGGTATTGATCCCTCCCCACTTTGTTACCTCTAAGACCATTTTGGCCCTTACCTATGGTTCTTACATTATTTATCTTATCCTACCCTCATTAAGACAACACCGAAGGCCCTTCCCGGTCATGTGACAATAATCAGCCATGTATTTGAATTGTTTCACCATAAGGAGTCATCACTATACTTATCCTTTATGCGTGGAGGTGGAGTAAGTGAATTCCAAAGCTTTTCTGGAAAGTGAAGCAAACCTATTTATATGTCTGCTAAATTGCAGACATTAAGGGGTGCCTAGGTGGCTCGGTCGGTTAAGCAGCCAACTCCTGATTTCGGCTCAGGTCATGATCTCATGGGTCAAGAGAGCGAGCCCCTCGGTGGGCTTCGCACTCAGTGGGGAGTCTGCTTGAGATTCTCTCCCTCTCCCCTTCCCCACACTTGCACACGCTCTCTCTCAAATAAATAATCTTTAAAAATTTTAAAAATAAAATAAAATTATAGACATTAATTTAAATATTGTTACAAATGATGACCAATTAGTATTAAAAAAAGTTTTTTAGAAATTAAAGGCTACATTCCAGAGGTCACGATAATCCCTGAAGTTCAGTTTCAATGACTGTTTCCACTGTTAGGATTTATTACAGCGATTGCATAGAGAATTTTATTCTCCTAAATGGTTTTTAGCCTCTAACTTCATTTAAACAGTTACTTTTAGATGGCTATGCCATTTAGAATTCCTGTATCTGCACCTCAGCTCTCCAAATGTACTTTGATAGTAGAATAACTGGTCAAGAAGAACTGTAGTTCCAAGCCCTCGCTTTTTTTTTTAATTTTATTATGTCATGTTAATCACTATACATTATATCATTAGTTTTTGATGCAGTGTTCCATGATTCATTGTTTGCGTATAACACCCAGTGCTCCATTCAATACATGCCCTCTTTAATACCCATCACCAGGCTAACCCATCACCCTACCCCCCTCCCCTCTAGAACCCTCAATCTGTTTCTCAGAGTCCACAGTCTCTGGTTCGTCTCTCCCTCTGATTCCCGCCCCCCCCGCTTCATTTTTCCCTTCCTACTATCTTCTTTTTTTTTTTTTAACATATAATGTATTATTTGTTTCAGAGGTACAGGTCTGTGATTCCACAGTCTTACACAATTCACAGCGCTCACCATAGCACATACCCTCCCCAATGTCTATCACCCGGCCACCCCATCCCTCCCACCCCCCACCACTGCAGCAACCCTCAGTTTGTTTCCTGAGATTAAGAATTCCTCATATCAGTGTGATCACATGATACATGTCCTTCTCTGATTGACTTATTTCGCTCAGAATAATACCTTCCAGTTCCATCCATGTTGTCACAAATGGCAAGATTTCATTCCTTTTGATGCCAAGCCCTCGCTTTTTAATGAGAAAATGGTTACAACAGTTTTTGGCAGAAAAGAGACAAGTGATCCGGAGTCTGCCCTTTGGGAGGTGAAAAGTATGTTTATTCCCCAGACTGTGATGACAGTAACATGAGTATATACAGATGTCCAAACTCACCAAATTGTACACATTAATTATGTGCTGCCTTTTGTATACTAATCATACCTCAGTCAAACTATAAAAGTAATACTGTATCTGCCTTGAAAGCATATGCCTTAAAAGTTAAGAGGTAGCCAAAACCACAAGTTGGTTGAAAAATTTCAACTTGGTAGGAAATAAGCATGTGCTATGGTTTGAATGGCTGTGTCTCTCCAAATTTATATGTTGACATCCTAACCCCCAACGTTGATGGTGTTAGGAGGTAGGACTTATGAAAGGTGATTAATTCCTGATAGAACTAGTCCTCTTATAAAAGAAGCTCCATAGAAATCCCTTGTCCCTTCCACCATGTGAGGACACAGTGAGGAGGTGCCAGCTATGAACCAGGAGGAGCTCTCTCACCAGACCATGACCATGTCGGCACCCTGATCTTGGACTTCCAGCCTCTGAAACCATGAGAAATAAACTTCAGTTGCGTATGAGCCACCAGTCTCTGTTATTCTGTTATAGCAGCCCAAAGAGACTAAGACAGCATGCCAATTAAAAATTAAAATCTCTTCTCTACAAAGAGGGCAGTTGTCTGTGAGATTTCCTTGAGCTTCTTAAATATATAGGGCAGAACCCACCGGGAGGAGATCTCAACAGTAGTCAGCTAATTCTGAACTTTGAGTTGAATTTTACTTATGCACAAGCCACGGTGAAAACAGAAGGTCTGAGAGCTGGAAGCAGATCATCTCAAAGCACCCAGGAGCTCCTGTGGACATTCACCACCTTTCTGAAGTTCAAGTCAGATGTTTCTACTTTCAGTCCTGTGTCTAAGAGAAAGAAGTGTAGGGGTGTGTGTGTGGGTGTGTGTGTGTGTGTGTGTGTGTGTGTGTGTGTGTGTGTGTGTAATTTTAAAGCCATTGTCGTCTTATTGTGAGAGGCATGGATAGGAATGGGAAGACTTTTTCTTGACAGCAACACTGGTGTCAGTGTCTTTGATGAATCTGGCTCAGTTTTTGTGCTTTCTCTCTTATCACATGTGTCAAGCTCAGAGAAGAGGGCTTCTCAAATCTGTGAATGGCATACTTTATCACATATTGCCAATGCTTTGTAATAATTACATTAATTATCTAAGTTGACCACTGGGGGAGTAATAAGAAGGCTCACAGGCCTTCCTGTAAACATTTCTCATGGGGAGATCCCCTGTGTTAGATTATACTATTGCTCCTGTTCATTCTCCGCCCTCCTTGTGAGAGCACAATACAATCCTGCCTGTTGCCATGTGCTTTATAATGCTTCCCTGTGGAGTTTATTTTCCTGTCTGTGCTACTTGGCCTTATGGCTTGCTTTGGCCAATGTAACATGAAGAGAAGTGATATGTGTCATGTCAGAGTCAATGCCTTAAAAGTCATCATATGCTTGTTTTTTTAAAGAGATTTCAGGGCTATTCGTTACTGTGGCACACTAGTGAAAACTGACTAAGATAATCAGTCTGTATCAGATACTTCCTGTATATTACTTTCATCCACTTGGCACTGCCTCATTCTAGCCTTTGCTCAGGCTCCTGGTTGTGCCCATGTTTCTAGCAGCTTCAGGCAAGTTCAATCTGACAGTACCTTGTGTGGACCTGCACACACATCTTTTGATTACTGCCTCAGGAACTTAAAAATGTACGAGGGGGTGTTACCACTCATGAAGCTACCCTTAACAAATGGTAAACTGGAATCAATGAAAAACTATTCCTCCTTTTGTCTCTCATGTAGTCACTTCTTTTTTTCCAAAGATTGATTTCTTCATTCCAGAGAGAGAGCGTGTGTGTGCACAGGCAAGCGCTCGCATGTGTGGGGGGAGAGGCAGAGGGAGAGAATCTTCAAGCAGACTCCCTGGTGAGCATGGAGCCTGAGGTGGCTCGGATCCCACAACCCATGAGATCATGACGTGAGCCCAAACCAAGAGTCAGAAGCTCAAATGACTGAGCCATCCAGGTGCCCCTCATGTAGTCACTTCTGAGGCACATTTCATAAAGCTCCTCAGCAGTTCCAGCACAACGGAGCACTGGTACCCAGAGGACTGGCCACCTCAATAATGCCTCTTTAATATTGGCTTTCTTTTCTTCTCTGTTTCATTCCCTATGTCCTGCATTCCTGCTCCCTGGAATCACAATGCCAAATAAAATATCTGCATACTGTGAACTTTGTCTCAGGTTCTGCTTTCAAGGAACACAGGCTCAAACACAGTCCCACTGTTCCATTTGCTATAGATTTTGTGGTAAGTGGCACCTGACCACTTTGGCTCTCTGCCCAAAACTTGGCTACTTTTTTTCAAAATTTCAATGTTTCCCTGCCTCTGTTGATTCTAGATGATGTGAACATTCAAAGTATTTTCAGTCCAGAAGGGCATCACCATTCCTTTTACAATGTGACCTGTGGAATAAGTAAATGTTCTTAGCAGTCTAATAGAATAATCCCAATTTGGAAAGAAAGTATTTTAGAAGTCCTTAAATTTGTCTTAGAGGGGGCCATTGGACTTCCCTGCCTGTCTGAATCATTATGTAACTGCTGGATCCCTCTGTTCCAAAACCCTGATCTTATCTTTAACGTAAATGAGTCCTGTCACCTTTGCACGTGTGCACTTCTGCCATCCTACAAATACAAATACATACAATTACTAGGATACATTCCTCTGGACAGCATTTCTTCCATATAAATAAAATCAACCTGAATGTTCACAAATGGCTCCCAATGGGGAGGATAAACTTCTCTGCCATCACAGCTTTGCACAAATGTGCACCTGCTCTGCAGGATGGCTCCAGTAGTGGTACAGAGCCACAGGGGAAGAGCGCGTATATCATGATGTTATTTCCATCACCTACCCCACTTTGCTTCTGTGTGCCAAGCCGTGAAATGCAAGAGCAAGGGGAGAGTACAGCCAAGTGGCCGTCTGGAAAGCCCCCAGATAATTCAATGATTCAAAGTACTTCTTACAAGTCTGCAAACTGTGTGTGCGTGCGTGTGTGCTCCAAGTCTCCCAATCTTGTGTGTGTGTGTGCACACATGCGCAGTTCTGTATATGCACACGTGTGTCTATGCATGCCTTGCATAAGTGTGTGCACATGGGTGTGTATGTGCACACATGCACTCACACACACGTGTCCACAGCATTAAGGACTGATTGTGAAGGGCAGCATCTGAAAGATCTTCAGAGGAAACTGACTAGTTGATAGAAATGAGAGCAAAGATGGAGTTTAAGAATGAGGCCTGGCCACAGTCTTGGCTGAGCTTTCAACCACAACAACTTTTTTTTTCTTAAAGATTTTATTTATTTGACAAAGAGAGACACAGCAAGAGAGGGAACACATGCAGGGGGAGTGGGAGAGGGAGAAGCAGGCTTCCCGCGGAGCAGGGAGCCCAATGCGGGGCTCCATCCCAGGACTCTGGGATCGTGACCTGAGCCGAAGGCAGACGCCCAACGACTGAGCCACCCAGGTGCCCCCACAACAACTGTTTTGTAACATCTGTGCCAGTGACTAATGTTTTCACAATCGTCTACAGGCGATACACATGCTAACAGACTCTAGAGAAGGAGGCTGCATGCTAGACTGAGGGCAACCAGTTTTGCTGTTGGGGCAGAACACACAGAAGGCAGACAACTTTTCCCCTCCTCATGCTGACGACAGAGCACAGACAGAGAGCAACTCTTCCGGGGAGTCTGGGTGACAGGACCCATTCCCTTCAAAGATGAGGTCAGGGGTTTTGATTCGGACAGGCGGGCACATCTCATGGGTCCTCCATCCTAGGCAAAATTGCAAGCGTTGCCTTTTCTGTGCTTTGTGTCTTTGCTTTTTAGTCTTTGGGTTTTTTTTCACTCCTTTGTTAAACACGAGTTTTTACTTTTAAAATGAATATGCTTAATAATGCATACAGTCATAATTACCTTATGGTACTTAACTATCTCTTATCACAGAGAGTTGTATGATACCTTTTAAATCCTTAGAAGATTTTATTTTATTTTATTTTTAAAGATTTTAATTACTTACTATTTAGAGTGCATGAGCAGGGGAAAGAGGCAGAGAGAGAATCTTGAGAATCTGAAGCAGACTCTGCGCTGAGCATGGAGCCCATGGTGGCGCTCAGCCTCACAACCCTGAGATCAAGACCTGAGCCGAAATCAAGAATCGAACACTTAGCCAACTGAGCCACCCATATGCCCCTCCTTAGAAGATTTTAGATAACTATAAACTATTCACTTTTTAAATAGTGAATTGGTTTTAAGTTCCAAATTTCATTAGGGGCTTTAGAAAAATATATTTAAATTAACATTAGAAATAATACTACTATTTGATACTAAGAATCTTTTTTAAAAAAATGACACTTGAAATATTTTCCCAGATAATTTAGGTGGGCTGTTTTTACAGGAGCACATAATTTGTGACATTGAGTCTCACAAGAAACATTGTATAAAAATGATAGTTATTTAAATTATAATTTAACTTAGCTAAACTCCTGGGTTGACATTTATATACTCTTAAATATTTACATAGGTAATAATAATGACTGACTTGTAAAACAAATGTACAAAAATTCATTTAGTCTTTGTACAAAAAATATCCAAAATGTCCTATTTTCACTTTCCTTTATTTTACTATAGCAGTAACTTCCTCTTTCCACAAAAATAAGATACATAGCCATCATTTAAACCCAAAACACACAATAATTTGCCAAATGATTCATCTCGATTGGGTATATTAAATGGATCTTAAAATTTAAGTGCTAGAATTTATTTTACCATGCACGATTTCAATCTTCTAATTCCTGGCTTAAAAGTCTTAATACAAACTATTACTAAATATAGGCTTTCCAATTTATTGTTACTCCAAACAGGCTGTGTCCCCTAAAGATATGCCACTGTTAAATTTACAAAACAGGCAAACTCTGCCCCATATTTTAGATCCAATCAAGGTTCACCCACAAGTGGGCTAGAACAAGTTACACAGAGTCATAAAAGCTGACCGTGCATATTGATTTTCATTCAGTGAAATCATATGTAGCTTGAAGTTAGCCATGGTGGGAATATTTATACCATAGAAATCAGCAACACTACAAATCAGGGCTGGTTTTTTCTTTTTTTCTTTTTTTTCTGTGAACTGGTTGATAACCATTTATCAGCACACCACTGATCTAACCTCATTTGTGGAGATCTGAGTTTACCAGGCAGAGCTTGGGTACTAATGGGGAAAGGCTAGGTTACCCAGGGGAACCAAATAATCTTAAAATCTCCAGGTCATATCAGAAGAGAGTTTATTTCTCATTTGAGCAGAGTCTGCTACCAGTCTAAGTAGTAATGTGGTAACACAGAGGCTCGGGCACACAGAGTCTCCACCACCCTGTAGTGGCACCATCTAGAACACAAGATCTTCGTAGTCAGTGCTGCACTAGAGAACATCAGAGACTCTCGTCTGGAAATCAGTGCTTCAGTGCATTAGGTTCCTACTGATACTACAACAAATTACCACAGATTCAGTGACTTAAGACAACACAGATTTATTATCTTACAGTTCTAGAGGTCAGAGGTCCAAAATGGGTCTTAGTGGGCTACAATCAAGGTGTCAACAGAACTACATTCCTCTAAAGCCTCTCAGGAAGAATCCATACGTTTTCTAGCCTCTAGAGACTGAGTACACCCCTTGGCTTGTGGCACTTCCCTCCATCTCCAAAGCCAGCAGCAGACTCCTCAAAATCTTCTCCTGACTTTGGTCCCTGCTCCTCTTGTCACTTTTCCTCTTTCTCTTCTGCCTCTTTCTTCAGTCTTTTTAAGAATCCTGTGATTGCACAGCCCACCTGGAGAATCAAGGATAACTTCTCTACCTTAAGATCCTTCTCTCTCTCTCTCTTTTTAAAGATTTTATTTATTTATTTGACAGAGAGAGACAGCGAGAGAGGGAACACAAGCAGGGGGAGTGGGAGAGGGAGAAGCAGGCTTCCCGCGGAGCAGGGAGCCCGATGCGGGGCTCGATCCCAGGACCCTGGGACCATGACCTGAGCCAAAGGCAGATGCTTAACGACTGAGCCACCCAGGCGCCCCTTAAGATCCTTCTCTTAATCACATCCGCAAAACCCCTTTTTCCCAGTGAGCTAATGTATTCACAGGTTCCAGAATGTGTATCTCTTCAGGGAGCCGTTATTCTGCCTGATTTAATGGGGTTGATCACAGTGGAGTGACCCTGCTTCCTCAAGAAGAATAAACCAACACTTTCACAGTCTTTAAAAAGGCTGATATTGTCATTAATTAATACAGCCTCTAGCCCAGGTTTTAAAATATGTGTGTGCATGTGTGTGCACATGTACACATGTATACATATACATACAACAGGGATATGTAACTATACACATAGTCCATCTCTCTTCTCTTTTGCTTCTTCAAGGGCCATTCTCTGATGACACATATTTTGGGGGAAATCTCTCTACTTCCTGGTAGGAGCAGAGAAGAGATGGAATCTCCAGGCATACTAGAGAACTGTGGCCTCTCTTGTAATCCCTTAGCATTAATTTTTATAAGGGATGTGCTGGCGTTTAAGTCCAAGAGTTAGGTATTGTCATATGTTCTACACATTGGCCATTAGGTCGCAGGGCTCCCTATTTCTGGTTAGGGGCTCCCTTGATCACTATGAACCATGCACATAACTCTGCACATCTGTCTTTCAGGAGGACATGGGGGTCCTCTGTGCCTCTACACAGTTCTTCAAGGGAGGAATTAATTTTATGAAAAGGTCTATTTTCTTTCTTTCTCCCTTCCATTCTGTCTTCCTTCTTATCTTTCTTCCTTTCTAAAGTCTCCAGAATTTTAAAGTTCTACACCAGAAAACCTGATTAAAAAGAAGGAAATCTAGGAGCACCTGGGTGGCTCAGTCGTTAAGCGTCTGCCTTTGGCTCAGGTCATGGTCCCAGGGTCCTGGGATCGAGCCCCACATCGGGCTCCCTGCTCCGCGAGAAGCCTGCTTCTCCCTCTCCCTCTCCCCCTGCTTGTGTTCCCTCTCTCGCTGTGTCTCTCTCTGAGTCAAAAAATAAATAAAAAATCTTTAAAAAAAAAAAGAAGGAAATCTATTTTAACCCAATTTGGCTTATATAACAGGAAAATCTGTCTTAAAATCATCACCTTTAGGAATGATTTTTGTTTTGTCCAAAAGCTACAAATAAAAAAAAAATGTAAAATCTTACAGGATATATCAACCGACTGAATTCCTTATGCTTCATAAATATTCAAAGAACACTGAAGTTGATATACCAGAGTTATACAATATACTATTCAATCAGATATCCTGTTGATTAGAAGAAATGGGCTTTGCTTGATTCTTCAGAGAAGGTAAAACCCTGTGTGTTTGCACTTGGCCGATTACAAAAGTCTCCTTTTGTGAAAACAGGAATACTAAGCCATTTTCCCCAGACAATTGTATTACATGGTCAAAAGCATGGCAGTTGGCGTCCTCTATCATCAATTTTACTTATACAGAGTCTCTCTTTTTTTCCACTACTCTTCAAAGTGAGAAAGAAGAATGCACACCATTTCATCTGTATACAAACTCAGAATCAAAGAATAAGAAGTATTTCTGTTTTTAAGATTCAGAGTGATCAACTCTTTGGGCGATTATACAGGTTACGATGGGAAATGCAAAAATCTAGGGACCCACTGAAGCTTAATTACGCCCCACATTTATTCCGAGCCCTTCTTAGCAGCCTACATTTCTGCCTTAATTCATAGCTAATAGAGGTCAGATTCAGGGTTAATAGCCTGCAGCTCAACATTCATTAAGTCATTCACTGATCATTAAAACATCCTGAAAGAGCTTTGTGTTGAAGTTTTAATAGCAGCAATATATGGAGACTTGCTGTTCTCAAATACTAATAATGTTCTTTTATGACAGTAAGTAAGTATGTGCTAACATTAATCTTGATTACTAGTTCCTCTCTCTTAATGTGAATTCAAAAACAAACTTTTAAGAAAACTTGTAGAAATGTGAGGTTTCATGCATCAGAACTTTCCGACCTAGGAGCTAACATTACAATTTTGGGGTTCAGGAAGCTCTCCCGGTGCTGACTGAACAAGGTATGGGAAATTGCCCTGGAGCCGGCTTGGAAGATTCCTCTAACCCTGGAGATCTCTCAGTCCATCCAACAGAAATTAGTTGAGCACCGAGGATGGAAAGGCCCTGGACTAGGCACACGGTGGTAAGCAAGACAGACATGATCTTGTGGAATCCATATTGCAGCCTCCTAGAGAAATTCCCTGGTCCACATTAGACTGAAGAATCTGAATGGTAAAAGGAATTATATAGGTCCATATGCATCATCAAGGATGGAGTTCAAACATATTAGAAATGTTTTGTATGTATAGCTACTTGTATAACTATAAATGTATAAAATTAATAGTATAGATTGTCTCTTGATACACACATAGGTTTGTAAATATATTTTTAAAGGACAGGAGGATGTGCACTTCAGAGTGGTTATATCCAACTTGGGGTAGGGGGTCAGGGAGATGGAAGAGTCAGGAACAGGAATCAGGATGGTCAGAGGAGCCTTTACTGGAGGGTTCCAAACTGTTTATTACAATGTTCTGGGAAATAACCAACACTACATCTCTTATGTTCCTGCTAAAAATAAATACACTGAATCTAATCACAAGGAAATGTCAGAAAAAGCCAAGTTAAAGAACATTCTACAGAATAACTGGCCTATACCCTTCAACAAGGTCAAGGTCATGGGAGACAAAGGAAGCTGAGAAACTGACTAAAGAGACATGACAGCTAGGTGCAACGCCTGATCCTGGACTGGATTCTGAGCCAAACCCAAAAATACCTAGAATGACATTATTGGGACAATCGAGCAACCTTGGGCCGTGACTGAAATAACAGTGTTGTACCAATGTTCAGGTTCTTGGTTGTGATCCCTGGAATGTCCTTGTTTGTAGCGAACACACATGAAATACTTTGGAGTAAACGAAATACTAGAACTTAGCCTCTGATGGTTCAGAAAAATCACTGCAGAGAGAGAATGCTACAAAGAAAGCCGGGAGGGAGTAAAGAAGGATGGAAGGAAAAGAAAAAGAAAAATAGAGCAAAAGAGGCAAACTGTGGGCAAGCAGTTTATCTGGGTAGAAGACATGGAGGAGTTCTTTGTGTTATTCTTCCAACTTTAAGTTTGAAATTATATCAAAAAATTTTACAAAGAAATGGTAATATATTCATATATCACCAGCATCATTGTGTTTAGTATCTACATAGGAAAAAAGAGACTAGAAGCAAAGATGCCAAAATGTTGACAGGGTTAATTGTGTTGGGAGTAGGTGTGGTTGGGTTTTCAAACATTTTGTGTTGGGCGCCTGGGTGGCTCAGTTGGTTGAGTGACTGCCTTCGGCTCAGGTCATGATCCTGGAGTCCCGGGATCAAGTCCCGAGTCGGGCTCCCTGCTCGCCAGGGAGTCTGCTTCTCCCTCTGACCCTCCCCTCTCTCATGCTCTATCTCATTCTCTCTCTCAAATAAAGAAAGATTTTATTTAATCTTTAAAAAAAATATTTTGTGTAATGCTGTTTTTCAACTTTCTAAGAAAAGGAAAAATCTGAAGGACTTACAGAAGAGCCAGTTACATCTAGGCCTAGGTGAGGTTCAGCACGGATTTTGGAGTCAGAACGAAGTTGGGACATCTACAACTTCTCTCTTCTGTCAATATATTGAGGCCTCAGGGCCGCTCTAGACCCACTCTGCCTGTCCAGGGCCTCGAAAATGGCCTTCAGGACCCAGGTGTAGCACTTTAGTTGAGACCCCACTCAGAGTATACCTTGCACGTAAAGGTCAACGCCCCTGCCCAGCTGTCTGCCCTCAGATGCTGAATGGGGGAGGTCTGCGAAGACCTTGGAGGCAGCCTGGGGGCCAGCTGGGCAGGACATTTCAGGATCCTGGGGCCCAGGGGTGATTCCAGGTGTGCACGGGGACCAGCTGGGCAGGGCATTTCAGGATCCCAGGGCCCAGAGCAGGATTCCAGGTGCGCATGTCTCCTTGATGCTGCGGATGCCTCGCCCTGGGGGAGAGGTGCACCCAGAGGTCAGAGTGGGGACTTGTGCAGGGGACCGGGGTATAAGGGTGCTATGCTCCCCTTACTGACACAGGGGCAGCTAGGGTGAACAACAGGATAATCCCGCTCCTCCTGTTGCTGAGGACTCCTGAGCCTCTAATCACTGTTCTCTGGGCCTCCACCTGGTCCCCAGGATTGTTCCCCGTGCTTCCTCTCCCGCTTTCTCTCTCTTTTGTTTCTCCTATTTTCCAACTCCTTCCTTTTAACATTTGGTTCCCTTTCTTCTTTTCTCCTTCAGGGCCACCTCTGCTTAGATGTCCAGCAGAACCCCTGGCCCCAGGGTGGTATGCAAAGTAAGAGTTTCCAAAGTAAGAGTTGCCTCTCAGATGAACTTCTATTCGTACAGGTACCATTTGGGGGGATCTTCATATGACAGAGGCCTCCAGCTCATAGCCTATTCATCTGTTTACTGATTCCTTCTTCCTACAGGTCTTTGTTAAGTGCCCACAATTTGATGCATAGCAATAAAAGCACAGTCTCTTCTCTCTTTTTTTAGTAGAGGAGAGAGCACATAACCCATCTGTTCCAGGTCAGAGGGATTAGTGGGAAGATTGAAGTGGAAACTGAAGAGTGGAAATAGGAGCAAATGGAAATAATTGAATGTAGACTACTTTTTTTTTAAAGATTATTTATTTAGAGAGAGAGAGAGAGAGTGCACACGCGCGCACTTGTGAGCACGGGGAGGGGCAAAGAGAGAGAATATCCAAGCAGACTCCCGCTGAGAGTGAAGCCCAACTTGGGGCTTGATCCCATCAGCCATGAGCCATGAGATTAGGACCTGAGCTGAAACCAAGAGTCCAACTTAAACGACTGAGCAACCCAAGCCCCCCAAAGGTAGACTAGTTTTTAAGAAATCTTCCCTGACAGCAAACTTACTTCCAGGAATATCAAATGCAGCAAAATAACATTTAAACAACAATAATTTAGATAGCTCGTTGGAAAGTCATTAACTGGAGCCCACTCAGACACACTCAGAAGAAGGGGTCACCCAGGCAGGAAACATTGTACTCCACTACTGTCTCATCCTATGTGCTCTCAGACAAGCCACTTAACCATTCTAATCCTTAGTCCCCTTTTCTGCAAGACTGAAATAATTACACATGGCTCACAGAAATAGCACAAGGTTGAAATTATATTTATGTATGTAAAGGTAACAAATTGAAAACAGAGATGCAGTTAGTAGTTATTATAAATTGTTATTCCTATTAAGTATGCACTCAATAATAAACGGATCTAAGCTGCTAAAAATTTGGTCAACCTTTATTGAAAGCTATTTTATAGACAACTGTTTCAATTTATTTCCTAATTTTATAGATCATGAATATAGAACTTAGAAAACTGAACCTTACAAAACAGTTTAAACATTTAACTATTATTTGAATTTTTGATGGATTAAAAAGCATGTGGTTAGCCTTTCCTCTTTTCATATTTATGAACTCATAGTATAAACATTTCAATATGAAACTGGACTGGTATTTTTCTTAGCTCATTAGAGTCAAGAGCCTCCTCAATAATTTGCACTTTTTGTATATAGGCAAAAATGCAGCTAAGTTTTCATTAGACAATCTTTTTTTAAATAATTGCCATCAATTATTTTCTTCCCACTGAGGCAAGTTACTGTGAAGTCATTAAAAAGGAAAAAAAGAAAAGTCATTCAAAAAAAAAAAAACAAAACGGTGGCCAAGTCATGCATGGCTTCCTGTCCTCTAAAGACAGACCACTGATGAGCCATAGGGGTAGAGCAGAGAAATGGCAGGCTAGTCCCCTGATGATCAGGTCTGTGTTTGCAAAGGGGTGACATCTGTACTCTGATTCTGGACATAAATAATGTATATTTATAGTACTCAACAAAGACATCAGCTCTTCAGTGGTGTCATACCAGTCCCATGATATAGGTGAGTTACATTCATAATATGTTTATTGACCACTATACACTTATTAGAATGCCCAAAATCTAGGGGTGCCTGGGTCGCTCAGTCAGTTAAGCATCTGCCTTCGCTTCAGGTCATGATCCCAGGGTCCTGGGATTGAGCCCCGTGGGAAGTCTGCTTCTCCCTTTGTCTGCTGTTCTCCCTTCTTGTGCTCTCTCTCTCTCTCTCTGACAAATAAATTAAATCTTAAAAAAAAAAAAAAAAGAATGCCCAAAATCTGAAACACTAAGAAAACCAAATGCTGGTGAAAATGTAGAATGACAGGAATTCTCCTTCTTTGTTGGTGGGAATGCAAAATGGTACAGCCACCTTGCAAGACAATATGGCAGTTTCTTGCAAAACTAAACATACTCTTACCAAATGATCCAGTATTTGTGCTGCTTATTATTTACCCAGAGGAGGTGGAAATTTGTGCTGCTTATTATTTACCCAGAGGAGTTGAAAATTACACAAAACCTACAGGTGGATGTTTATACCAGCTTTATTTATAATTGCTGAAACGTGGAAGCAACCAAAACATCCTTCAGTAGGTGAATGTATAAATAAACTGTGGTATATCCAGACACTAGAATATTATTCAGCACCAAGGAGAAATGAGCTATCAAGCCATGAAAAGACATGGAGGAAACTTAAATGCATATAACTAAGTAAAAGAAGCCAGTCTGAAACAGCTACGTACTGTTTATGTACCAATTATATAACATGCTGGATAAAGCAAAACTATGGAGACAGTAAAAAGTTTAATGGCTCCCAAGGGTTGGGGGGGAGGTGGCTGGAGGAGGGATGAATAGGCAGAGTACAAAGGATTTTTAGAGCAATGAAAATACTCCATATGATACTACAATAATGGATATGCATCATTATACTTTCGTCCAAATCCATAGAATGTATCATACCAAAAGTGAGCCCTTATATAAACTATGGACTTCGGGTGATTATGATGTATCAGTGAAGGTTTATCAGTTCTAAGAAGTGTACCACTCTGGTGGGAAATGTTGATAATGGAGAAGGCTATGCCTGTGTGGGGGCAAAGGATACATGGGAAATCTTTGTTCCTTCCTCTTAATGTCGCTGTGAACGTAAAACTGCTTCTAAACAAATAGTATTCTAAAAAACTCATTTTCTATCTATACATATGTTGATACACATACATATATGTATAGAGAAAGAGAGAACTTACTGTGTGTTACTATTATGCACACATACATCTATTTATTGAGCACTTATTATGTGCAGGCAATGTTACTGGTGCTGGGGAATATAGCAGTGAATCATCCTAAGAGTAATGGCAATCCTTGGAAAGAACTGAAGCAAGTGAGTGACAGGATCTCAATTCCATGTTACAAATTCTGAAAAATGGACTAAAGGGCGGTAGGACTGGAGACAGCAGACAGGTGGGAGCTATGTCCACCTGAGAAATGAGAAGGTCTGGATCAGCTCAGGTGCCCTAGTATGAGGTCTGGATTAGAGAAAGACGACGATGGCACAATCAGCAGGACTTAAAAGGCTGGCTGAGGAAGGGAAGTGAGGGAGACCACGGAACTTGTTTGCCAATCAAAAGAGTCAAGTTCCTTTCAGCTTTTGTTATGACTGAATGCTCACATCCCCTCACATCCATATGTGGAAACCCTAACGCCCAAAGTGACAGTATTTAGAGGTAGGCAGGGCTTTAGGGTGGAACCTAGGTTTCGAAGAAGTCATGAGGAATGCAGTACCCACAACAGGATGAGTGTCTCTAGAAGAGAAAGAGACCAGGGCATTCTCTCTCTCCACCATGTGCAAACACAGCAAGAAGACAGCAGTCTGAAAGCCGGGAAGAGAACCTCACCAGGAACTAAATCCGTAGGTCCAACCTTGATCTTGGACTCCCCAGCCTCCAAAACTGGGAGAAATACATCAGTTGTTTAAGTCACCCATTCCATGGTATTTTGTTCTATCAGCCCAAGCAAACTAACACTTTATAAACATAACATCCATGCCCATAGCATCTTCCCTTCCCTGAGCTTTTGTTTGTTGTTTTTTTTTTAAGATTTTATTTATTTATTTGTCAGACAGAGAGAGAGAGAACACACTAGCAGGGGGAGCAGCCGACAGAGGGAGATGGAGAAGCGGACTCCCCACTGAGCAGGGAGCCTGATGCGGGACTCAATACCGGGATCCTAGGATCATGACCTTAGCCCAAGGAAGATGCTTAACTGAGCCACCCAGGTGTCCCCCTTGAGTGGTTTTATATTCATGTAATTGCCACTGGTTTGAAATAATTAATAATTACAATGTAATTAAGTGCTTCATTTTCAAAATAGTTTGCAAGAATATATTGACTGCAATGAATCTGCATTTTTTTTCTTTAATTCTTTACATGGCTCTCTGTCCACTCTCTAGCATTTCTGTGAAGCTCTCACTTTGGACGGTGTTCTGACATCTGTGCTCCAATTCTAAAATGTTATTCTCTCCCACATGTGGACAGACATAAATTCAGATGTGGTTCAAGCACACCCATACTACAAAAGAGAAGTTATTGAAAACAATTGTCACAGATGAATGACCGTATTTATAAATATCACTCAAAAATAAATACCTAGTATTATAGAAACACTAAATTTTATTTCAGGATTCACTAATGTTCCTATCCTTGTTAAAGTTGAGAAATAAATCTCGATGAACGATAACAGCAAACAATTCTGGAGTATATGCCTCAGGAGAAAGGCCCCATTCTTTCATGGAGATGTGTCAAGGCTAATGGATATAGTCAAAGGTTAAATTTCAGGGCCCTAGACCAGGTTTGATTCATGCTGTTCTATAATTGCATGCCCGTGGCTACCCTCATTGGTTAGTACACTGTGCTAATGAGGCTGGGGGCAAAAGTTCAAATTCCCAGGCAGGCAATTTGTTTTTCTCTGCTGGTGGTTATGGTTATAATACCTATCCCAAGTCAGGCATCACAAATGTGTGTCAATTGTCACAATGTCAAGAGAAAGTACAAATGGCTTAATGAAAATCTGTCCTTTCCATTAGAAAAACATCTCAAAGCACATGTACAGCTAATGGAGGGATAGTGGTGTCACCTTCAAATACAAAGCGTAGAACATTCCTCATATTGCAACAACAAACAAAATTCCTGCCAGAAGCAAGTCATAAATGTCACCAAGAATGATGATCTTACATTAGATTCCACATGAATAATTTCTTCATTTTTCATCTATGACCAAACAGCACTAAATCTGCCATTAAGTAAAAACTGTGAAGTACGCATTTACCTGCTTCCTTCCTGTCTCCCAAAATTGTTATGAGAATGAATCAGATAGCATCTTGGAGGCATTTTAAAATAATAAAATATTAATCCAAATGATTCCCCTTCTGACTCAGAGGGGGAGTAGATGTATTGAGTTTTCACAATACAAAAGCAACGGGTAATGTGCAATCAGCCTTGAACAACAGTCAATTCAGAAAAGGAAACCAGTATCTCAAGTCTGCTTTTTGAGTGGAACAGTTGAGGAAGTTAATGGTCAATTGGTAGCATGATGTAGACAGAGCCTTAGCTACTTCTGACATAATCATTTTAGAGGTTCTGTTTAGCAATGAATACTGTTGAATAGAATTCAGAAGATGGTCAGTCCACCTGAAAACCTAGCTAGGGGGCTCAATGACTTTATATATAACAATTCTCACTGGAACACAGATGCACGTGTAACATGGGGGGCTCTCCTTGGTATGAAGGCCTGCAAGAGATAGCTGGTTGGTCAGATATACAAGTGCATCCCCAAATTAAGGAAGAAAAACAGAAAGATGGGAAATTATGCAGGTCTATGGTCTGACAATCTGATCTGTAGCCCTCTGAATCCAGAACCAAAATTCTAGAAGCCACCCTTGAATTGTCCTTCTTATGCATACATGATCATTCTCTTCAATGGCTTTCACACATGTCTAATCATTCTACTTCCAAAGTGTTACTCAAATCCCTGCATTTCATCCCGTCCCCTTTGCCAGCATCTTCTACCTAAATTATGTCAACTACAGGGTCACTCATGTCATCTAGGGTTTGTCCTTCCATTCTCTTATCCATATTGCTATAAGAGGGATCCTTAAATAAAAGCAATATGCTTCAAAACCCACAGTGGCTCCCCACTGTGCTTCAAATACAGTACAGTCGCCTTAAGATGGTTTGCAAAGCCCTCAACAATGGGACCTCATTTCATGCCTTCCCTCTCTCCATATTCCCACATGTTCTCTGCTCTAGTTCATCCCAGTTTTACAAAGTGCCATTCTTTCTCTCAGTTCCAAAACTCACACATGTTATTCCCTCTGATGAATCATTCTCTCTCCCAACCCCCCAGATCACTGAACTCCTATTCACCCTTCAGAAACCAGCTTAAATGTCTCTCTCTCTCTCTCCCCCCTTCTTGAGGAATCTCCCTTGACCCCAGAACTTGGTTTCACTGCCCTGTTGTCTATACATATTTAGGTAATCAGTCATTAGGTACTCTATACCTTCTGTTACCCCTGTAATGAATATTCATCATACTACTTATAGCAATCAATTTAGATTTTGTCTTTCCTGCTAAGCTCCAAGCTCAGGGAAGCAAAGACAGGATTCGTCTTATTCACCTATATTTGTAATGAGACCAAAAGCTCTGTGAGTGTAGGAATTTCTTTTATTTCTACCATATCCCCAGCACCTACAGCAGTACGGGTAATAACAAACACGAAGTACATTCTGGTTGAATAAATAAATGAATGGTAGACACTCAGCATATGTTTGTTTAAAAGAATCCAGTAAGGAAATTCAAGCCCACACAGAGCTTTATTTAAAAAAAAAAAAAAAAAAAAAGGACCTCCAAACAATCAAAATTATAAGAAATATTTAAAAATCAGAATGGTAATGATTTAGTTATTATTTTACATCGGGAGAATAATCTATATGAGTTATTTGCCCAGGACTCTCTCCCTCATAGCTCAGCTATCAAGACGTTATTCCATAATCACAGAATTAATTTTTAAAAGATTAAATGTCCTAAAGGACACATCCACCAAGCCAGGGACATTAGAGGCACTGTATTCCTCCTTTCTACATATTACTAACTGATGGGCACCCTGGCAGTAGGGTGTCAGGAGTTGATCCAGATTTTTCCAAAGAGGCAAAGGTTGTTGTTCAATGTTGTTAAGTATTGCTCCTCAATGCTCAATCCTTCGAGGAAGAATATTTGTTTATGGTCAATGCATGAGCAACAATTTCCTCTTTTGCACAGGGGATTAAACTATAAGCTCTCTAAAGCCTCTTTCAAATTTAGTATCCTTTCAAAATCATAGAAACTAAAAGTCAAGTAAAGTCACGAGTTTTGCCATTGAAGGATCACTGAGGGGCACCTGGGAGGCTCAGTCAGTTAGGCATCTGCCTTCAGCTCAGGTCAGGATCCCAGGGTCCTGGGATGGAGCCTGCTTCTCCCTCTCCCTCTGCTGCTCCCCCTCCTTATGCTCTCTCTCTGTCAAATAAATAAATAAAATCTTTTTTAAAAAAAGGATCACTGATACGTTTCCGTATATAACCAGTACTAAAGTCCTAGCACGAAGAGTCTCACGGTACTTCTTTCTGTGCTTCCTGATCCCACTCTGGGAGAATCAGTGAGGGTATGTTAACTGGCCTAATTAGAAGTTAGAAGGTCAAGCTCAAGAGGGAAAATACATAATTCTTACTTTTACATTGGAGCATAGGTTGTAATGAATAGCTTTTCATAAAAAAAAAAAAGTTAAGTGCTTTCCCCTACATGTTTATAACAACAGCCTTTTCCTTCCGTCTGAACATCCAAAGCTGAAACATGACCTGGTATACAAAAAGAGGTGGTCTCACTTGCTACAGCAAAGTAGATAGCATTTTTTTTTTTTTTACTTTTTAACATAATCATATATCTAGAATGATGAAAGAAAATGTTTCCCATCACTATATGGGGTGGTAAATTTAGTAACAGAGTTTCTAGAATACCAGACTCCTGTAATACACATTTGGTCTTTCTTCCTTCTCCCTCTGCCCTGTCAACAAGAAGGATGATCTGGGAATGCAGCCAGACAAAGGAAACCCACCCAGAGTAGTAAAGAAGAAGAAATTAGCTTTAATTAAAGGTAGAGAGATTTCATCTAGGCCTAAGGGGAAACTCTTGATCTTTGCTATGATTAAATATTGAAACAGGCCAATCAGATTCATGAAATTTCTATCCCGGGGGGATTTTCTATAAAGGCTAAAAAAAAAAAAACAAACTATTTTCTGCCCGGGGTCCTTCATTTTTCATGCATTCATTCCTTTGATAGAAACAATTGATTACCTAAGGACTGATTACTTAAATGTACAGAGCATATTTCTGAGCCAAAAGATAGGAATCAGGATCATGTGGTTCTTCAGGTTTGTGTCATTTCTCAAATGTTATAAAGTGTTCATGAATACGCATGTGGAGAGGATAGCGAAAGGAAGATTATCCAGAGAAACATTTTTACACAAAGGGATGAATCCTGTTGCTGAATATCAGATATGGTTCTTTGCGATAAAGAAAATTTCTGAGAAATGGGTGTAGATTATCCTATGTAATTTATTTCAGAGGGGAAAATGACATCTGGGGGAGTGAGCTCTCCATTACCAAAGTTAACCAAAAACTTTAGTACGACAGGTACTAAAAGAAATTTACATGTTTTGTTTGAAGAGAATACCTCTAAGGGGTGTCTTCTATGAGAACAAAATGGTTAGCCCAACTGTTGAGCAGAAATGTTAATTGGAGACACCCTAAAAAACAGAAAATGAGTCAGGTCCACTGTTATGTGTGCATGCGCACACATGACCCCCCCACACATACACACACGTACACACACGTTCACACACATCCACACACATTCACACACGTTCACACACGTACACACACATACACACACAATAGGGGAAAGAACTAAACTCAATTCCAAAGTACTAGTTTGATTTCTATTTTTAAAATTGTGTAAGGTCATACCAAATCCATGTTTAAGCACCTCAAAGAAGAGGTCCCAGAGAACAACCAGGGGTGGTATTCAACAACCTAATAGGGCAAAGGCACCAGCTAATCAGAATGGGTTGGAGCAAGATTCCAGTAGTCCCTTGCTATGCCATGTGTTGACCCTTATTTGCTGGATCTGGGGACATCCAGCAGTACCTGAGGGGAGAGTCAAGGAAATTGGGAGCAGAATAACTTAGAGGGAGACTTCGGAACTGACTATCTGTCAAATGTTTCAGAAATATTTCCCTATTTTCACAAGCAATGCTACCATACTAGGGTCCTAAGGGTTAGCTATCAGTCCAGGGCACAATCACTAGAGTGAATCCAGATACTGAAACGCCCACCACACCAACCTTCCCCTCTGACAGTGAGTTTGAAGGGAAGGAAAGAGAGGGGCAACCCACCTTGCTTTATATAGGCTCTTCATTCTCTTCTACATGACAAAGCCATTAATAAGTGGAGATACAGGGCGCCTGTGTGGCGCAGTTGGTTAAGCATCTGACTCTTAATCTCAGCTCAGGTCTTGATCTCAGGGTTGTGAGTTCAAGCCCCACACTGGGCTCCATGCTGGGTGTGGAGCCTACTTAGGAAGGAAGGAAGGAAGGAAAAAAGGAGGGAGGAAGAGAGGGAGGGAGCGACCAAAGAACAACAGGCTGGGTTTCACAACATGGTGGAGAAGATCTGTGCAGAGAGTCATGTACAAAGAGGGTTTCAATGACTCCATCCCAAACCGAAGACACCATGCCCCACAGCGGTTTGTTTTGAGACCAGGGATGCGCACCCACTTACCAGTTTTATCTCACTTTATACAATAATGTGTACAAAAACTGGCATCTTCATAGAGGCTGGAAAAGAGTTCTAATTAGAGGCGAAAGAAAGTATGAATTAGGAGTAGGGAAGAAATGCCAACTCTTTGAAAGATCAACATGATTTCAAGTATCATTGGCCACCAAGAAAAAGACAAGAAAGAAAGAAGTCTCATACAATAAGAATTACTAGGTTAGGTAGGAACAAAAACTACACAAAGGCGTGACACGATGTTGATAATTTATGTGTAATTAATATATTAATGCCTACTGTACCTATCACTCTAGCTTCACCTATTCATCCATCTAATCAAAATAAATTGACGCCCTATCATTCAACCCTTTAAATAAATCTGTTATTCTGTAAGGTGCAAAGCACCATGTCAATGCCTGCTTTATTATTATAATCAATTGGCTCTCCTTAAAGGCAGAAACCATGACACTGTCTTTTATAAAACGAATTTTAATACACAAGTAGCAATAAATCCACTCCTCTCTTAAAAAGACAAAAACTTAGTATTAAAGAAAAGTAGGGTGAACATATAATTTATTATCCAAATCAGGACACTCTTGAGGGTGAATGGAAATGCATTTAATGGTTATACTGGGACATCAGGTATACACTGAGACCCACAAGACAAACTGGGGCACTGGGTCACTCTACAGAGGAAGAACCCGGAAGCCTCTTGAGAACATCTGCCTCTCCCACAAAGGCGTTGTCTTGACCTTACCCCAAAGATAGCTGTTATTACTGCAGAAGAGTGACAACTTGAAAGCATTTAAAGTTTAGAGAATGGGGATGCCTGGGTGGCTTAGTCGGTCAAGCGGCTGCCTTCGGCTCAGGTCATGATCCCAGGGTCCTGCGATCGAGTCCTGCATCAGGCTCCTTGCTCGGCGGGGAGCCTGCTTCTCCTTCTGCCTCTCTGCTTGCCCCTCCCCCTGCTTGTGCTCTCTTCTCGGACAAATAAATAAAATCTTAAAATTTTTTTAAAAATTAAGTTTAGAGAATGTTTGATAGAAAGTCAGGAAACTATTTGGAGAGCCAAGGAAGGTAAAGCGGGAGAAGGAAAACAGAAAAGTCTCTCCCAGAATGTGACACATCTTCAGTCCATGGTTCATGTAAGGGATCACTCCTCTGACGTCCACTCCCATATCCCCTGCTCTAAAGCACTTCCTTCCAGTATATTTTAGCTCCATTTGACAATGTCTAACTCACCAGTTGGCCTCAAGAGATACTGGGCAGTCTCTCCAAAAACTCTCTGGTCAATTCTTGTCCTGCTTTCTATTGCCTTGAAGGGCTTTTATTCCCATTTTTTAAAAATAAATCACTTATGATATCTCCCCACCACTATTGTATTTCAATCTGCCATTGATTCAGAGATGCACTTAAAATTGGGGGGAAAAATGTATTCCTAACTCCTGATGTTCTAAAGAGAGCAGATAATGTGCATCCAAAACCCCAGAAGGGAAAGTTATTGGGGAAAGCTGCTCTCCACCCTTTGTTCATGGGGAGGAGAGACAGACCCAATGATTGGTGAGGTCAGTAGACAGAGCTGAGCAACGCCGGCCCAGGCCCTTCAGAGAGACAATGGCCTTCTGCAGATCAGACGTTCTGTTCAGCTGAAGGAAAGGAGCCCACCTGCGCTGCCTGGCTGGGCCAGGGACAGCTGCAAGAAGACTTCCGAATTCAGGGGGAATGTTCCTAAGCCTATTTAGCCCAAATGGATAAGCCATGTTTTCCCATCAGCTTAATCAATAATAAAGCCAACTTTCTTTTTACTCCCCATCTGTCTTCTCTAGCCTGTCTCTCTGCTGGCTCCACAATCTGGAGAGAAAGAGGAGTGTCATTTATTGGTCCTCCAAAATCCCACATGTAGCTCTGATTGATGAGATTTCATAGCAGCTCTTTGTTATCGGTGGTCACTGGGTGGAGTAGAGGCCATGGGGGCCCCTGACCAGTATGTGTGGTTTTCTCTTGTGCCTCTGTGACTAATAGCACACATTTGCATGTCGATCCCCAGGGTCAGTGGTGAGGTCTTGGGCTACGGGATAGAGTTTCCTCTATTAATATCCGTAAGAGTGGAAGCTTATAATCCTGACTTCATTAGCATTCCATCCCACTGCAGATGTTAATTTTTTTAGAATCACAGACTATTGAGATTATCAAATAAATATGGAAACTCACCCCAGGAAAATGCACATATTCAAAAAGTCCTACCAGCTTCCTGAGGCCCTTGAAATCAATGGTTACAAATCCTGCAGCCTGTCCAGATGAGAGCAGGACCCAAATGCCTCACTTCTAAATGGCTGGCAGAGAAGAACAGAATCCTAGACTCTCAGTGGAAAGAGATTTTAGAGCTCAGAGCCAACTTCTCATTTGAGACCCAGGAAACAGATTTAGAATAACACTGTTTAAGGTTGTGACATGCAAATCCCTTTAAGCTCCTTAGGACTATTAATATTTCAAGCGCATGAGAACTATTTTTCCTAGTGCAGAAACCCTGAAAGTCTTCCCATCCCAAAGCTGTATTTCCTCTGTACTAACTTATTCTACATGTGGAAAAGCAAGGGACTCAAAAGAAGATCCTTCTATTTCTGAAACAATTAAACTATCCTCCTGGGGATAGCTGATATAGGCGGCTGTTTTAAAACAAAGGAAACTAAATGTGAATACCTTTAAAAAATACATACTGAACACAGCACCAGGGCCCAGCGGATGCCTAATAAATGATCATTATCTGACCATGGAGAAGATACATTAAAGAAAAACCACCCACTGTTGCTGGTATTTATTGTAACTATGTTTTATGTAAACACATCATTATATGCAAATCAGTTACAACCCCGAGGCTCTGGGCAAGAAGCCAAAGTGACTGGAAGCCACACAGTGCAGATATCACAGTCACGGAGCTCCATATACTTGGCAGGAGCGTTAAATCGTCTTGTCATGTCTGTGCCTCTCCTGGCTGGTATTTCTCTCCTTTACTCAGCAGGACTTAAGTCCTTCCTAATTTTTTATTAGTTCCTCCTTCTTCCATGACCATAAAAACTGGTCCTTCCTTTCAGGATTTCTCAACCTTGTCATTCTGGACATTTGGGGCCAGATCAATCTTTGTTGTGTGGAGCAAAGGTGGGGCGAATGGGGCCGTCCTGTGCTTTAGAACATATTTATCAGCATCCCTGGCCTCTACCCACTAGATGCCACCTGTGCCTCCCTTCTCCCCAGCTGTGACAACCAAAAGGTCTCCAGACATCTCCTAATGTCCCCTGGGAGGCAAAAATCACCCTTGTACCAAGTTGAGAACCACTACTTTAAAGGAATCTGCTTGAAATCAAGAAACCAAATCTAAATTTGAGAAAGCATCTGAGAGTTTAAGGGCCCTAAGAGGCCCTTCTAGTAAGAGGCTGCTTATTTTCTTCCCCATGATTTCCTTGACCCACGCAGCCTCTCCATATGCAATTCGCTGGGAATTCTTCTTCATGACCAGCCCCCCCCACCTCCAACCTCCTCTGCTTTGCTTCAGGGCCATTTCCTCTTCTGGTAGACTGTGCCATCCTTTCTGGTTCTTTTTTTTTAAGATTCCCCCTCCCCCCCACCCCCGAGAGCAGGAGGGGGAGGGAGGGGCCGAGGGAGAGGGAGAAGCAGACTCCCTGCTGAGCAGGGAGCTCCATAGGGACTCGATCCCAGGACCCTGGGATCATGACCTGAGCCGAAGGCAGACGCTTAACCAACTGAGCCACCCAGGCACCCCAACCATTCTGGTTCTAATCTGTTTTATAATAGAAGCACTCCATGTTCTTGAGGAACACCAAATTTATTTCATTCAGACAAATAATCAATAGGTTTTCTTAATGAAAGGAGATGGGACAACTGGGAAGAGTGTATGGAAGTGGCTTAGGACATCGTGTCTGGTCAATATAAATTTACCTGGGTAGCAGAGCTGTCAACCCAGTGATTATAGAAAGTTCTTTGCAAAGTTGGGTACCTTTGAGATGGCCCTCAGGATGCCAACCATTTGTCCACAGAATCAGAATCTAGTCAAAATGGAATATGAGGAAGAGGTTTCCTGTATGCTTGTCTGTGCAGTACCCTCATTCAAATTCTCTCCACCTTGCTAATTTATGGCAGAGCTCCATCCAACTCCAGAGCCAAAACGCAATAATGCAGCTCATTAAGAGCCACCAGGGAGTATTTAGGAAACATGCAAAAGGAACAGTTCCTTTATTTCCTCTCCCTAGAGTCTTATTTCCACTCTAAGGCTTTCTCCATTTCTTCTAGTTTGAACAACTAAAAATTGGCTTGAAAAATAACTTACCACTATAATTTATCTCTGAGCTAGGGTTGTTTTTTTTTTTTTTTAACTTTTATGTTTCCTGAAGTGCATGTGATTCAGTTCCAATTCCAAATTCCAAATGAGCAAAATGAACTCATGTTTTTCATCTCCAATTAATAATTCATTTCTCTAATTCTAAAGCATCCAATTCAAATAATCAACTTGACAGGAACTCATCTAGTGTATTCATTAGAAATTCACCTTTCTCTCCCTCCTCCCTTATGATGTTGCCTCCCACAATTTTGGTAGTTATTTCAGATCATGCTGAGCAGCAAAATCAATACCTCATTAAGTTATTTCAATTTGGTGAACTACAGCTGTTGCAGAACATGAGCATGAAATATGGTTTCATCAATAGAATCCCAGGCTCTGTCTACACAAAGGCAAAACAATTGGGTAATTTAGTCAATTCTGTTTAAGAAAAAAAAAAAAGTCAACTGAGTTGTTTGGTGCTGGGTAAGGCAAACAATAATTTCCCTGTTATATTTGTCACATGCATAGGCCATAGGACTGATAGAGACTGTCATGATGTTCCTAGTCAATTTCTGAGTTCCTATAACACTATAAACAGAAGAATACCCATTCTATCCTTCAATGTTGCCAAGAAAAATTCCCCGTCACTTGCCTATGAGCATGGCCTCTCCTTATCGAACCTAAGCATGAGAGTGACCAGCAATTATTCAGTAAAAACTGAATATTTACTATGAATAAAGCCCAAAGGTTAGAGAAATTTTTAAAAGATTATAAGACATGGATCCTACCTTCAAATGGCTTGTGGTCTATGCAGGAGGCCAAAATTAGCATATGTGGAGGGAAAAATAAAACAAACACACAAAACCTGCCAACAACCCAAGGCAGAATAGAATTTACTGTTCAACAATATGGAATAGGGACTAATGTTGGAGGAGTTCTAAAGAGAAGGAAATCATCAAGGTCTGGCAACGTTTAAAAAAGCTGTTAATTATTAAGTCTTTACCTAAATTCCAAACTGATTATACATACTGCGTCTTATATTTCCTTATATCCTCGGAAAATGCATTGACTTTGCTAGTATATCAGTCTAAGTAGTACAAATAAAATTTATGCATCTAAGATTACGTGCTACCCAGAAATAGAAATGGACTCATAACTATGAAATCATTCAAGAATCAGAATCACAAGGATCTGACTCCTTCTAGCAGATGAATAGCTCCAAACAGTGAATTCTAATTTTTCAGAGAAAATCAAGTTACTTTTTACCTACAAGAACAGAAAGAGACAGCCACAGTCTGGACTGAAGATGCTGGAAGCATTTAACCCACAAAAGGTTTGTAAGAACCCCAAGCCATACACTGCTCTGTTGGCATCACCCTTGGTAAACCCCCCATCACCCTTGGCAAACTCTGTTTTCCCTTTACACTCTTCCTCTATCTTCTGTTCCTTTTTATTTCTTCTTACCTTATTTTTCTTCTCTTTCAATTACTTTTTAAATAGCCTTTTTATTGAAGCAAACATATATTTGGAAGAAGTACAGCGTGTCCTTGAACAACATGGGGGTTAGGGGTGCTGATCCTCCCATTGTAGAAAATCCAAGTATAACTTTCAATTCCCTCCAAACTTAACTACTAATAGACTGCTGTTGCCCCGAAGCCTTAATGATAACACAAGCAGTGAATTAACACATGTTTTGTATGTTATATGCACTAATACGGTATTCTTGCAATAAAGTAACCAGAGAACAGAAAATGTTATTAAGAAAGTGGTAAGGAAGAGAAAAGACATTTCCAGTCCTGTACTGTAAAAAAAGAATCAGCCTATAGGCAGTGCCCCCAGAAATCCAGCAGACCTGTCCCTTCCTTCAACGATATTTGGAAGGAACAAGTCCAGGGATGCCCCTTCTTCCAGCCTCCGACCACCCACCAACCTCTTTTCCAGCTGCAACCTTCAGAACTGTCTTCTCAGCCACCCCCTGCCCTGGGGACCAGCCAACACCTTATTTTGAGCTTAGCTCCTTACTGCAACCCTCCTCCCCCCCCCAAGCCGGGAGCTCCCAGATGCCTCAGAACTATTCCACAGGAGCTGTCGCCAACCGCCTGGTCATCAAGAATCCGGGGCCTCCTGCACCTACCTGCCTCTCTCTGGGCTTCCTATCTCCCAGGACGACGTGCCTCGCAGGGGCTCGGGCCACTTCTTCCCCGGGTTGGCCGAGGAGAAGCCCCGGGGGCGCCCGCCCCGCAGCTCCTGAAGCTGCAAACCAGCTGGGCGCCGGACAGTCTTCCAAGCGGCACAGAAGCTGCTCCAAGAGGCACGGGGTAAAACCCTGGGCCATGGAAGCCACCATGATTCTGGCGAAGAACCTGAAGCAGACCTTTTTGGATCTTCGTGCTCCGGGTTCTGCAGGTGCACACCTCCCTCCAGGACTTCCTGGGGAGCCACTTCCTGGAGGAGCAAGTGAAACGCATCAGGAAATGGCGACCCCGTGGGGCACCTGCGCAGGCTGGCCCCCCCGCAGGCCGGGCTGGCGAGTATCTCTTCCAGGGGCTCCTCCTCCAGCACCACCAGGAGCCTCCGCAGCCCAGCGGCCTTTGAGGGGCCCCTCTGGTGTCCCCCTGGTCTCAGGGCTTCTGCGGGAGCCTCTGCTTGCAACTGCTACCCAGCTTTTTAGCCACCCTGGAGCCCCTCACCCAATCCCTGGACCAAATGTAAACAATAAAGCTTGTGCAGCAAAAAACCCCAAACCAAAAAGAGTGAATAGCTGGACCCATGCGGTTCAGACCTGTGTTCCAGGGCCAACTCTATACAGATATTAACATATAACTCCCTTAATTTTCATACATAAAGTGAACAGAACATGTAATCAAAACCCATGATCGAGAAGCAGAGCATCGCCAGAAGCGGAAAAATCCTTTTGTGGCCCCCTTCCCGGTCACCGCCTTGACTTACAAGAACAGAAATTAAGTTTTGCTTGTTTTGGAACTTTATGCAAGTGAAGCCATATAGTACGCCTGCTGCCTTTGCTCAAATTTACGTTTATGAAACGTATTTATGTTGGGGCGCCTGGGTGGTGCAGTCCAACTGTTGGTTTCCCCTGAGGTACTAATCTCAGGGTGGGGAGATGAACCCCATGTCCAGGCTCCGGGCTCAGCGGCAGTCTGCTTGAGATTCTCTCTCCCTCTCCCTCTGCTCCTCCGCCCACCCTCTCCCTAAAAATAAAATTAATAAATCTTTTAAAAAAAAAGTAATGTGTTTATGTTGTTGTATGTTAACAGTTTATATATTTATATTGTTCTTTATTTTTTTTTAAAGATTTTATTCATTTGAGGGGGGGTGCAGGAGAGGGAAAGAGAGATACTGAAGCAGACTCTGCACTGAGCAGGAGCCCCATGTGGGGCTGATCCCACAGCCCTGAGATCAAGACCTGAGCCGAAATCAAGAGTCTGCTGCTTAACGGACTGAGCCACCCAGGCGCCCCATTTATATCGTTCTTTAGTGTCTGATTATTATATGAATATACCATAATACATGTATCCATTTTACACTGATGAATATTTGGGCTGTGTGCAATTTGAGGGTATTCAAAAGAGTACTGCTCTGAGTATTCTTGGTAAACACATGTCCACATCTCTCTTGGGTGATACCCAGGAATAGAATTGCTGGTTCAGCAGGTATGCGAAATTCACTTTACTCGATATTGTCAAAGAGTTTCCCAGAGTACTTTCCAACAGCAATCCGAGAATTCTAGTGTCCCCTATTTTCACCACCACTTGGTTTGTCAATGTTTTTTATTGTACCAATTCTGGTCGGTATACTGTGCTATATTGTGGTTTTAACTTGCATTTTCCTGAAGACCAATGATGTTGACCACTATTTCACGTATTATTTGATGATTTGCATATGTTCTATGCAAAGTGCCTATTCAAGTCTACCTATTTTTGGTCTCTTTTTATATTCTTGTTGAAAGTATCATGTTTCATACTTTGGCCTGTCTTTTTCACTCTTCTAATGTTGAGTAAGCAGTTCCAGGGTCGGTTAATTCAGAAGTTTATGGATGTCACCTTTACTATAGGTCTCCTAACTTTTCCTCCATGGTCTGAAGACAGCTGGCCAGAGTGCCAACCAACATGTACTCTCATAACAACACCTAAAAGCCGGAAGAAAGAAGAAGGCTTCTTCTTGCATGTCTATTTCTTTTCATCTGGGAAGAAAATCTTTCCCAGAACATCCTTTATTCCTGCACAACAGACTTCTTAGACTTCATGAGCCAGATTTGGGTCACATGCCAACCGGTAAACCAATCATTGGCAAAGAGGAATGAGGTTGTTATGATTGGCTTAGAGCAACTGAGATTCATCTCCTGGGGAAGAGGCTAGTAAATCATGGCTGTCGGGTTCCCGAACACAATCGGTATTCCATAAACAAGGTGGAAGGAGGACGGAAGAAGGCTGTTGGCTAGGCAGCTAACCACATCTACCACACTCACCAAGGAACTTCAGCTGAAATTTGAGGGTAAAATGAGATAAAAACAGCCATTTACAACTGTAAATTGAGTCTCAAGTTTAATTTTAACCTAAGTTGAAAGGCTTGAAAGGTATAATAAAGCGTTCAAGGTATTTTTTTACAGTTAAATAAGAAAAACAATGGTTTGGGCCGGGAAATAAATCTGTAACCCTAGATACCTCTGACATACAAGAGGTTGGACTTAAATGACTTTGGAAATATTAATATAAACAGATATTAATGCTTATTAATAAATATATTATTAATTATAATTAATATTAATAACAATATACACACAGAGATTAATGGTGAGTCTTTGTATGATTTCATTGTATGATTCATTCAATGGAAAGGATTAGCCAATTTAAATTATTAGACTATAAATTATTTGGGAATAACAATTGTGTCTGTATTAATAACAATGCTGTTCTATTATAAACAATTGGACTATTTATTTATTTTTTAAATTTAAGTAGGCTCTATGCCTAACTTGGAAACCAGTGTGGGGCTTGAACTCATGACCCTGAGATCAAGAACCGAGCTGAGATCAAGAGTCAGACGCTTAACTGACTGAGCCACCCAGGCACCCCTAGACTATCTACACAGAGGTCTGACATATATTGTCTCATTTGAACCTCTTAAAAACTCTGTCATATAGACAGGGCAAAGGCTACTATTTCCATATTTATAGATGGCGAAATTAAGAAAGAGGAATTAGTATGGAGAGATTAATGCATTCTCTAAGATCACAGAGTTGATTCGCACAGTTGACTAGATCTACCTCAGGCCTCTTGCTTTCTAGACCGTTTATCTATCTACTACATCCATCCATTTATCAATTCATCTATTGACATATATAATAACTGAAGCTCATTAATAATGAGCAAATTAACTAAATGAACATATAGTAATGTTTCTCAGCTAAAGATTTCTATATTTAACTGATGGCTAATTTCTCTGGGAGAGGAAAAAGAAATTTCACCTATTCACTTACTTCATTGTTCACTTGATCTAATATCCTAAGAAAAAGATATCATGAAACTTAGTCCTTCAACATAGTATTTGAGGTCACCTCAGTCTAGCAAGCATTTTTTGAGGGGCACAGATGGTTATGATACACAGGATAAGTGCTGTACCAGAGAGAGAGAGAATCACATAGGTTCACAGAAGAGGATCTGATGACCACTGCCTGGGAGAGTCGGGGAGTACTTCTTGATGATGTAACCCCTAAGATGAATCTTTTATGGTAAGGAGAAGATATCCAGATGAAGAAATGAGGTCTGGACTTTCCCAACCAAGAGGAGAACTTGCACAAAGACTCACGGGTTAGAAAAAATGGTGTGCTTAGAGTGCAAAGTTGGGGACTGGAAATGGTTAAGACATGGTGATTGTATGTCCAAAAGCTTAAGAAGTTTGAAAATAGGAGAGGGATACGGCAGTTGAGGGTGTTTGTACGGGTTCTAGGGTCAGAAGGGGTGTTTTTTGTTCAGATTAGAATGAGTTTGCCCGTGTTTATAGACTTAAGGAAAAAAGCCAAAGGTAGGAAGGGATTGAAGATCTAGAAAGCGATGTGAAAAAATAAGGCCAAGTATATGGATGAAGAATGGAATCTTATCAAGAGGAAGTAGACCTCTTAATGGGACAAAACCGACTAACGCAAGGATGAGATGGAGAAAATAAATTTACAGATGGAGAAGAGACTGGGAAGTTGGTGTAGTACATGTCAATGGCTTTATTTTTGGAGTGCATGATAACAATATGACAATAATAAAAGTGATAAGCATGTATTTGGTGTCACTGTGTACAAGATATTCTGCTAAGCATTTTCCCTGAACTATCTCATTTGATTCCCTTAACAACCCTGTGAAGTAGATGCTATTATTATTATGCCTATTTTACAGATGAGGAAACTGGGATTTGGTAGATTAGCGTACCCAAGAACAGGCATATGTACAGAACTACTAGCCTAAGAATCGGTTCAGCACTGTAATGAGAGTCCTGTACTGTTGGTTCTACCTCTTAGCTTGAGAAAGAATGTGAGGACCAGGGCTTGGAGATCTTCCTCATGGAACTGGGCAGAGGTGTACATACTCACCTGGATAAAAGATGCTGACAAATACCTTAAAAATTATTTTAAAGATATATTCCATTTGCCAACAAACAGGCATGAAATCAGCTTTCTTGCCATAAAATTTAAATGGCATTCAACCTTAGTTTTCTATTGTTTCAGCTGGTTATTCTTATAATATTGTTAGAGTTAAATGACACTCAAAGGACTCAATTTTTATAACTTCTTTTGAAAATTAAATTAAATACCTGCCTCAGCTATAAATCAGGAGACTCAGCATTTCAACTGAAATGTCCAATATTGTCTCATCAATTATCTTTGTTTTGAATAAGGAACACACATCAAATGAGTCAACTTGACTCAAACTTGATAAAGTCTTGATATTCACAAGCAGCATATAAATACTGAAGATCCGAATGATACTTCTGGAACACCATTGTTGGGAAACAAGCTTTCATTTGTGGTCTACAGTGAATGAGTTTGTGACAATCTCTCCATAGTCTTCTGTCTATTGGTCCTAATGACCTGGAGAATTGGACATGGAAGTTAGGGAGGTAGAAGTGACCTTATCTGCTTAGAATTGCATGAGATCACCAGGAAGAGTATATTAGTTTTGTGTGGATGAGTAAGTGTGGATATCTCCAATGGCCCAACAAAACACTAACCCCCCACTTTGGCATCATGTCTTGTACAAGGCAGATGCTCAAAAAATTGGGTCTATAAAAGAATGTAAGAAGGCAATAAATACTATGAGGACCCAGTACACACAGAGCTCAAGTAAGGTATTAAGTAATTGCTTCTTATCTCTCAATAAAAAAAATATATCACGCATTCCTTTTATTATAATCACCATGTACCTAGCAGCTTCAAAACACTGGAAGCTTTTTTTTTTTTTTTTTTTTTTTTTTTTGGTGCAAAAAGGTGGTTTTATTAAAGCAGGACAGGACCTGTGGGCAGAAAAGAGCTGCACTGGGGCCATGAGGAGTGGCTCATTATATACTTTGGAGTTGGGAGGGGGTTAAGGATAGCTTAAGCCTCCCAGGTATTTTGGAAACAGGATTTCCAGGACCTTGAGGGAGATAGCTTTTGTGAGGAAAGGTCATTTATTACTGTTTAGTAAAAACTCAGTCATGAGATCCTTCAGATGTATTATCGGTGGATCCCATGTTTGGAGGTTGATTGCCAACATGTATTTTGCCAGGTAGAGATAAAGGAAGTTTCCAAAGGAGTTTTTGTATGTTAAAGGAGATGTTTACAGGATCCTGGGGCTGGGCTAAGATTGCCTTTTGCCCTTGGCAAAGTATTAAGTTGGAGGCAGTTGAGTCCCTGGAGGAAGGTCACTCTTCCTGTTTCAAGGACTTGTCAATGGGCTATAGATAGTAAGGAAATACAATGATTTTTCTTCTGCCTTTGTTTCCCACATCATTCTCACCACGCCCCCCCCAACAGTTTTGACCCTTAAATCTTTAAGTTTGCTGAGAGTGCAAGTTCTCATCTTTTTTAACTTCTTCCTGCTGAATAGGTACATAGAGATGTCCCTACCTATGGGTCAACGTTGGTCAGTTGGGGCTTATAGAGATATGAGTTATGAAAGCAGAGGCAGCTGAATCCAAGGGAGACTGCATGTGTGGATATCCTGAGTGGAAAGGGCCATCTGTGGGCTTCAAGTTATGACAGTTAAGGAGTCTTGGCACCAAGTGGGGAGACACGGGAGAAAACAGCAAAACATGACTAGAATAACAAAACAAAAAGCCCAAATAAGAGTCCTTTGATAGCTGACAAAAATCGTCTGAGTCCAGGAGTTTACTGAGGGGGCGCCTGGGTGGCTCAGTTGTTAAGCGTCTGCCTTCGGCTCAGGTCATGTTCGCAGGGTCCTGGGATCGAGTCCTGCATCGGGCCCCCTGCTCGGCAGGGAGCCTGCTTCTCCCTCTCCCGCTCCCGCTGCTTGTGTTCCTGCTTGCACTGTGTCTCTGGGACACTGGTGGGGAAATCTGAAGTGGTGGTGTTAAGTCCAGGGGTACTCTTCTTTGCTCCTCGTTGGCCAGATAGGAGGAGGCGGCAATGATGCTGGAGGCAAAACACTGGAAGCTTTTGCAATTACTATAGCCCCCAGAGCCTTGGTAATATCTGTTTCATAGTACTCAAAGAACAGGTAGAATGGAGATGAAAATAGCAGTTGTAGAGACTGAGATGATATATATTTAGAGTGCGGTGGGTAATATTATCAGTGTCCTTTGATCTAAAACCTATCTTACCAGATTCATATATTTACTAGTTGAAAGCACTGATATTTTGGTTCAAATGTGAGAAATTTTTATTTTCCCATTTGTTGGTGAAAATACTGCTATTCAAGGAGTTTTAACCGTTTGTGTGTAGTGCCATGCATGAATCCCTTTGACAGTCTAATAAAAAACCTATATTCACAATTGAAGGAAGTGCTCAATTTCAGTTAAAGTTTCAAAAAACAAGAATATAATTTTTTCCCATCCATGTTTGCAGCTCCCCTAAATACAAAGGTACATGGACACCAGGTAAAGAAACCCTGATAAAATCAGTTTGAAATGTGTTATGCCCATGGCATAGGCAGCATTCTTTCTTTATTCTGGCTCCATTTTTTTTTTTTTAACAATCTGCAGATTTATTGCAGATAAGTCCCCCCGTCTTCTATATAATGCTCCTACTCTTCCAAAAATTTTGAAAATGAACATACTCCATAAATATAATTATCAGAGATTCAAAAAAAAATTTCATATGACCTTTCCCCCAAACTGATAACAGTAAGTAAAATACCCTTATGTAGGCAAGAGGAAAACAAAGCTAGTGAGTTCTCACCTCTGTGCCTTTCCCTTCAGTGTCTACTCCTCAGCTGCAGTTTCAGACTTGGGGAGTAATGAAGTAAAGCATTCCTCTATGTTCATCACAACTGTTTGGTCTTTCTTTCCTCAACTAAGGTACTTAAGCCACACACCTGAAAGCTGAAACTCGAGCCTAAGTAAAATTCCTTCGTCCTGCATAAATTTCAGCTCCTCAGTTTTTCTCTTCTTTCTCGTATAGCATATGCAGGTTCATTTATGAAATATTTTTTTATTATAGAGTGGGAATGTGCTAGAAGATTTGAGAATGATTTGGAAATCTGGGGCTCTGTTTGCCATGAAATTCTAGATGCAGAATCAGTGTTTGGTAAATTGGAAAGAAGAGCAGAAAGATGATTAAAGATTATTTAAGTTGTCCATTATAAACAAAACAAAATAGAAACCTCTAAAATTCTTCTTCTACCCAACTATATTAGAAGAAGATAACTTGAATAAAGAAATGGAATTCTTTGGTATCTTCTCTTTGACAAAGGATACAAGCCTCTCTGCTTCATAACGTGTGTCGTTGGGGTTGGGTACTAACTAAGAAATTCTCTCAGATTGTATTCTTGTATTAGTCTTTTTAGAAATAGAGGAGCTGAAACAAGAAACAGAGAGTGGCCTTTTATTACTTTTTTCCCTTTAAACTAAGCCTATTTTCAGTGATCCATGTCTATATCCCCCAAAAGCACAGCTTCAATTTTTTACTTTGAAGAATGGGCTCAGGCCATTTTGTCAACACACATTTTTCTCTGCTGGATGTTTAATTTGTTCCGGCCTTTCTGGGAAGCATCACCTTCCTGGGTTCTGCCAAGCCTGAATGGAGTCACTCCTCGGCAGCGTGCCATCGGGTTTGCCCACGGAGCAGCTCCATTCTACCTGTTTTTTGAGTACTATGAAACAGATATTATCGAGGCTCTGGCGGCGATAGTAATTGCAAAAACTTCCAGTGTTTTGAAGCTGCTAGGTACATGGTGATTATAATAAAAAGAATGCGTGATATATTCTTTTTCTATTGAGAGATAAGAAGCAAAGGGACAATACCTGGCTTTCAGGCAGTGAGAACGTCCTGTGTGCAGTTCTCCAACTCCTGTCTCCCCAGATCCTCATCAGCACTGAGATATTCATTTCTTCATTAGCTGGGAGCAGCTGCTGGGAAAGAGAGACTGGCCAGAAACATAACTGAAAGCTTCTCTGGCAGTGAATTTTTTTTAAACTGCTTTAAAAAAAACCCCACTGGACCTGAGACAGTTATCCAGTGAGAGTCTGCGTGATTATCCCAGTGGCTTCGGCAGGAAGAGCCAGTGATTGGTTCTACTCTTTATTCCAAAACTCTTGTTGACTGGCTTACAAACCTGGGCTCTAGAGCAGATTATTTTCTTTAACAGATTTTATCATATTTTGATTCTCCCACTGATTTCCTTTCTTATCCTCACTGATGCCCCGACTGTTGTCCAAGAGGAGCCATGGCCAGACCTTGACAGAGGTGCGAATCAGTGCTTACCCAAAGCCACAGGATTAATGTACTTTGAGAAGCTGTTTTATATGATTATCACCCACTATCCTAAAACTCCATGAAATTCTACCAAACTTGGAAGACCTGACTGCCCAACAACATGGAATCAAACACCATTATTTTTTGGTTTGTTTCCTATCCATTTAGATCAGGGGTTTTTAAACTTTTTGTGTATGCCATGGATCCCCTTGGCATTTTCATGAAGTCTGTGGACTCAGAACAATCTTTTTTTTGTAATCATAAAATACAATAAACAGTATTAGAGAGGCAAGTAAGCAGTAATATTGAAATATAATTAGCAGAATAAAAAAGAACCTTGGAGGACTTTGGGCTTCCATGTTAGCATGCAAGGGGATTAGAAATCGCTACAGTTGCTACACCATCCTAACAAGAAGTAAAAAGCTGAACAAACTGGAATATCCAAAACTCTTTTTCTACAAAAAAAAAAAAAAAATTATAAGTGAAAAAAAATCACCTCTTTTTAAATCTGCTAGATGAGTCAGGTCACAGGGCTCACAGACCTACTTCACCCCGCCCCACCCCAAACTGGAGAGAGAGAGACAGGCAGAAACAGAATAATGATCTACTGGAGCAGAGACCTATGAGCAGAGACCACTTGGGGAGCCGGTGCTAGGCTGGGAAAACCAAGTATCATTGATGAACTGCTGGAGGCTCCACGGTCTGCATTTGAATCCAGGGTGATTCTAGAGTCCCCTTACTTTTGATGCTTAACGATGTCTCTGAGTCGCAAAAACTGGCATAGGTCATGAGTTCTGGTGGCCAGGTAACACCTACCTCTGTCTGCACCACAGCTTGATTTGAACTCACAATTCACTGCAATCCCATCTGCCTCTTTTCCTGAACTATTTCCAAGAGGTGATTCCCATCTTTGTTACCAAGGGTCAAACTTCACACAATTTTCTACATTTTGCATATAAATCATCTGAAATATCTCCCTTTTCCTAACAATAGCTTCTAATAAAATAAAGGCAGTCTCATTTGCTTGAACGATGTGTAGGAAAATTGATGTCCCACCTAATATTTATGTATTTATTCATTCATTCAACATGTAGTGTTGGGTACTTACTATATATGTCAGGCACTGTTCAGGCACAGGGATTATAAAAGCAGCAACATAGAGGTTCTGCCTTCACAGACTTACATTCTAGTTGGGGGGTGGTTGTCAAGAGAGATATATACAGTAAAGAAATAAATATATAATATGTCAGGAGAAGGTATGAGCCAAGGAGAAAAAAAATAAAGAGTGTTTATGACAAGAGATAAAGGCAGATGAGAGACAAGTTTCATTGCTTGACATTTTCCAAAGTTATATCAGAAAGAATAAATAATAAAATCTCATAGTTATAGAATTAGCCCTAGTCACAACATTGCATAGATTCAGACAGTCCTCAGACCTAATTCCTAATCTGACCTCTACAAAAGCCAACATCGAAGAAACCTCTAGTAGATCACACTACCTCATAAGGAGATGTTATCCCCAAACCAAAACAGCATAAAGGCATAGCTCATTAATCACTACATGTATGCATATTCTTTCCTAGTTTTTATTACCTACAAAACTTGTATCATTAAAAGCTAGCTACTTCTCTTTTGAGCTCATGATCACCTTGACATAAAAAATGTTTGGAAAAAAACTTACAAATGCTAAAATAAGGTAAAAGTTTGAACTGAAACTATCATGTAATCAGTACTACTCTTCAAATGGAAGCTCAACAATAAAATCTCTCCACAAATGTGTTTTTATAGGAGTTTCTAATTTCTGTGTCCATAAGCTGGAGATTTCTGTGTGTTTTTAGCACCCCACTGCAGGAGGCAGAATTTCTGGGAAGGGACCCCAAGATTCCACACTTTAATTCCCCAAACCTGTGAATTTAGTGGAGCTAGCACTCCTGTGATTGTGTTATGTTAGGTCCACCCAGGTGGCCTCATCACATTAGGTCTTAAAAGCAAGAGAACTTCTCCTGTTGCTGGCATGACAATGAGGTAGGAGAATACAGGAGACATCAGAGAGATTTGTAGCTTGAGAAGGACTCTTCATGCTGTTGGTGGCAGAAGACGGACAAGGCCACATAAAGGGAACAGAAAGCCAGCAAGGGAATGGGGACCCCAGTCCTACAGTTGTAAGGAACTTGATTCTGCCAACAACCTGAATGAGCTTGGAAGTAGATTCCTCTCCAGAGCCTCCAGAAAACAAAACAAAACACATAGCTCAGCTATACTGCTAACTTTAATTTTAGACTTGTGAGATCCTGGAGCAGAGACATCAGCCAAATCCACCAAAACTTCTGTGAATTAATATATGGGTGTTGTTTTAAACCATAATATTTGCAGTAATTTGTAATTCCAGCATAAAAAAATGAATACAGGGGCACCTGGCTGGCTCAGTCGGTGGAGCATGCAACTCTTGATCTTGAGGTTGTGAGTTCAAGCCCCACAGTGGGTATAGAGATTACTTAAAAATAAAATCTTAAAAAAAAAAAAAAAAACACCCACTTATCCTATGTCATGGCAAATGCCTTTAAACATGTTTTCTGTTTCTATTGTTGGACTGTTTCAGTTGGGTTCACTCAACAGAACTGCATGTCACACTGTTTAAAACACAATATTGTGTCTTCGTAATTCACTGACCTTGTTTGCCTTTCCTGTGGTAGGTTGTTTTCCTTATGCTAGTATAGCATCCATTAATTAGCAACAGACATTTACTCAGGGTCACCTGATACTCTCTGTTATCTGGTGCGCTGTTAGTTGTGTTACCCTATAGTACTTGAAATTTGGTGAGCCTGTTTCCACCATTCTTCCAGCAATTGTCGCCTGTGTCTCTCGTTTGACCATTTTAATCAATGTGTGATATGTCAGTTGAACTACCTATGAAATTAGTTTCATTTCCCATGTAATTTATTATTTTAATTGTAAAATTAGCATTTGCTTTGATATTTGGTAGCTTGCAGCATCAGCAAGTTGGAGAAGAATGGTGACCTCACAAATCATTATGGGATTCAGGTCATTGTTGTTACACCACACAGCTTGCTCCCAAGTCATGTTAACATGAACATCAGGATCTCTTACAAAACTTGATTCATGATTCATGACCTGGACTCAGTGAAAATGGACTCTCCTTTCCAAATAGAGCCTCTGGGGGCTACAAAGCTCCATTTAAGATTCTTTTGTTAAAGGAGATCCGACTGCAAAGAAGAAGGTTACACGTGACCAGAAGCAGAATCCTGTCTAGTAGAGAAGAATGCCAGGAAAGTAGAACTAGCAAATCAAAACCAGGAAGGATAAAAACAAAGATTTGCAAATAAAAGAAAGCATGGGACAGAGTCCGACCAAGACGTTTTGAAGGTACTTAATGTAGCCTCTGAGTCTGGAAGAAGCTGGAGAGAAAGTCTCTAAGAAGTCAAAAAAGGACCAAACTGGGGAGTCTGTGGTCATATTAGAGGGAAATGAGAAGCAGTTTTAAAAGCAGACCAGGCAAGTATCTGATGACAAAGATAATTTAAAATAGAGTATTTAAAAAGTAAGCAGTTATTCATTCCTGGATTTTGGCTAAGTAAGTAAGTAAGTAAGTAAATAAATAAATAAATATAAAAAGTGAGCAGTTAAAACAATGAGATATGACTACATACCTATTAGAATGATCAGAATGCAGACCACTAACAACATCAAATGTTGATGAAGATGTGGAGCAACAGGAACGCTCCTTCCTTGCTGGCGGGAATGCAAAATGGTGCAGCTTTGGAGGAGTTTGGTGGTCTCTTGCAAAACCAAACATACTCTTACCATAGGATCCAGCATTTCTGCCGCTTGGTATTTACTTATGTCCACATGGATGTTGATAGCAGCTTTATTCATAATTGCCCAAACTTGGAAGCCACTGAAATATCCTTCAGTAGGTGAGGGGATTATATAAACTGTGGTCCATCCAGTCAACGGAATATTATTCAGTGCTAAAAAGAAATGAACTGTCAAGTCAGGAAAAGACATGAGGAAACTTAAATGCATATTACTTAAGTGAAAGAAGCCAGTCTGAAAAGAGAAGTGGGGAGAATAGGTGGAACCCACAGAATTTTTAGGGCAGTGAAACTACTCTCTGTGATACTATAATGATGGACACTATAAAGATGGATATATTATACATTTGTCCAAACCCATAGAACGTATACCACCAAGAGTGAACCCTAATGTAAACTATGGACACTAGGTAATGATGATGTGTTGATGTAGGTTAATCAATTGTAACAAATGTCCCACTGTTGTAGGGGATGTTGATGATGGGGGAGGCTATGCATGTGGGGGGTGGGGCATTTAGATCGACAATCTCTATACCTTCCTCTCAATTTCACTGTGAACCTCAAACTGCTCTAAAGAAATAAAATCTTGTGGTGCCTGGCTGGCTCAGTTGGTGCAGCATACAACTCTTGATCTCAGGGCTGTGAGTTCAAGCCCCATGTTGGGCGTAGAGCCTACTTGAAAAAAAGAAAGTAGGGAAGGAAGGAAGGAAGGAAGGAAGGAAGGAAGGAAGGAAGGAAGGAAGGAAGGAAGGAAGGAAGAAAGAAAGAAAGAAAGAAGGAAAGAAAGAAGGAATGCCTGGGTGGCTCAGTTGGTTAAGCATCTGCCCTCAGCTCAAGTCACGATCCCAGAGTCCTGGGATCAAGTCCTGCATCGGACTCTCTGCTCAGTGGGGAGTCTGCTTCTCCCTCTCCCTCTACCGCTGCCCCTACTTGTGCTCTCTCTCTGGCTCTCTCTCTCAAATAAATAAAGTCTTTAAAAAAAGAGAGAGAGAGAGAGAGAGAAGGAGAAAAGAAAGAGAGGAAGAAAGTCTTTTTTAAAGTAAGCAATCTATTAGCAATTTCTCTTAAAAAGTAAAATATGTCAAAATATGTGTATACAGATTTCTGTTCCAGCTTTGGTTATACATAGAAAAATTGGAGACAATCTAAATGTTGAATGCTATTGTCCCTCTCAGCTTATTAGGCAGCTCTCAAGTACAAAAGTGTAGATTTGAATTTACTGCAATGGAAAGACTCTGTGACCCATTGCCCAGTGAGAAATCAGAATAATGATTATATATATATATGTATTTTAATCATAATATTTTTTAAATGTCATGAGTGCCTACTCTCTGCTAGTTTCTATACTTCTCTTACACTCACCTCGGCCTCTGGGGTGGTATGTGCTATTGCTACTTCATTTCATCTGAGGAAACTGAGCTTAGAAGTAGTTATGCACTTTGGGAGCACCTGGGTGGCTCAGTCAAGCGTCTGCCTTTGGCTCAGGTCACGATCCCAGGGTCCTGGGATGGAGCCCCACAACGGGCTCCCTGCTCAGTGGACAGACTGCTTCTCTCTCTCCCTCTGCCCCTCCCTGCTTGTGCTCTTTCTCTGTGTCTCAAATAAATAAATAAAATCTTAAAAAGAAAAAGAAGTAGTTATGTACTTTGTATAAGTATTTCTCACTTAAATACTTAGGTTAAATTCCTTGCTAAAGCTTAGTACTTGGATTCAGAACTTACAGAGCCAGTGAGTAGAAAAAATGTGGTTTGAATACAGGTTTGTCCGACTCTAAAGCTCATGCCCTAACAGACTGGATAGAAAAAGCATACAGGATATGATCTCATTTTCTTAAGAAAAAATTCATAAATACATATTCAGAATAAACGACTTTATTCTGTGATGCACTCTTCTCTTACAACCTGGCTGTACCTTAAAATCAATTGTGTCTTGGACAACTGCCAACAGAATTCTTCCAGAGAGAATTTACAATTGCTTCTGCCAGTTTTTAAATTAAATTCAATTCTCTTCTTCAGGAGTTTTAAAACACATGGGAGCTGTGACTTCAAACCACGAGCCTGCATATACGTAACAACTTGTAATTCAAATTATCAAGGGAGAATTTTTTCCTTCTTTCCCCCAGCACTAAGTTCAGAATTAAAGTTTTTTTCTATTTCTTTCTATATGGCATGTTGTACCTTCTGTGTCCCAGATTTATTTGGGAGCTGAGGGGCGGGGTTCCTCTTATCTTATTAAATTCCCCATCTTGTTTATTTTTTTAAATCTTTCTTAGTGGTATAGCTCATAATCAATGACTTTTTAAATTATATAAAATGTAGTACTTTCATCAAAACATCAACAGCTATTTTATGAGTTTTGTTCTTTTTCCTTATTTTGTTTGCAAAGTTTTGTGCCCAAAATATGAATCTGTATTTTTAAAAAGTAACATTAAAGAATTGAATCAGCCTGTATATTGTAATTTTGAAACAAACAACCAATTGATGGACCTGGATCATAGACATACCAATATCTAGTGTGTCTATCATAATATATATATGAAATATATATATAGTCATATAACAAGAGAAATTATGTATCATGTGCATAAAATTACAATTCATATAAATATGCTGTGTTAGATATAGACATAAATTTGCATATTAGAAGAAATATAGATATGTACATAGGATACATTTTATATGTTCTATACATATACATACTACATACATGTGTATGTACACATATATACACACATGCACATACATGCATAAATACATATATGCCGGCATTTTTGCTACTTTGGGAGTGGCATTACATTAGATAAAATGGTGATAGGTGTGCAAATGAAAAGAAAGCCACAGACTTGGAGAAATGCTGGCACACCGGGGGCAGAAAAGAGCACGGTCTGAGGTCAGGAGTCTTCAGGAGCTCCCGAGTGAGGCTGACTGGTCTCACTCTGGGGTGGTATGACTCAACCACCAATGACTCAACAACATTCCAAAATGGCAGAGCTGCTTCAGTCCCAGAACCCTACACAATCCCTTGCCCACGGCTAGCCACAAAAAGGCAGGTTTTGGGTAAACTATTATGATTAAGTTTACTTCTTTAAGTATGTTCCAGTAAGTTCTGGATCCCAGAAGATGTCACAATGTGCTTCTGGGGAATTTTTGAGGTTTGGCAGACAGCGAGCAGACGAATACCATCCAAGACAGGACAGGTCATCATCAGAACTGTTCTTGAGGCATGTGGGTAAGGAAAACAGAGCAGGTCGAAAGCTCCTGTCTAAAGGTTCGGGAAGGTAACATAGCATCCAGTTGGACAAGCTGCCGTTCAGCTCCAGCCAGTGGTTGCGTTGTGGAAATGTTAGCCCAGTTTTACCAGATTCTCCCAATCCTCAAGAGAATTTTCAGGTGAAATTTCCCGGCTCTAAGATATGGGTGGGAGAGGGGGACCCGAGCGATCACCTTGGCAAACAGTTTGGGGAGGATGCCCTGGAATTGGCTGAGGAATGAATGGGAACGTAGAAAGTGGTTTGGGAGCGGAGTATTCTTTCAGGAAGGCTGGCCTCAAAAGAAAGTAAAGAAGCTGGATAGGAACCTGAAAGCAAGGGAGAGAAAAAAATTTAAAAAAAATTCAATCGGCAACATTTTTTGAAGTTTTATAAGCAGCAGGGAGGAGAGACCAGAGAAGTATCGCAGATGGTGGAGGGAGCTGGTCTAGCACAAGGGCGGCAGCGTGAATCAGGCACTCACATGGAGAAGGTGGCATTTCAGAGAACTCTGGAACTCTGTTGCTCTGAGATAGGAGTCACTTCGAACACCAGCTGGAAGGGAAAGGAGGTGTCAAATATTTGTCAAATACTCCATCTTCTTTTTCTGTTTTGTTTTAGAGAGAGAGCATGAGCGCAGGCTCATGCAGGGGAGGGAGGGCAGAGGGAGAGGATCCTAAGCAGACTCCCCAGTGAGTGTGGAGCTGACGCAGGGCTCAATCCCAAAACCCCGAGATCATGACTTGAGCCAAAACCAACAGTCGGATACTTAACAGACTGATCCACCCAGGCGCCCCAACCCCATCTTCTCTTTGATAAGAAGTCACATCATCAGCTAAGGGGTCCACAGAGGTGGAGTGGGGGTTCAAATATGGTGACAGTGGGGAGGTGGGATTGGCCAGAGACACAAAAAGGATGTAGAGCAATACTGAGGGTCTCTTCTGTTACTTTTCCTTCATCCAATACACAGGCACCAGGCTGAATAGTTCATTGCTTGACTTTCATACTTCTCTTTCACTCAACCGAATATTTTACTCTGCCCTGCCCTCCTTCAAACTCAGTCTTTGTCTTATTCCAACCATTTTGAAAGTGAAACTTTCAAAATGGCTCAAGTGTATTATTCATGGGGCTCTAAGTGGGGAATCCCATTATGACTGCGACAGGCCACGTGTCTTGCATTTAGTCTAAATAGCCAACTCTCTTTCTCCAAGACACTATGCCAAAAAATCAATTTTGTTGAAGTTGCTTTATATTTGGAATGCTATAGATAGTTTACCTCTTGCTCCCAGAAGAATTAAACTATCCTCATGCCGTTAGATTAGAAGTGTGAATTGTTACATCTTACAAAATACAAGAATGGACCAGAGTTTACAATAAACAAAAAGTGTAACATAGCCACGTTCACATACTGCCCATTTGCTTGAGACTGGCAGCTAGAGGAGTGACTACCTTTTCCAATTATGGCAAACATTTGAGCACTTAATGATATAGAAAAGGTTTATTACATGGGGCGCCAGGGTGGCTCAGTTGGTTAAGCGACTGCCTTCGGCTCAGGTCATGATCCTGGAGTCCCGGGATCGAGTCCCGCATCGGGCTCCCTGCTCAGCAGTGAGTCTGCTTCTCCCTCAGACCCTCCCCCGTCTCATGCTCTCTCTCTCTATCTCATTCTCTCTCAAATAAATAAATAAATAAAATCTTTAAAAAAAGAAAGAAAGAAAAGGTTTATTACATGAGATCTGAAGGTTTAAGACCTATTCCTAAATATACCTGGGCTGTACATTTTTCGATAGCGACCAAGTTGGTCCCCAAAAATTGGAAGTGGAAAATTATATTCAGAAATAGAGATTCTCCAGCCTTTCCACAATATAGCATGTGAGAGGGAATAAGCCCCTTTACTTCTCTGGTTCAAGGTCTCTCCATTTGCCTTGATTCTGTGGCCTACCAAAGAAAGGCGCCTCCTCCCACAGCTGGACCAGAGCTGCTGTGACTGGTGATCCCATCTGCCCAGAACAGGAGGGACTTCAGGTCAGAGCAAGGAAAAAGATATGACCACAAGGTGGCAGTAGCGTGCACAAGCATCATTTGGGTGTCACTTTGCAGACTTTACTTGTTAAGGCAAGTCCCTCCAAGCATGAGACTGTCCAGAGGCTCTAGCATTAGGGCCACCATCCAGAAGAAGGACAAGGGAGGTCCAAGGGGACGGAGGTCAGAGAGGGGCCCTACATGTCTAAGTGACCTCACTCAGCCAGCCAGCAGGGGTCAGAGGGCTCCCAAAGTGCAGCGGCAGTAACTTGGGGTCTTTATAGCCCCAGGGCTCATCTTATATATGAGTAGATGTTGGGTAGCTTCATGAAGTGTGCAGACCAACCAGGCTCTAAATGGCAAAAAATTCTGCTTATTTGGGGTATGTTTAAAACAACTGGATGTGTCAAATACTGAGCTTGGAGCTGACAGACCATTGAGCTAACAGCTCTCAGCCCACTGTGAAGAAGTAAACAACCCAGGGCAGTACGAAGGCCAATGCGGAGCTATATGTCGGCCACCATCTCTTTCTTGTGCATCCTCTATCTCTGCCTGGAGCTGCTGTTCCTGTTGGGCCACATCTCATCTCAGCTGGCTCCCAGGTTCTGGCCACTTCCACATAACGGTGCCTGCCCAACCCCTCGAGTCATCCTTGAGTCTCCAGGGGCCTCCAGACTAGGATGCGACGCTGAGATTGTTCCTTCATTTTCACTGGCACGTTTGGCCTGAGCTCTGTCCCTGTGCCTGTGTTTTCTCTCGTACCTGGATGGTTTCCTGCCCCCTGACTCTCTTCCGCTTCATTTCTTTCTTGTTGCCATAACAGTATTTATCTCAGTCTGTAGCTGATTCACTTTTAAATTTGTTTACTTTTTAAATTATATGCATCCTCCCCTTGCCCCCACTAGCCTGCAAGCCACTTGAGAACACAACCTTCCTCAGCTCATCAGCTCTGTTCACCCCTGGATCACCAGTGCTTGAAATAGCGTTTGGCACAGAGCAGATGCAAAGTTGAGTGAAATGAGACGAGTGAATGAGATGCTTCATGGCCCTGTAATCTAAACCTTCTCTGAGGAATAAAATATACACTTTTTCAAAGCCACGTATTTAAAGTGATAATATACATGTATAAGATCCGGAAACTTTGTTTTAAGACACAAATTGGTTACTAAAATCTCTTTTTTCCTACCTTCAAATACTGAATCCTCCTGCCGGGATCAGTTTATAATGATTAGCTTAGATTTGGGACAAAAGGAGTTGCCTATATCATGACTATCCAAGATCAGTGATTATATCATGAATGGTTACAAATAATGTATTGCTCAACATATGCCTTTAAAGATTGGAAAACATTTGCTTATATTTTGTTCCTTTAACAAATATTTATTAAACACCTATCATGTGTCACATACTAGGCTAAGCCCCAAAGAGAAAATGGTAAAGCAAATCGGACACAAGGTAAACTGTGGTGTTCTCTATCCCAAAAATTGTTCCGAAGAACATAATACAAAGATACTTCTTTTAAGAAAGTTGAAGTCTTCCATGGTATATTGGTTTGGAAACCCTAATGAAAAGATCTCTTTATGAAGATTCATCATGCAGATGAGAATGGAAGAGGTTTTGAGAAGTCCTGCCATTTAAAAGCAATCGTAATCCAGAATTTTCCAAACTTATATTGCAGATACCCCAGATATGCTCTTTGGCAAAATATTCCTTGGACTATGTTCTTCTAGCTGGCTCAGTTTTGAATAGCATACACTGGAACCCAGAACAATTGGTCATGTGAGAAGCTTGAGTTTCTCCTGTTGCAATTCAGGGAAGGGGAAGTAGTCAGGACTGTGAGGATCTTTCAGGTCAGTAGAACAATCTTTCACAGCATTAATGTTTATCCACATTTGCATTTGGGGCTTTCAGTAATATTGGTAACCCACTTTTAATATTTAATCACCTCCACTAGCTTCTTATCAGAAGTGGTACTCATCGCATTAATTCCAATAAGGGTTCGTGTTGCAATTGTTTTATTATTGTAGAACATAAGAGTAGGCAAGGTATATGGTTTACTAGGTCTTACTTGAAGCTCCAATGGTTTAAGAGATTGAAAAACCCGCCATTTCACCATTTCGGCCATATTTTTAATAGGTAATGTTTATTGAGTTTTTACTATATGTTAACCTCCTTGCCTATGTTATTGCTTTTAATCCTAAAAAGATCCCCCATGAAGTACGTACTAACATTACTTCTAGCTGACTTGGAGTGAGAAAACAGCCAGTAAGTGTACATGTGTGTATGTGGGTGGGGGAGTGATCGAAGTCCAAATCCAAGCAATCTGACCCAGAGCCTATTTAATCTTGACGCTAATCATAGAACATTCCCTCTAGATTTGTGCTGCTCAGTACAGGAGGTTCTAACCCCACTGGGTCTCAAACTCTTATACAAATTAAGATGAGTCTGAGGGAACCTCAATATTGAAGATGGGACATGGAAAAGAACTTAAAAAAGAGCCTGAGAAGTAGGAAACCAGGCAAATGGAGTGTCCTGGAAGTCAAGTGAAGAAAGTGATTCAAGAGGAGAGAGAAAGCAACTGCATCAAATCCTGACAGTCAAGGTAGATAACCACCAAGGAAAAGACCACTGGACTTGGCAATGTTGATGTCAGTGATGATCTTGGTAGGAGTAATTTTGGTGCCTTCATAGGGATGGAAACCTGGATGATGTCAATTCAATTGGAGGAGGAAAACTGGAGAAAGAGTATATAGACCACACTTTCAAGAAGCTTATTTTTTTTTTAAGATTTATTTATTTATTGAAAGAGAGAGAGCACATGCAGGGGGAGGGGCAGAGGGAGAGAACCTTCAAGCAGACTCCCTGCCAATCGTGGAGTCTGATGCGGGGCTCAATCCCATGACCCATGAGATCATGATGTGAGCCAAATCAAGGAATTGGACACTCAACTGACTGAGCCACTCAGGTGCCTCCCCCCAGAAGGTTTTCTATAAAAGAAAGAAATAGAGTAATAGCTGGAAGGTGAAATAGGTTCAAGTGATTTTTTTTCCCTTTCTCTAGGAATGGAGAAATAGGAGCATGCCTGTATGCTGATGGTTACATCCCAGTAGACTGGGGGAAATTGCTGACATATTAGAGAGGGTTTAAATTGCTGGAGCAATGTCCACAAGTATACACCAGTGGATGAGATATTCACAGAGAGTTGAGTCAGCCATAATAGGAGAAGACAAATAAGATCACATGGGCAAATACACAGGGAGATGGGATGTGATGAGAGCTATGGTGGTTCTCCTTTGAGTACTTCAGGCTATTCAGGGAAATTCAGGAAGGTCATCAGCTGAGATGTGGACGTCTGAGAAGAGAGGAGAAAAGTTGAGATTGTCACCTAGAGAGCAGGAGGGTGATTGATGTGGGGAAACAGCCTGATGGCCAACAAGCATGCTTGGACTGCTTGATGTCAGCAAACATGAATTTAGAGTGCCACCCGCATCACTCTAGCTGCGTTCAGGGAGACAAGGAAATGCTGGTAATGTAGAGAGGGACAAGGGAGCTGAAGATTTAGGCAAGGGGTGATTTTAATGAGGGGTCTGGAAGTGGAGGAGCAAAGCTAGGACATGAGGAAAGTAAGGGACAGTGACAAGATGGTAGAACCCTTGGGGGTAACAGAGTTGTTGGGACCAGGGTACCAGAGGGAAAGCATTACAAAGGGAGGATGTGGGAGCAACACAGTGTTTACAAGTGAAGGACGAGGACGGAGTGGTGGGCTGAGATGGAGGAGGATGAGATCATTAACTCATGAAAGTCAAGGGCCTGGGAGGCCCCATGGGCACTGGAATCTCCAAGAACGGGGCCTGGAGTCGTAGTGGTGGGTGTGAGTCAGGAGCTAAGATCTTTAGGGAAGGGGGAGAAGTGACTGTTGTGATGGGGAAGGGGACACAGGTAACATCCCCAAGAGAACTACAGTTGGATTGGTTCAACAGCTGCAGATGTAACCAGAGAGTAGGTAGCATCCGACAAACCCAACGGCTTGATTTGGTCACACTGCTACCAGCTGTCCCATCATATGACCTTGGTCTTACGGATAGAAACAATCTGAATCCACCAGGCATTCTTCCCTGGGGCATATCTGCACAGAGAGCCACTAAAAGCCCGTAAAATTCTGAGTGTCTTCTATTTAGTTCACAAACACAAAGAAATCCATGGAGTAAAATAAACAACTAGCTCATTTATTATTGGGCTGGAGAGGGAGCAAAGAGAACTGTCTTTCCCCAAACCCAGCGAAGCCTTTCACAGCCAGATTTTAAATGCTCAACAATGACTGGAAAAAAGTGTTATTTTAATTATGTTCATACGAAACATTTTCAAAAACCTCCTGCAATCGTTGTCACATAGCCTTTAATTATTCATCTCTTTGTTTCGGTTACCAGCCCCACCAGGGCAAGTCCATGCCAACGTTCTTTTCTCTAGATTTGGAATATCTGCTTCTCGCATTGTACAACAGACATGTTTACTGAAATTAACGGTCAGTGGAACAGGCGTTCTATTCAAAATCAGGGAGCAATTGAATTCCACAAGGCCAATAATTCAGAGTTATTTTTGAAAGAAGGCGTTTTCAAGAGGTAAAGAGGAGACCATGCCCCAGGGGCCCCATCTTTTTAATTTTTCTTTTTTTTTAAAGATTTTTTAAAATTTATTTGAGAGAGAAAGCATGGGGGAAGGGCAGAGGGAGAGGGAGAAGCAGACTCCCCACTGAGCACGGACCCCCCCCCCCAACTCGGGCTTTAATTTGTCTTTGTCATTCCCTGGGACCATGCCTTTTGGGCTTATTAGTGAACACCCAGTGCTTAGAACACTGAGTCTGGCACAAGGCAGACACTCAAATATCTAACTGAAGGAGTGAACAGATGAAAGTATGAATAAACAAATTAATGCGAAAAATGCCATACTGGGAGAGAAAAGTTTTACAAATATGTTAGGTTCAAAACACAAAAGCAATAGTTGAAAATATAATTTCTGCAAGTTTGAACGACTAAAATACAGTCACGTTGCAGAAGAGAATACAATACAACTTTCTGTTGAAAAGAGAATTCCACTTAGCCAAGAAAAAGCAGAAAAGAAATGTCAGTCTGGAGGATAATTTTACTTGAAAGGTATGTACTTGAAAACAAAGTCTTATAATGGAAGTGTTTCATCAAGCCCAGTGCATGCTTGACAAAGCATTTTCGTTAGTGTAATTTATGTCATGGTTGGTTTGAGCAAGTCAAGATACACACATATTGAACGTAACAACCACACAAAAATGTACATAGAACAGTTTCTTGTCTAGTTTTAAGAAATAGGTAAGTCTTACTTCGGGTTAATAATCACATTGGTATTTATGGGAATTGCTGTGTTAAGTTACATGAGCTATTCCTTGCCAAAGGATCAATTTAATGTTCTGCCCTAAGGAGCATCAGTCGTCTGAATAATTTCCTCCTTATAGATTCAGGCAATGTGAGACGGCATTTTTCAGATATTCCTGGCCGAATTCCAACTCAGTATTCACAAATTCATTGACTGGGTTAGGGCAATGAGGGAGGAGGGTCGGGTACAATGGGGAGATGGGTGGACACAGAGGCCAAAGCGAACTAGCTGAATTACTACTTCTATTTGTTGTGCAGACTTACAAATAAATATAATTATAGCTCAGTTTCAGAAATTGCACTACTACCCCACTGCCTATTTTCCATTTGAAAGAAAGAAACTCTGCTAGCTTAGTGATATTATTATAGAGAGACATTTGTCTGTCTCTTCATTTCTAAATATATATTACATGTGTATAATTCAGTCAACCCCAAGATTTTGTTCCATTCCTTTATTCCAGAACCTTGGGCATCGACTTAAGCAGAAATCCACAAATGCTGTCCTGGAATTCTTTCCTTTAGTTTGGGCAAACTGAAAAGTAAATCTCATAAAAGCCAGAAAGAAAAATATATGATTCCCAAGACCAGCTACCCATGTTAAATCAATTTCCACTCTTTTATAAAATTTCCATTTCTTGAAAAGACTCATAACTTGTTTTCAAGATTGTGATCCACATTCCTAACACATAGCCCTGGGGTCAATTGTTAACCTTAGCCGAGTAGTAGAGAGGCTACCTACGCCAGTCAAATCGGACAGAACTTGAGGTCGACTGTTTTAGTCTCAAATGGAGTCCACAAGCTTCCGTGACTAAAGACCTTAGAACAAAAAGAAGATGAAACAAACATGTGTCTAGCTCTTCAGATCATCTCACTTCATCTTCCGTTCCCTGAAAGGGGTCACCAGCTTTTACTCCATAATTTACACCTTCCCTCACTCTTTGCTCATCAAGCCTTTTTGTCAGCACTGTTAATGAGATGAAAGTGTATGAGGTGTTTGAAACAGTCCAGTCACCAGGAATGATTTTCTTTTCTTTTTTTTTTTTTTTAAAGATTTTATTTATATATTTGACAGAGAGAGAGACAGCGAGAGAGGGAACACAAGCAGGGGGAGCGGGAGAGGAAGAAGCAGGCTTCCCGCCGAGCAGGGAGCCCGATGTGGGGCTTGATCCCAGGACCCTGGGAGCACGACCTGAGCCGAAGGCAGACGCTTAATGACTGAGCCACCCACGCGCCCCCAGGATTGATTTTCTATCTCGTCTCCACTAATGTCCCTCTCACCCAGGGAAGGCACAGCCTCTTGCTTTTGTGACTTGCAGAAACCCAGTGTTTCATGTTCACCTGGCAGAATTCTCACCTGACTTCAAGAGGCAGACATTTCTTCGGGCTCATTATGCAAAAGGGTGTCGAACAGTCCCTTGAGGCAGATGCTGTCTTTATTTTCCCGAGTGTTTCAGGACACCTGTGAAAGGTGCTCACTGGTTGTATTCAAAGACCCTTGATGGACTATTTCACTGTACTACGCTGGGCCAAGGCAATGGTTCTTCCCCAAAGGGTCAGATCAGGTGTACTATGGCATCTGATGTTTTCTTTACCTTCTTCCACCATGAATAATTTATCAAAAAGCATCCTCAAATTCTGAACAACACAAATACAAGAATAAATTATTAACACGAGCTTCCCCAACCTAATCATCTTCTCTTCCTCTTTGACTAGAGGCTCCTCTCCGCTCTTATCATGACTCAGTAGAAAAGTCTCTATTCTGAGCTCTTCTGTCAAACAGCTGTGCACTCAAAATATCTGTGCCTAATTTCTTTATCTGTAAAGGGAAGGGTTGAATGAAGTGATTTTTATGGCCTGTCGGCGCTAATAGTTTGTCGTTTTTATAGAGTAGGAGTGATTCTTTTTTCCCCGATGCAATCCAACTGCTTCTTGAAATGAGGGTTTGAGAAATCTCCTTCTAGCGTTGGGTGAAAACCAACGCTTACAATAGAAGGGTAAGATTGCACTGGTTGCTAGTGTAATAATGTACGCAAGTCACTGGTACGCTTGTTTGAGATGGAGGAAGATGAGAAGAAAACCAAGTGGAATGTGAAAGTCATCAAGGAATTCCCTGGAAAAAAGATTCTTCCAGTTGCTCCCTTGTTCCTTGACTGCAGATCCCGGCAGACTTGAGGCCTTTCCCTGGATGTCAAAAAGTTTTAACCTAGTGGATAGTCTTTGCTTTTATTTCCTTCTTGCCATTTTTCATCTTTACCACTCTTTTTCCACCCCACCCACCCCGCCCCACACACCACTCCTGTTTCTTCAGTGCTCCCCACCAGTTGCTACTCTCTCCCGTCTGAAACAGAGCCGGAAGGCAGTAGGGAGAGAGAGAGAGAAAACAGAGGTGAGCACTGCCTGGTGGAAACAGAGAAATACAATTAAGAGCAGGGAGTGATCGTCATGCATTTACTTTTTCTGCTTCCCCTTGTTCCCGGTCTAAGAACTTTTCATCGAATGATGTGCACTGCGAGTCTCGTGGGCATAAGATAAAACTTGGTGTTGATGGTGGATGTCTAGACTCAGCACATCCTGTAATGAGTGTGCAGTCTAGCAGGATGTGGTGCCTTCAGGGAGCCAGGAGTCTGGGACTCCACAGTGGCAGCTGTGAAGTCAGCAATCTGTCAAAGCAAGTGGAGGAGGAGGGGCAGGAGAATGGGGGATGGGATGGAGAGTATAAGAGAAGGCAGTCGAGAGAGGCAGAGAGCGGGAGAGTGTCCATTTGGCTCTGATAAGCATTTGCATCTGGGTCCATACATCTCACCCGGGAAAACTTGGCTTGGTCTGTGGGTAGATGACACCAGACTCCAAAGATTTTTTTTTTTCTTCAGCACTTTTAAAAAGATTAAAGAGTAGATCCACAAAACTTATGTTGACGGTCTAATTAATTTATCCTGTATGACAGAATGGCATGTTGTAAAACGAAAGATATATTATAGATCATTGGAAAACAGTGCATCCGATATATACGAGTTCTCACAATTGGTTTCTTAGAGGGTTACGAAATTTGTTCCTTGTTCAAATGTTCAACGTGTCTTGTGAATGTATCATGTACCAGACCCTGGGGCAATAAAGGATGGAGACGTGGTCCGTACTTTGAGAAGCTGATAATTCTAGTAGGGTAGAATATTGGTTAGTCTTCTTGGTTGTTAGGGACAGAAACCACTCTGGCTATTTTTAATAAAAAAAAAAAAAAGATATTTTTAAAAAGGTTACTGAATAGCTCCAAAAAATCACCAGAATAGCTGGACACTCACACTGGAACCAAGAGAAGCTACCACTGCCAAAAGCATGTGGAAAGGCACTATGGTTGGGTCACTAGCTGTGACAGCATGCCCTGGGACACCGCTGGAGGGTCGCTGCCCCTGCCACCACCACCGGACAGTGAAAGAACTCTGAATTCTCACTGGCTTTTTGTTAGTCTCCCAAGATTAAAAGTTCCAAGTCCAACCTAGGGAGTATCTGCTCCTGGGGCTTCATCAAACTTACACAGTGGGAGATTCTCCCTAACTAGAGAGGGGGAATAGATTCTGCCAAGCAAAAAAAAAAAAAAATATATATATAATTAACATATATATATATATATTTTTTTTTAAAGGATAAATACGCACTGTCTGGATGTAGACACATCTATAGACCCATTCAGTACAAAGAAGACAATGCTATAATGGCAAAGGAGAGGCCCTGGCCAAGGAAATCAGGGAAGGCTTCTAAGGGGGAAGATGCATTAAAATGAACAGCCCGAAGTAACATAAGCAAAGACATGGAACAGGATGCTTAGTTTGGGAATCTACAAGTGTTTAATATTCCTAGAGCAGAGCTTTTTGATCTTGACTTCTCATTAGATGTTGCTCAGGGAATGTTGCTGCAGAGTTGCTCAGTCAAACCCCCAAACCAATTACCCACCAGAATCTTTGCGGGGGAGGTTTGGGGGGCTCATGTACCAAGTGCTTCGGATGAGCGTCCATGTTTGAGATGCACAAAGACACAACCAAAAGTTCCTCTCTCTTTCAATGAGGGAGGAATGTCCCTCACTTCTTACTTAAGTGTTCTTGCTCCTCATACCACCACCATCAAGCTCCAGGATATTGTTTTTACCTTTGATTTTTTCCATGGGGAGAGTCAAGTCAGAGACCGCTGAAAGTCTACTTCTACAAGTGAGCATCGGGAAAAGAAAAATTAATTGATTTTAAGTACATCCAGGTTTGGAATCGAACAGGATTCCTAGTGGCAAAGCCAGAGTATTAGGAGAACTTTCAAACTGCCATATATAAAGACCCAGTAGATAAAGTGAAAGCCATATCAACTGGTGAAAAGAATTCTACATAATAGTAGTTTCAAAGATGGATTCGGGGGCACCTGGGTGGCGCAGTCAGTTAAGCATATGACTCTTGATTTTTGCTCTGGTCAGGATCTCAGGGTCGCGGGATTGAGCCCCATGTCAGGCTCCATGCTCAGCGGGGAGTCTGCTTGTCTCTCTTCTTCTGCTCCTCCCCCCACACACTCTCACTCTCTCAAATAAATACATAAAATGTTTTTTTTAAAAAGTTGGATAGGCCATCCATGAGCTCCAAAGTCAACAAAGGGTGTTTTTTTAAAACTCACATGGAAACACAAGAAACAAATGGCACCCCAAACCAGTGTGATGGAATTGTTCAAAGATGTGCGCAGAGTCTACAGGGAAGAGTCCACAGAGAAATCAACAAGGGACAGTGTTGTATCATTCTAGGACTTAACTGGGCAAGGGGAAGAAGTAGTTACAAGATTCCTGACAGGAAGTGACGACGACCACCTGCTAGCTAGGCTGGTAGCCTTCAGTAGAGCGACACAGCAAATCTGTGGTGACTTGGCAGGGAGAAAGCTGAAGCAATAAATGCCTGGACCTCCCTCTCCTCCCGCTTCCCAGTCTCCTAGCAAGGGCCCTACTCCTACTGGTCAAAGTCACCTAGAAGCCAGAGGACAAGAGACTCCCTGATGTGGCCCCTCAGATCACCTACCAGGGCCCAGAGCAAGGTGGAGAGGGGGAGAATTAATCTACAAGAAGATATCCATGTAGTTACTTTAATCCCCATTATCTCTATTTACACTTCCACTATTCATTTTTATTTTGTTTTTAAGTAATTTCTACACCCAGCCAACACGGGGCTCGAACTCACAACCCTGAGATCAAGTGTCGTATGCTCTTCCGACTGAGCCAGCCAGATGCCCCCACATCCGCCACTCTTGACACGCAAAAAGAAATCTTGAGAGTTAATCTAGTCCAATCTCTTTAACTAGAATGTAAACTCAAGGATGGCAAAGATTTCCAGTTTTGTTCATTTCTATAGTCCCACTCCCTAGGTTAACACCTGGCACGTAACAAGTGCCTAGTAATTTTTTATTAAATGAATGAATGGTTAAGATCATACTACCAGATAGTATCAACTGTTAAGATCCAGATTTCCCAAATCTCAATCCTGCATTTCTTCCTTTATTCCCTTTGTGAACATAGCATAGGTTTTGGGCTGTTTCCCCACAACTGGTGAAGGTTTGTAAAAATCCATTCATACTGTTTGTCCCAATTTCCTTTGAGATAATGACAGGCTTTTTAAAATTTCTTATTTACTCTCCCTAAGTGTTCTTGTCCAATCTCATAACTTCAATTCTCACCTCTGTGCATGCTCCCAAGATATTTCTCTCTAGCTCTTAAATTTCTTGGGAGCATCAGAGCCTAGGGTTTCTTCCAGTGAAGGGTTTCTCAGGCCTGACAGCACATTGGAATCACCTGCAGCTTTTACAAAATACCAGTATGCTGTCTCCACCCGAGAGAGTCTGAGTTAGCAGTCTGGCTGGAATCCATGAACTCAGCTTTTTTTAACAACTCGGGGGATTCCAATGTGCCCCCAGAGGTAAGAAACACTGCTTAATCTCTTAAACTGTAGAGGTCCAATATCTTTCGGGTTTTTTGTGACGTCCTTGTTTCTGTTATAGATCTGTTATTTCCCAGTTGCCCATAAGCAAAACCTTGGCACTCTCCTGGACTTCTCCCTTCCTCCTTCGGGTATTTGCTTGCCAGATCATGAAGCTTTAACACCATGCATTTTCTCCAGTCCTCTCCCTGCCTGCCATCTCTTCTGTTGCCCCTGAATTGGGGCCATTGTTCCTTCTACCAGTAGTAGCACAGAGCGGATGTTCTCACAGCTTCTAGAAGTGAGGCTGCCACCACCATCATCCCAGGAGTGCCCTTGGCCAGCTCTGTGACCTCAACTGAACGACTTCACCTATCAGCAAGGATAAGAGAACCTAGCACTGAGGGGATGCCCCGCAGAACGTTAGTTTTCATGCTCACGAGCAGGTTCGAAACAGCTTTTCCTGCCTCTTGTGCCTCCCTACGCTAGTCTACACCAGACATGCAATTCTGCTCCATGGTTATTTTCTGGAGTCATCTCCAGAAAATGACCATGGTTTCTCAATGGCCATTAAGTTCAGTTCAAACCCCTCCCCCTTCTCTCCAGCAGGACCCCTGGGATTTCCTCCCTTCCTCTTGCCCACCGTCCTGTGGGACCTGTGCAGTGTCCTGAGAGGGTCCACACTTTCCTTTGGGCTCTGCCGGTCCCTTCACCTGGAACGGGCTTCCCTGTCTTCTGTCAAATCCTATTCCTCTCTTCAGAATCGGCCCTCCTCCCTGAAGCCCACACTGGCTATGTGATCGTGTCATGGTGTGAAGCTTATCCTCATCATGTGATCGCATGATCACACACTCTTGGTTCCCCCTAGTCCTCTGTCTGTACTTTCTTTTTGTCACTTAACCTAGCCTTCAATTATACTCATGAGGGAACACTCAGTCGTCGTCACAAATTAGGTATCAGTCTGATGACATGCCCACCCCTACCCCATAGAGGGGCTCAGCTACTTCACAATAAATATCTGTTGCTGTGAATTGTCCCTCACGGCCAATGAGTACCTTGGCAATGGCATTGGCTTCTTTTTAATTTAAAATATAAGAAGCAGAACATGGATAGAAGAATACAGACTTCCATCGTACTGAGCATCTTCTATGTGCTGGGCACATACAGTGTGGGTCACCTTTAATCATTATTTAATGGGACGCCCCAAGTCCCAACTAAATGAGCCTTGCAGATATTCCAATGCCTCGCAAAGTCAGCTTCCTCTTTGGTGGCTCGTCCTCCCTCCTGCAACGTGCCTGCAGTGGGACCTTCCTCGTCTGCCACGCACACAGCGCTTTATTCCTGAATCCCAACGGCCGACTTTCCACACGAGGGCCACCGACCTCTGTAGCTGCACACTCTGAGAAGGGGGTTTGTTGCCGGGAGGCACCCTCCCCTTCACTGTCAAATGATATTTGTCCCGTTGTCAGCAACCTGGTGAGGAGGTATTATTACCCCCATTCTATTTAAAAGCTTCCGGTATAAAGTGTGGTAAAATCAAGATAATTATTTTGCTAAGGTGGCAGAATCATGGGTTATCTTTTCCTTTCATTTTTTCCCTATATTGATGTTAAATTATTGTTTGCTCACCAAAAAAAAAAAAAAAAGAATAGGCCGAGTAGGAAACTCAAGGACTTATTCCACCTGTCACAGAATAGTAAACCAAGTATTAAACACACAGAGGAACAATTTTTAATTATATCCCCAGGACTCTGAACCCTACAACTGTTGTCGACAATCACCTCCAGGCTGTCACCTTTGCCAAGAAAGCGATCAGCTTGTGGAGGCCAGGGGATCTTTCCATGTATTTGCCTTCACAGTGACCTGCAGGGCCCCAGGGGACCCTTCTCCACCACCCTCTTCATTGTCACGTGCCCTTTTGCTCACTGCAGTCACATCAGCCTCTGGCTGGTTTTCTTTTTAATATTCCTGACTCCCTGGGAGCCAGGACCTTTGCCCTGGCAGACTCCTCCACCCGGCAGACTCCGGCAAGGGCAAGGACCTTCCCCGAGCGCCCCGTGTGAAACATAACCCACCTGCCCCTCCCTGTCCCTTTCAGAGGCAGTGACTCTGGAATATTCACTGCCACGCAACAGGGACATCATGAGAGCAAACCCTTCTATGGGGCTCACTACACGTGGCCTCGTTCTGAGAGTCTTAAAAACACTATCTCATCCAACCCTCACAGCAACGATGCAAGGTGGGGGGGGGGTCCCTTCGGGATTCCAATTCGCAGACGAGGGGCCTGAGGTGCAGGGATATTAAGTGCTTTGCCCCACATCACACAATAATTCAGTGGTGGGGCCAGGGTTCGAGCCACGTGAGGTTGGCTGGAGACGCCAGTTTCACCTGCTATGCTCCTGTTACTTGACCTATGTCTTTTGTTGATTTTGAGCCTCCCGCCACTATAGTGTAAGCTCCACGAGAGCAAGAATGTTGACTTTTTTTTTAATTGCTGTATCCCCGATGCTCGGCACAGTGCCTGACCCATAGTAGGTTTCTAATAGGTATTTGTCTAATTTATCAGTTAATTAATATACATCTCCAATACCTACTTCAGTCACTGGTATATTCTTGCATATGTATTAAGTGCCTAGTAAATATTTTTTAACGTGAAGTAAATCCCTAAGGCGCGTTTCCCTAACCGTATTCCCCCACTGCCCTGCCCAGGGAGGAAACATATGATTGAATGTTAGAACGAAACTCTATCCGACTTTTGACTGAGGGCCCAGAGACCAAGAACACAACAGTAAGTGCCAAGGGCCCCCCACATTCCAAAGCAATGATTCAGAGCAAGTGAAGAAGATCTGAGACTCTTTTCCAAAGCCAGATGAGCAAGGGAAGGTCACAGAGAGAGGCTGGGTTCTACTCTGCTGTCCGGTGTAACTCTCCTCGGGGACAGAAACCAAACCTGGCAGCAACGGCTGGCTCCGAGAGAGGCCTGTCAGCTTCCATCTCTTTCTCTTTGCCTGGCCTCCAGTGCAGACAGGAGCCACTCCACAGCACCTAGCCTCAAAGACGCGTACCTGCTCTCAGCCTGTGCTCCCCAGGTCTCTCCCTGGGACAACACGGGACTCAGAGAGAGGCTGACGCTCCCTCTCAGCTATCCGCCTGTTCTGAAATATGCTTTTATTCACATTCACCCGATTCGTTCATGCCCAGCCCCCCAGGTCAGACTCCCCACCCCCGATGAAGACAAGAATCACGATGAAGATCAGAACCATTTTACGGCAGTGCCTGCCAGCTCCGGGAACGAAGCAAGGTCAAAGCGCTGAATCAGAATGCCTCCAGCCTCTTTATTAACAGGTTTGGTTAGTGACAAGCTACTTGAGCTGGGCCTCCTCCAGGCTCTGCAGCGGAGCTCGGAGCTCGGACTGAGTAACAGTTTTGTTCACTGAAGCCGGGCAGCCTGCCCTTTCCCAGCGCACCTCTCCGTGTAACTGTCTCCATCGCTGGGCAGCTGCCGGCGCGCCTCACCATCTGCCAGGCTGATCCTCGCCCGCAGGGGAAAGCAGCCCGTGGTACGGCATCCAGCAAAGGCCCCCGGCAAGACGAGGATTTGCAGGATCAGCGGTGCTGTACTTCCACATCCCACGCCTCTTGCTGGAAGCCCTTCCTGATCTCACCTGTTGACAACTGTCCTCGTGCAAGGCTCTGCACATCCCGTGCATAAGGGAACACCTGCCACCCAGCAGAGCTGGGACGCCAGTTACTGACTGCAGCCCCTACGGTCTCCCTCTGCCTGACGCCTTGCGAAAGGAAGGTCTCCACCAGCTCCGCTCCGTTTGGGTGGTCTAACTGCATCATGAGGTGCCCCAGAATCACCTGGGAAGAATTCGCCACTAGGGGAAGAACTGGGCCAAACTGACTTGGTTGCATTCTGGTTGCATGTCTGCCTAACAGAAATAACTGGGACACGATGTGTGGTTACTTTAATTGCCAATTTGCTTCACGGTATAATTTCCCCAGTGAGGGAAAGTCGGTATAGAGAAATGATGCTGCCCCAGACACCCAATTAGCCAAGTTCCTATCAACCCGGTATCTGTCATAGGGCAGAATGTCTGCCATTTGATGGAGGGATGGGGACGCAGGAGGTAGAATGGGGAAATAGGAATAAAGGGAGGATAATTAATGAAACAGATGGATTTGCAATTAAATCAGGGTTATGATGAACATGTTCCTAATGCGCCGTTTAATAAAAAACAGAGAGAAACGTGCATTTTCTAGCGTACTTTGGACTTCAATAGGACACCCACGTAGGTGGCTACAACACTCTGGAGCTAGTCAGGTAGCGTTTAGAATGCTGAACAGAATCTTAGTGTCTCCCACAGTGTGAGAGAAAGAGTCTAGCAACTTCAGTGCCGCCCTTACCAAAACACATAGGGCCAGTCTGGAGGTGTTGGGACTGGAGCTGAGTAATGAAATCCCTCCCAGGCCTAGGCTACTGTTGGGGAACAAAATGCAGTGAATCTGGTGTAGCTGATTTACGATCCCACCCAAGAATCTATAGGGGTAGACTCTCCAAAAGGCCAGGAAGACCAGGAGCACAAGACCAGGCTCCAAGGGGGCCCTCGGCCTTGCTCTATTCTGAGGCCCCAGGAAGTAACCCACACCCCAATCAATGCTCTGTAAATTTCCCTTTTCACTGCAAAATGGAATGATAAGAAAGGACTGGCAGAAATAACTCCCAAGCCCCTGCTTCCCAAACGCTGGTGGGTCAGCGGAATCAGCATCCGTGTGCAAAGAGCAAATTCTCTTCAGGGGCTCACCTGGGCAGGGGAAGCTCTGATTCAATATTTACATTATCCAAACCACTGCACTTTAGAGCACTCTTCTGACCCTGCAGCTACTCTCTACTTCCTTTTCATTGTTATGTACTTTCAAGATGCTAATTTATTTATTCATGCTTCGGTGAGACTTAAGTTTATGATGGTCAATAACCTGACGTGGCTGTTCAGTGATGCAGGCTCTCTGCTGGGGAGCCCTGCCAAGCTGGGGAGAGAGGCTCCACTCACTGTGCTGGGGTTCTCTCTCCACTCCACGGACCGCGGACGCACCCCTGGCCACCAGCTGTCCTGTGTGTGGCACAGACCTTGGTCTGCAGCTTGCTGAGTTGAAACCATGCAAGGTACTTCAGACAAGAAGCCTGACTAAAGCCAAGACATTGGAGGCCATTAACGCTATTTCCATCCATTAAGTAGGCTAGGAAATTACGGATTCCTTTCATTGAACTTCTTCACATGAACTGAAATACTCACAAAATGGGCATAATTGTAGATTACAAAGTACAACTGATTTTCCAGCTTCAGTTCACCCACTTTTAAAACACGTTCGTGGGTGCCTGGGTGGCTCAGTTGGTTGGGCGACTGCCTTCGGCTCGGGTCATGGTCCCGGAGTCCTGGGATCGAGTCCCACATCGGGCTCCCGGCTCAGCGGGGAGCCTGCTTCTCCCTCTGACCTTCTCCCCTCTCATACTGTTTCTCTCTCTCTGTCTCTCAAATAAATAAATAAAATCTTTAAAAAAAAAAATAAAATAAAACACGTTCGTGCTCAAACATAAATGATGTATTATTGGGAACATTATGTCACAGTCTTTTTCTAACCTTAAATGAAATGCATCCTGCATCATTGGCAGAATTTCTAAATGGACTTAACATTTGTGATTAAACTATGATCTTCTATCTTGGATAGCAAAGATATAAAAAGGAATATCCTGACCAGAAGCACATGGCTACCCAGATGTAGGGAATGGCTTGTTCCTGAACCACAAGCTTCCGCCTGCCCCCTGGTTCCCCTGGGAATTCCTCAACCCAACTCGGGTATCTCCCCCGAGCAAACCCCTCAGAAGGAGCCTGTTCCAATAAGCCAACTTTATTCTGATCACACTAACTGCTTTATTCCCTTGCACCCAGATCTTAAATAACCTTGCTTCTAAACATTACTCTCATTCTCCTGTCTCGTTCTTATTTTTATCAATAACACTTCCAGCTTCTAGGACAACATCTCAGACAAGTGCTTCCAGACTTGTCCCTCCTGCATCCTCTGCCCAAACAGAGCACGAATGCTGGGCACCACTTTGCTCACAGATGCGTACTGTGGATTTCTCTTGTGTCTATATCGTGTGAGCACATGCACGTGTGTGTGATGGTCTCTATCTGGATTTACAGATTCAGGACCCCCATTATTCACATCGATATCTCTGCTCTCCTAGGGCCTCTAAGAGGGGGAATGATCAAGACAATGTGCTCATCAAATGAACTGAATGATGGAGAGACCCTCATGAAATCTTAAAACTCAACTCCAGAGCCATCCTTCTCCTGTTAGAATGAACAAGCTCATGTTAGAATGAAATTTTATTTCATTTGAGTCTTTAGAGCACTTGGTTCCTCCTTTATTGTAGCATTTAATGCACCCTCGGTCTTGTAATATATCTAGTTGTGAATATTTCTCTCCTCTCTGGGCCAACTGTGTATGCCTGGACTAGCTTTACACATATTCTCCCTAAGCCATATAATGATCATTCCATGCAGGTATTACTGTCTCCATTTTAAAAACCAGAAAACTGTAGCTTATAGAAATTAAAGTAGTAACAACAAACGAATAGTAAGTGGGGGCAAGATGTTGCTTGCAAGGTCACACTTTTGCCCCTGTCCTGGTGTTTTCCAACAAAAGAAGCAAACCCCATTAAATACTCCAGGCCTCTTGGCCCCTGACTTCTTCCTCAGGGGGAATTGAGCATTTCAATGTGATGGTTTAGTTGCGAAGGAGAGGTATGCTTTTCTCTTCTCTCCCCGACCTTTCCCTTCCATTCCTTCTCTGCAAAGAACGCTGATCTCCTCTGCTCCTTACACTGTAAATCTTTTGGAAGTAGCCCCAGCTCCTGTGGCCAAAGGCATGCGGGCTTATAGTTGGGGGGATATAACCTCAAATGTACCAATATCCAGCACCATAAGTCAGTTATCTTAGGAAAAAGACATGGAGTAGAATTTTGGAGAAGTAAAATATATGTAGAATGATTGAGTCCAGGAAGTGGCTTTGAACCTCTGATTGTAGCACACAAGCAGGTATTTTGACCTCAGAAGTTTGTAGATGCTTCTACACAATGGTTAACACAATCATGCAATTGGATTTTAAGTACTACAGGCTGGGCAGATCTTTATGCCTCAGGCTACATAGTATTTGACCTTGGTACATCACTGCAGCTTATGCTAGCTGTGTCCACAGGCCATTGACAGGCACCGTTGCTTGCACGGAGCTGGAAGTTGATAAGGTCCACAGGCCTCAGCAAGGGAAGGCACAGAGCACCATAGCCGCCCAAAAGCACAAGGCTTCCCATGGTGGTGGCGAGAGCATCTCAGCCAAACATGAGTCACATAGAAGCCCTCCGTAGATGTGCCTCATGGGAACTTTGTAAGCCAACCCTGGTGCTGCAGGTCTTGGCAAAGGTGTGGGCCATTAGCAGGTGAGGGAACCTCCAAGTACAGGTGCTACAGCTTGTCCTTGACCTCTACTGGTGCAGCCTTACCTAAGTAGACACAGCCAAGGCAACAATCCAACTGTAGAGAAAAGAGCATCCGAGACATGAGAGGGCAGAACATATTTGCTGTTTTAAATGACTGTGCTAGAGAATCCCAATTGCATGGCAGAGCACTGAGTGCAGTTCTAGATTTAAATTGTTGGCGCCAGGCACCAGCAGGCAAAGTGAATGGGAAATGTAGCTCGGTAGGTTAGGGATCTACGGGATGGCAAAAGCAGAAATGTCAACCACTGGTAATGGGATTTATAAGAATTGCAAATCTCTAAACTTTGCAAGAAATCTGCCATGCTTCAAATGCCACTCTTACGCAGATGTGTCTATGTGGATTTTCCTTCTAGATGAGCCCTTGCTGGGAGGATTTTGTTCCCATCAAGCTTAAGTTCAAATCTCATGGATTTTAGACAATTAGCGTTGTCTAGAGAAGATGGAAGCCAGCGAACTTTCTCCCAAGTTTGTCTGATTCTCTGCTATTTCCTGGGGCAAATTACTTCTCTGGATTCTAGAAACCTGGTTTTGCTGGGAAGAGCTATCCTTGGAGTTAAGGATTGGCCACTTTTCTCAGTTTGGTAGGCATGGGATCAGGGCTGTGATACCTGGGTATGTTCTATGAACTCTTTAAACTCTTTAAAAAGAAAGGTACTGGGGGATTTTCACTGAACTAACACCACTCCTGAAGCTTAAAAGGAACGATACCCAATCCAGGTAGATACAGCCCTGGGATCTCCCCAGAGCACAGACCTCAAAGGACGGCCAACGACACCTTCAGGGGGTCTGCCAGGGCAAAATGATTGTCCTTTCTTCTCTGTTCTCGAAACTATTCTTAATAAGGGTAAGATGGGATTTGCTGTTGTCATTTGCTGACGCATGCACTGCTGGTGCAGAAGCAGGGGTGTAGAGACTGCCAGCCCCATGGCCACAGGCCACCCAACCCTGCTAGTAGTCATGGAGTTCTTCACTACCCCACACTCATGAAAGAAGTTTTAAGTCTGCTTTCCCTTAAGAACATCCTTGACGAGGGGCTGCCGGGATGGCTCAGTTGGTTAAGCGTTCAACTCTTGATTTTGGCTCAGGTCACGATCTCAGGGTTGTGAGATCGAGCCCCCACGGGGCTCTCTGCAGGGCGTGGAGCCTGCTTAGGATTCTCTTTCTTTCCCCCACCCTTCCCCAACTTGCTCTCTCTCTCCCTAAAAAAAAAAAAAAAAAAAAACAGAAAAAAAAACAGAAAAAGAATGTCCTTGGAAAAACTGTAAAAATTATTAAATTCCATCCCTTGAGTACACATCCTTTTAATATTAAAATATTAATATTAAATATTATTATTTAATATAATATATTATATTATTTAATATAATTTAATGTTTATTAAATTTTATGTTTAACAAATATATTAATATTAAATATTTATATTTAATATTATTTAATATAAAATATTTTAATATTTTAATATTAAAATGTTAATATTTTAATATTTGACAAAACAGAAAAGCCACATAGAATTCTTTTGCTATGTACCAAAATACAAAGGTTGTCTCGAGGACAAGCACAAGGGCAATTGTTTCAATTCAGAGCTGAACTGGGCTTTTTTTTTTTTTTAAAGACTTTATTTATTTGAGATGTGGGAAGGGGCAGAGGGAGAGAGAATATCAAGCAGATTCTGCACTGAGCATGGAGCTAAAGCGGGGCTCCATCTCACAACCCTAAGATCATGACCTGAGTGCAAATCAAGAGTCGGATGCTTACCAAGGGGGTCCAAAGGCTTTTTTTTTTTTTTATGAACATCTTTTTTTATTGAAAGGAACTATTATGGTTATTCAACTTGGGTGTTTGGCACCAATCACTCAAAAATGAGCAAAGAGCCTGTCAATTCAAGGAAAACAGTTGACAGTAATTGTCACCAATGATAAAAGTTAAGCTATCAGCAAAAATAAGAATTTTTAAAAATGTGTTATCTACCACCATGAGCTTAACAGCTTCCTAAAACTTAATGATTTCTCTGATGAGATGGTGGTGATACTAACAAATGTGATTCTTTTAAGCTTACTTACTTAAGTAACCTCTACACCCAACATGGGGCTTGAACTCTCAACCCCGAGTTCAAGAGTCACAGCCTCCTTCAACTGAGCCAGCCAGGCGCCCCTCAAATATGATTTTTTGATATTGAATAATGAAACACGTCAACATTCAGGAGATCTGGCTAATTCAATGAACCAATATTTTCCAAATGACCAAAATATGATTTTAACAAAATTACACATGGGTGAAAAAAGATCCTTTCAAAATTCAAGATAGTCCAATGGATTAAAATGTAAATAAGTATGAAAAGTGCAAGGATAGGGTTTCGGATTCTACACTGAAACTGACCTTTAAGAAACTAGTGCTTACCTAGTATCAGTAAAATACCAAAGAATAAATTCCATAGTTATCCCAAACAGGTATGAAAAATACATCTGTCTCTTCCAACTGTGTATCTGTATCAGGCTGGAGTTTCCCAGATTTTTCAACCAAAAGAACATATTGCAACAGATTGAACGCAGAAATGGCTGCAAGAACCCAGATGTCTCCTATTAAACCAAACATTAAAAAAAATCTGCAAACATGTAAAAAAAAAAGTCACTCTTTTTCACTATATATTTTTGTTTTAGAAAATAGAGTTGTTTTTTAATAAATATATGTTAGCTATGTCAAATTGTAATGGGTTTATTTTGTTATGTTTAAATGAATTCATGGGTATTTTTAAATGTCTCTGTTTTACTTTCTAATATAATTAACTTTGTTAAGTACTTCTGTGTTCTCAACAACTGTTAAAGGGACACTGAGATGAGAAATTTGAAAACCACTGACCTAGGCAGTAAGAACCCTCCAGCTAAAACAGCCAGAATAAGAAATTGAGAGATGAGGGAACTGTATAATATCTTTCCATTTTTGACTCTCACAGAAAACAGAAGTGACTTCCAGATGTTAATTCAAACTTAATTAATTTATTAATTAACTTTAACTTTAATTACGTTCATTTAAACTTTAACCTGCAAGGGGAATTAATCTTTGGACTCTAATTTCCTACAGGGAAGTTTAGAATAGGAGAGGGTTTGGAGTCAGAAACGGGGCATCTACGTTGTTGTACTGTATTATTGTACCTTGTTAGGAGTGTTGCCCTTGAACTTCATCTCAGAATCTCTGAGTTAGAGACACCAGAATAAGCTGAATGGGACAATGTAGCTGATGATCATTTGGAATGGAAATGGAAGGATTGAATTTTCAGCCTGGGGTTCAGAGTAGCCTTGGCTTTCAGTTTATTAATACATCTCTCTAACTCATTCCAGAGGGTTCTGGGAGCAAAGTCCGCTCGGCGCGTATAATCCAAGATGGTGCCCAAAAGACAGTGGTTGGTATCGGGAGCAGCATTAGGAGGGTATGAGACTGCTAATCTCCTCCCAGATGGGGAATGACCACACCCTGAATGGACTCCAGGGCCAAATGCTCCTCCTCGGCTCCTAAAGTTGCTTTCATGCAGATGGAACGTCCTTAGCATACGCTCTGCCTTTCATCACCCTGGGATTCACTGTGCCTCGGGGCAGGTGGTCGGACAAATCTTGGTGGTTTGGGAGTAAGACATTTTTCTGCTGCTTCTTCTACTTCTTTCTTGGGAGTGCCCCAACAGCGTGAGTTGTGTTCTATCCTAGCCCCACTGAGTGATTGGTGTTAAAGTCTGCCTCATTTTGAAGTTCTGACTTAGGAGGTCTACTTGCTCACGGATAAAAGCCACGTTCCCCAAAACCATCTCATCAGTTAAAGTGGCAATGTACTGTGTCTTCTTACTTTGTCTTCTCTCTCAGGTAGTTCAAAAGCCAGGCTAGAAAATGAAAGTTAAATGTCGGGTCACCTCAGATACCACAAGAGACTGAACCTTTCCTTTGGTATCAACTTCCCTGATTTTCCTATTTTGCCTGAGGAAGAAGCCAGCCACACAGATGTACACTGGGAGACTAGGCATTCTTTCCGGAAGAGAGGTACCTTCAACACCTCCTCTGAGCATCATTATTGTATTTTTCATATCAGGTAGTTCTATTTGGTTCTTTTCAGATCTATCTGGTAAATTTTGATCTTTTATTTCTTCATTTTATTCTCAGACCTTTCTTTTATTAAAACATCAAACATACTGGTGTCACATTCTGCTTCTGACCATTTCCATGTCTAATGGCTTTGCAAATCTAATTCTGTGCTCTGTTTCTTACTGCTGACTTTTTTAATAATGGATTGTTTTATTTAATTTTTTTGTTTGTTTGTTTGTTTTTAATTATGAACTCATGTTCTTGGAAGTTTATCTATGGGGCTTTCCTAGGCCATAGTTTAAATTGTTGCTCTTGAGAGTATTTGCATTTGCATCTGCCAGCCTCTGGGGGGCACTACCAAACCAAGACTGCTCTATATTTTCCACGCTCAACCAGGCAGAAGGAATTTGCTCCCCAACTCTTCTGATAGCAGACTCGGGGTTGGAAATTATAAGTGGAAATTTCCTCCAATTCATTGAAAGCCAAGCTTGAGAAAGGATGTGTCTCTAACATCTTCGTCAGTAGGGAAAATTTCTTCTCTTTAGATGTATGCAAGAACTCCAACTTGACCCCCTTTCCCTGTTCGGGGCTCAGGCTATGTGTCCTGTCTCTGTGCATTGGTCCCATTAAAACCCAGGAAATTGGCACCAAGCTTTATCAGACACTCCCTGGGCACATGCTGGCTCCAGCACTATGTTGCTCTTTGGGTTTGTACTTTCACGAAATTGCTAGAAAGACCCGGAGAAATTCTTTTACTTCTCCAAGCTTAACCATGCATTATTAAAGATGTGAAAGGTTGACTTTTGATACAGCATTTTTAGGTGCACTGTCCCGGGAGGGGTCTCTCTGGACATCTAAACTGCCACAATGTGCAAATTGGAAAAGCTATGGTCTTGTATCATGCCCCAAGGAAGACAAATCATTTACTTATGCCTTATGCTTGAGATGATCCATCAAGAAATAAGATCGTTGGAATAAAAGAGTTAAGAAGGTCAAGTTTTCATTTGTTCCACATGGTCTACCACAAAGGGACATAAAGGAGAGCTCGATGGTCTGGAGACAAGTCAATACTTTAGTGTTATTAGGAAGAAATAGAAGTGTCAAATCTTAAACAAACAACAACAAACCACAAAGCTGAATGTATTACTTCCTTAAATAAGGGACAGTTATGCTAGATGGGCATCATCTCCGAGAAAAGTAGGTACCCGATCTGATGTAGGGTATTCAACAAGCATGAACGTCAGGGGTTGGGGGGCGGTTATCAGAGCCAGGAGTGGGGTGCTGTCAGCTGGAGAAACATAGTTGCTTAGGCGAGACTTGGTGGTGGATTCACTTTCAGAGTCCTGGTCACTGGAGCAAACCCAATGGTCCCTATTGGCTGACTTTCCAAAGTGAAAGGCTAATGCTGATTGCTGGCTTTCAGAAGCACATCCACTGGGGTCAGTTGCTGGTTGATTAAAAATGTTTAAAACTAGTTGTGTTAGCTCCGTGGCTATAAAATTCTCTCTCTCTCTCTTTTATTTTTTAAAGATTTTATTTATTTATTGAGAGGGAGAAAGCACGCACAAGTAGGTGCACACACAAGTGGGGGGAAGGGCAGAGGGAGAGGGAGAAGCAGACTCTCCGCTAAGCAGGGAGCCTGACGCAGAACAGTTTAAATTTTGGTTGCGACTTGTTACTATTGCTATGGAATAGTCATTTCCTGGGAGTATGGGAATTTTTTGTTGGCAAAAGAAAATGATCAAGGGGCACCTGGGTGGCTCAGTTGGTTAAGCGGCTGCCCTCGGCTCAGGTCATGATCCCAGGCTCCTGGGATCGAGCCCCGCGCCCGGCTCCCTGCTCAGCGGAGAGCCTGCTTCTCCCTCTCCCTCTGCCTGCCGCTCTGCCTACTTGTGCTCTCTATCTCTCTGTCAAATAAATAAATTTTTTAAAAAATCTTAAAAAGAAGAAAGAAAATGATCACGAAAATGATGCAATAATTTGTAGAACTAAATCTCAACACAATCTCTGTATTTTTAGATAGTACAGAAATCCTCAAATTGGAGTTAACAGCCTCAATTAACCACGCGTGTATATGTGTAGTCATTCATTTTGTGAGGAAGAAGCAATGACAAGGAAATGTTATGTCCTTGGGTTGATTCAGTCTTTCATCTTCTGTAACATCACTGCATGATTCAAAGTAATACTTGGAAAACGCACCTTGTTCACAAATCATAAAACAAAATCCTCAAATCACAAAATAAGATTTCGATCATTGGAACAAAGTCTGTGTAGCAAAGGAAGAAAGGAGATGTGCATCCCAGAAGATTTTTAAATAAAGTCTCAAGTAAAAAATATTATGTTTAATACTTAATAAACTAGAAAACTAATATATCTGACTCATAAATACAGAGAACAAACTGGTGGTTGCCAAAGGAAGGGCAGGTGGGGGTGCTGGAAGGGGATGGGCAAAACAGGTGAAGGGGATTAAGAGGCACAAACTTCCAGGTATTAAAATAATAAGTCACAATAATGAAAAGTACAACATAAGAAGTATAGTCAATAATATTGTAATAACTTTGTATGGTGACAGATGCTGACTACACTCATCATGGTGAGCATTGGCTCAGTGAGCTAAGCGACCGGACTCCGGATTTCAGCTCATGTCATTATCTCAGGGTCATGAGATCGAGCCCCGAGTGGGTCTCCATGCTGAGTGTGGAGCCTGCTTGAGATTCTCTCTCTCCATCTCCCTCTGCTCCTCCCCCTGCTCGCACACCCTCCCTCCCCCCACCTCAAATAAATAAAATATTTTTAAATGTTTAACTTTAACAACTTAAACAGTTTCATGTTGTTTCCTATCTTAGTTAAATACTTTGTGATTAATATGTGAAGATAAACCTCAGCCCTGTTTCTTAACCAAATGATCATAAATTCTATATTTATTACATCAGGCAACTGAATTCGTGGACATACTTTGTCTCATTGTCTGTCCTTGCTCATACCCACCACCACCCCCAAGAGGACTGCCCCAGAAATTTACAATGAACTGTCTTCCAGGAACTGAACCAACTCCTTCGTCTGTGAGTTATTTTCTGTATGTTGTTAAAATATAACTTAGTTTAACTCAGTATGTTAATTCATTAGGTATGTGTCAGGCTTTGTTGACTTTTTCCCACAAAGGCCTAAGCTCCACAAAATTAAGAGGCAAAAATAAAGACAAAAACCTTCTCTCCCCTCCAAGTTAGCTAATGTGATATTAAATTACCCCAAAATAACATTTCCTGCTATGAGGTTTTTCAAGTATGTTAAGAATACAAAAATATTTTTAAAATAGCCTTGCATTCATCCTTCATGGAGTCGTGGTGGTGGTGGGGGAGCGGGGCCAAGGGCTGGAGTTTAAGTTAACTAGGAATATTCTGGATGGCACAGTTTGGTTTTACATACATACGATTACTGGCTGAGTGCTGATTGCAGATTTATGACTAGAGCAACTGAAAAGACAGGGTTTCATTTGCCAAGCTGTTAATTGAGTTTACAATTGTCAAAGTAACTGTCATTTTGATTTGTACATAAAACCAAAATGATAAAGACATCACTGAAAAAACTTCTTGAGTTTGTGGTTACATAAAGAATAAGCTTGGTGATTTGCAGATTCAGTTGATTAGATAAGCAGAGGCAAACTTTATGATTCATCAAACCTGTTGTTTTACGGAATTTACTGCTGATTCGTTTTAGAAAATGAGTATGTTACTCTGTACATAGGACTTAAATTGCTACTCTGTATACCACCTTTGCCTTCCAAGATAGGTAGGTAGCTACAGGCCTACCATTTGTTAGTGGCTACAATTTCTACTGGCCTCCTGATCCACCTCTGACAACCCCAGGGAAACCACATTGAATCAACGGGGAATCATTATGTTGTAATCAGTAGTAATGTCACGAACAGCTATGAGACATTGCAAACAACCATCTCAGGATGGGAACAGAAATGGAAAACAGAGAAATAAAAGTGTCAATTTCCAGATGGGTGAGAGAGGCCTCCCTATTGTTTCTGCCCAATGATGGAAACTGTTATTGGCTCAGATGGATATTAAGGAACAGTGGGGAAGTAGACTTACACCACTACAAATTAATACACACAGTGACTGGGAGTGTTAATTTGTTATCAATGTAACTGCATGAAAGTTATCAACGTAATTGCCTCTGACAAGTGATTCATTCTGGAGGAAAACAAAACGAAACTATGAAGCCTCTGTGCTTAGTTACCAGACATCTGCAAACTGGTTTTTTCCTTCTCCCACCCAATCTGCAGGTATTCTAAGGCTAACTTGATAATGCTAATGTTATGCAGAGGGAAGGCTGTGATTCGCTAAGACATATCCTCCTGTAGAAACATGGCAAGGTTCATTATCACTTACAGAAAATGTCTCCAATGGGGTGACAACTCATGTTATAAATAGTGTTTCCAGAGATCCAGAAACAAATTGAGCTGGGCTTGGCGTTTGAAAACACACTGCAGACAGACCGGGGTGAATTAGTATGCGTCACAGAGTTATCTCAGCCTCCTAATAGTGCTAACATTTATTTTTATTTAATTGAATGGCATCTGGGAGAGGACGGCAATAAGTATAAAGGAAGGAAATTTGCCAGATAGAGAAAATTCAACATCCTGACCCATTTCAGCCTCTCCTGGGAGACCTTTGTGTTAGCACTTCAGGAAGAGAAGAGGGGAGGCACCATCTTCCTTCTGGTCTTTTGTTGATCCCTTGACTTGCTGTTTGGGCCGCAGACTAAGGCATGAGTCATTCTGCGTAGAGGGAGGTTTCGGTGGGGAGAGAAGCAGAAATAGAAGCTGTCCTCTCTTATCTATTTGCAAGGGCTTTATTTGAAAAAGGCTAAATATAATTGAAGCTAATATTATTAGTGTGCATCAACTCTCGGATTTTTTTAAAGATCCATTTGTTTGATACATTCATTTTCATAAAAGCTTTTGCATGAGTTTGATGCTTTTAACTTTCACTCTATTAACTGAAAGTGGTCAGGAAGAAAATGAATATTCTAGAGCAGCAATGGTTTCCTGTTTAAAGATCACTGCCGGATCTCTGACGTATATCCCCAGAGTCATGTTGTTTTTTTAGGGCTGTGTTTCGATACCAAAGAAACGGGACTGAACTTCATTCTTAGAATGGTGCTCCTCCCAGCAACGCCCTACATTGAGAAATGCAAAGGAAATGGTTTGACAATTTTAAAAGTTCTTATTCCCTTCATCTACCAACAGTTAACAGTTTGTCTTAATGTTTTTGAAAACTTCTTTTATTATTATTTTTCTTTTCCCCCAGCCTTCCTGCATGCGTGTCACTGAATTGTGAAAATAGACATCAATGATAGCACAGAGCCCAGGACTGTAGAGCCTCAAATATTGCTAGCTATTCTCCTTAGATGATCTTAGCTTATGTCTACCTAACTTGGCTCAATTGTATGATTGAGGACTGACTTGCTTTGAGATCAGACCAGGAACTAGGGCCAAATGAATGAGGAAACAGTTGACTTGGCACCAGCATGGTGAATAATGAACAAAGACTGTGGATTCAGAGACTAGAATACCAGTTTGAATATTTAACAGCAACATGACTTTGGGCAAGTTATTCCAACTCTCTGAGTTTCTGTTTCGTTCTCTCAACAAGGTAAATAATACATTGCAGGATATTTTTGAAGATTAAATAAATACATATGTATCAAAATGGAATTAAAAATATATAAAACCCCTACTATAGTATCTGGCACATGGTAAGAACTCAATAAATATTTTACTTATTAATTTAAGAAAATCACACACTATGGTAATAAAATTACTAACAAGAAAGAACAAGAGTGATGTTTTTCAGGACACATGCCATGGAAACTTCTTTTATTAAAGGCTGCAGGTGGTATGGCCCATCAGGAAAACAATTGGATTTCATGCAAATAAATGTGTCCTGCCAATTTCACTATTTGAACAAAGCAGAAAAGAGAGGAAAAATGGCCATCCATTCAAGAAAGGAGGAAGGGAAAGGATTTTTAAGTGTTGAAATGTGTTCTCAAATACGCCAAGTGCTTAGAACAGGTCAAATAAACTTAAGCTTGAGATACTGTGATTTATAAGAGGTATGTGTTTGGGCTTCTCCACAGTTCTTGGGCTCACAGCTCCCCAAACCCTTGGAATTTCCTAAGTGTTCAGAGTAATAAAGGTATCCTTTGTTAAGAAGGTGACTTTTGGATCCCACCTAAGCATGGGTCCTGGTTGCTGGGGGAACCAACCATGTGACTAGAGGGTTGGAGCTTTCCAGGGAGGGGAGAGAAGCTGTTTGTTGGATCAGTCACCAATGGTCCATGACTTAGTCAATCATGACAATGCAGTGAAGCCTCCATAAAAACCCAAAAGGATGGGGTTGGAGAGCTTTCTGGTTGGTGAACACATGGAGATGTGGGGACCGTGGTGCCCTGGAGAGAGCAAGGAAGCCCCTGTCTTTTACCCATTCTCTCCCTCTGAGTCTCTTCATCTGGTTGTTGAGTCACAGTCTTTATTATATCCTTTAATAAACGGGTAAATGTAAGTAATTGTGTCCCTGAGTTCTGTGAGTCACTCTAACAAATTAATCAAACCTAAGGAGGTTATTGGAACCTCTGGTCTGTAACTGGTTGGCCAGACCAGTAACAGTCCGAGCTTGTGACTGGCGCCTGAAGTGGGGAGTGGGGTCGGGGGGAGGTCTTGAAGGACTGAGCCTTTAACCCATAGAATCTAATGCTATCTGTGGGTAGGTATTATCAGAATTCATTTGAATTCTTGGACACCTTGCTGATGTCCAAGAATTTCTTAGTGTTGTGTGGAGGGGAAATTGGAAATTGGGTCCAGGAACCCTAAAATGAAGCTATTTACAACTGCCCCTTTCTGAGTCAGAGTGCAGCTCATTAAGGATAAAATCATGCCCTCTAAATTTCTTGCTTAAGCTATTCCTTACGTGGCTATGGATACAAGTAAAAAACAAGCTGATGGGAACTTGAAGTCCAAAAACCTGCTGGATCATAAACATATTTTCCAAATGGCTGGAAAAGCTTCAATATTTCTAACCCTGTTTCACATCAGAATTACGTCACCACCAGACTGATTCAAGGACATGTGACCTAACCTGCATCTAATATGTAATCTAATACCGATTTAGTGGCTGGGTCACCTTTACTCAAGGAGCAGATGTCCTTTTCCTAATTCAGCAACAAAACTCAAAAACATTTTGAATACTGGAATCAAATGAATTCAAATATGAACCCAGAAGTCCCAGTTCATATTTGGGCTCAGGGAACTGTTAAGATGAAGCCCATACCTGTTATTTGCCAAACATTTGTACTCTCTGGCTGATTTCTAAGTTTGTCTATTAGCTACAGCACCCTAAGAAAGAAGAGAGGGGTCTGAGCACAGGGATATCTTATTTGTGTGCAGGCACTTCTGTGTCCAATGGGTGTGCCACCCACCCTCCTGCTGCTCCCTCGCCTTCTTCAGTGAATAATCATTAAGCACCGACTGTATGCCAGGCAATGCTAAGCAGTCCAGGCTATCACAGTGAATAAAGGAAAGCTCTGGTCTGGTCTGGGCCAAAGTTTAATTCTAGGAACTACACCCCACTCATACATTTGGATGCTGTTACATCCTAAGAAAATCCCATTTTACCAAGCAGAGCCCAGACTCTCAGGGACGAGAATTCTGTCACTAGGTTTTGAGTTCCTCGAAGACAAAGACTATTGTCCAAACCAGCAGCTCAGTGCCTCTTACATAACATGGGCTCACACTATATCGTGGATAAAAACCTTAATTAATGTTTGAGGGGATATTTCAAGGTAGAATCTTAAAATATTTTAGAATTACAAAATATATCACAGAAGAGTACCTATAAGAAATTCTATGACTTATATTTATTTATTATATTTATTATTTAACAAATTATACTACCATAAATGGTCAAGGTTCAGCTAAGTGGAATATTTCCAAGTGATTGAACCCCTCTGTCTGCATTTCCTAAATTGCTTCCCACTCTCTCACTCCCACAACTGTAATAAGTGATATCACTGCTTAAAACACTGCTTTTACACCAGACCCTTACTTCTCCGTTCCTCCCAAGTCCTGATGGCCCCCAGCCTTGCCTTGATGGTGGAAATGTGTCTCCTTCCTCCAACAGACGATTCCTGGGCTTCATTCCACCCCCCCCCCATTATCTCTTCCAGATTACTGTTATTCACCCTCTTCACCAGCTACTTTTTTCTTCTTTACATTTTGCTAATTAAATGAATCCTTGCTGTGGTTTTATTTTGTGAAAGAACAGCCTGAGCAGTAAGATAACTTTTGTGTTCCTTGAAATGCGTTTCCCGGATCATGATATCATAGGAGCCTCCCTCTTCCAGGGGCTTACAGCACACGCAAAGGAACTGTGACAACAGACCTCACATTTCTTTTCATTAATTTGTACAAATTGAAGCTGTTGGCAGTACGTCAACCAGTCTTATTGATCATCTTCTTGTGCAGGGCCCTGGGTGAGGAGCTGAGGGGCATATAAAGATGTGTAAACAAGAACCCTGTAGTCTAGAGTTTACACAATCAATTAATTCCATTGGTTGCAATCGTGACTATTTGAAATCTTTGTTATGTTTACGGAGACCAACCACCAGTATTGTTAATCCTCTATGGTCTCACTAGCCTTTAGCCCTTTAATTAACTGGACCCATGAATGTACTACACAGACCCACTTCATAAATCTTAGCCACAAATATAGTCACTTTAGAATCCTAGTTCAAAAAATATTTTGGTTCATCCCATCCTTAATCTGGAGGATAACAGGACAGAGAGCAAAGGCCATTGTCCTTGAGGACTCCCCTAAATGCTTCCTTGACCTTCTTAAGTCTATCTTACATTTCCAGGGACCCTGATTTTACCAACAATTTAAGGAAAACTTTGAAATTTTGCCCTCAAAAGGTGTTGTGACACCATAGGCAAACAAAATGGGAAGAATCTCAATTTTCCATATTGGAAAATACATTGTGCTTTCCATGAGGCTGGATGAAAACACTGTAGTATGCTGAGAGTGCTTTGGTCGTTTGGTTCTTGTGCATTACCAGGGACCTGGGTGAGATTATTATTGTCTTGGGAGACATCCTGGGGAGGGAATGAATTATGCAAATGTACCTGGAACAGAGGGCCGGTGCTGACCTACTTGGACACAGGATCTGTCTGATTTCTCAGTGTGCAAGAGCTCAGTTATATCACTTGAGAAAAACTTAGTTCTTGGTACTTCTTATTATATAGTCACAGAAAAAAGTAAGTCATCACTAATGCTTTGTCAGCTAGAAAAACATAGTAACGGGATATGAGAGCTGGAGGCTAATCTGAGCAGTAAAAATGTGGGCGTGCCCTGGTGCATCCTAAAGGCCAGCAGCTAGTGCATCTGTTTCCAAGACCTCCTTAAGGGACTGCCTGCCTCTTCAGTTTTTTTCCACATTCAGTGGGATGACCAAAAAAGAGCAAAGATTGTTGACTTGGGGACTCATTATTTCAGACTGATTCGTAATGAAAAAGAAAGGGTTTTGAGAGCACAGTCTACTACAAAGAGATGTAAACTGATTAAGCTCAGTTTGCATGAAACTCTCCAGGTTCCAGCACTAAAAATCCCATATTCTGGAAAACCCCAGTCCCGGGCTAACCCAGATGGTTATCATACTAGGAGGTGTAGATCAGAATTTAGAAACCCAGGGGTGAACGGATAGCTTTTCCTCTTGAGGTGAAAACAAGGGCATCTTTAGTAAAGGTAAAAAAATAAAAAAAAAAAAAAAAAAAAAAAAAAAAAAAAACCTGGATTCATTAAATTAACTCAGTGTGTCTTCATTGGCTTTCTTAGTAGAAATGACCAGACTAGAATGACTTCTCTCAAACATCTAATCCCAGGCAAAGCTGTGATGAAGATGGGGTCTGCAAGCTGACAAGGAGTGGATCATGATGGAAGGGATAAGACTTTTGTGACTTAGTTCATGAATGTGTGTTGAACATTCCAGCATTAATGAGCAATGGCATTGTCAGTCATTTCTGTTCTCTGAAAAGATTCCTTGATGACTGTTTTCTTGATGACCAATGAATCAGTTACCCTTTCAGCCCACCACTTGACCTGTATGAGTCAGAATTCTCTAGAGAAACAAAACCTATAGGCTGTGTGCGTGCGTGCGTGCATGCGTGCATGCGTGTGTGTGTGTGTGTGTGTGCGTTGGTGGGCAGGAGAGAGGGAGTGAGAGAGAAACTGATTTTTAAGGAATTCACTCACTCGATTGTGGAAGCTGGCATGTCCCAAATCTGTGGGGTAGGCAAGGCAGGCTGGAGCCCTAGGGAAGAGCTGCAATTCGCCTCTGAGGACGGCTTGCTACTAGAATTCCCTCTTCCCCCAGGGACACGGCCTTCAACTAATTGCGTGAGACCCATCCATTGGTATCATGGAGTCTACCAGTTTAAATGTTAATCTCTTCAAAAAAAAAAAAAAAACTTGCCAGAAACATCTAGACTAATGTTTGAAGGAACATCTGGGTCCCATGGCCTAGGCAAGTCAACATAAAAAATTACCCATCACACGACGCAAGTGGCTTCACCTCTCAGGAAGGAACACTTACCCAAGGTTGAACAAACTACGGCTGAAAACGTGACATCATGCCATCCCCGTGACTGCATTCTAGGCATCTGTCGTTGGTGATTACCCAGATGTAGCTTGGCAAACAGAAGATGCACGCGTCATTTTTATGTGAGTGTATGTTTTCCAAATACTGTAAACCAAGTCAGAGAAGGACATTAATGGGTTCCAAATCGGATATTCAATGTCAGCTCTTTTCAACTCAGGCTACTTTTCCAGAAATCACACTCAATTCAATTTTAACCAAAGATGCTCAGGAAGCTTCTGCTTTGCTCACTTTGTTTTATTTTATTATAACAAAGAGGCCCATTATGGTTTGCAATGAAAATTTGCGTGTATTTTTAAGATAAAACTAGAGACTTCAAGGAAATGTTTTTCTTTCCACAAGTCCCATTGGGCTCTGTGCCCCAGTCTCTCCCAGAGACAATTCTTCTTAAACGTACATTTCTTAGCCATCAGATAGAAAAGTTTAAGAAGAATCTCTGTGGGAGCTCCACCTCGGTCAGCTTTGAGCTCTTGGCTGCCCTGAAATTTTCCGCTGGCTGTCTCAGTGAGGCTGAACCACAGTCCAACCGCTTGGTATTGCTAGGATGGAACAGTTTCAAGCTCCCTTCAGTAAGGACAACAGGGACACAGTTGGGCTTATGCATTCTTAACCCAAGTAGGCAAAGGAGTCGGCCATGTCTGCTGAGCAGAGACCTGAGGCCAAGTTTGCCTTAGCACCTTGCCCTCTTCCTGAAGAGAACAGAGAGAGACAGGAAGTATGAAGCCTGTATAGCACTCCATCACTGATAAACGAGCTTACGACACGTGGACTTAGCAGAGGAAATCTTTGACTTAGTGTTTCCAATAAAACAACAGCATATGAGGGGCGCCTGGGTGGCTCAGTGGGTTAAGCGTCTGCCTTCGGCTCAGGTCATGATCTCAGGGTCCCGGGATCGAGCCCCGCCTGGGTGGGGCTCCCTGCTCAGCAGAGAGTCTGCTTCTCCTGCTTGCCCTGCTCCTCCCTCTCCCTCTGCTCCTTCCCCTCCGCACCCAACCTGGTCGTGCTCGCTCTCTCTCTCTCAGATAAATAACTAAAATCTTAAAAAACAACAACAGCATATGACATTCATTCATCCAACAAACATTTATGGAGCATGGAGCACTTCCTATGCAGGAATACTGCTCTACTCGGCACGTTGGTTAGGGTAGGTATGGGTCATACTCGGTCCTCGTTCTCAAGACTGTTCGTTGGAATCCAGACATAAAAGTATGAGGGAGAAACATCCGCAGTGGGCTTCATCCTAAGTGTGTTTGTGACATAATTGAATTTGATCATACATTTTAAGGCTTATTGAGAAACCAATTGTAGAAAGCCTTTAATTTAAAATGGAAGAACTCAGTGATTTCCTTCTACTGGAAATTTAGAGGGGGAAAACCCTATTATCTAATAATTATCTGCATTAAAAACGCATCAGTAATCAATCTTCATAACATCCGGCGACAGCTACATTGCTTATTTAAAAAGCAACACAGCCTCCTCTCCGCGAGCATGCTTTTTACAGTTCTTCTGAAACTCATGAAGCTCCACAAAGAAGAACGTAAACTGCCTTACAATAAATTAGTACGTTATACCTAAAGGAACACTTTGCATAATATTTTAATTGCTATTTTAATTTAAGGCCTAATGTATTGCTGCCCAAAATATCTATTGCAGAAAAACCAAAAAGGAACATAGTTCTTGTTGTTGGCTGGTAAACTCTAGAAAGAACATCAGCCACGGTGGGTATGCCTTCTCCTCGAACCAAGGGACAGAGGCTTCCTGAGTCCACGGCAAATGGCATGTTCCTCCTTCCTTGAAGTCACGCTGCCATGGTCAGTGGCAAACAAGAAAAACCTGGGCCTGCATCCCAGTTCCAACCCTTCCTGGAGGTGTGACCTTGGGCAGATCCCCTCTGAACCTCAAGTTCTCTCGGGTGTAAGATAGAGGCATCAGCACAAACCTCGTGCCGCGGGTACATGTATTCTCCCCAGGCTTGCGGGTGGCCCTCCCCTTGTTGGGTGACTCTGTAATTTCCCAGAGGAGAGAGCTTATGTCCTTGTCTGGATGCCCGAGGCCCGACCGTCTGCTCACCCTCAGTCCAATCCACTCCCTACTGCCAAGCTCCCAGGTCAACGTTGTTACTGCTAATTTCTGAAGTTTCCAAACCTGTCTGATCATTGGGATCACCTGAAAGTCTTTCTCAAAATGTAAATCCCAGGGACCGATTAATTAGGATCTCTAAAAAGCTTGAATCTGAATGCTGGATGGAAATGCGTGGGACTCAGCATGCATTTTTTTTTTTTTTTTTAACAAAATCTATCCCTCCGGTAATCCCCATGTGTCTTCAGCCTTATGTTCCATTCAAGTTCTGTTTCCCTGTGAGGAGCCCGGACCAAAGCCGGCTCTCTGTGGCCATGACTTTTGGTGACTAGTAACGTTCTAGAAACCCTGCTGTGTGGTTTTCCTCCCCCCTGCAGTGGACTGAGTCCTTCTCCTCCCCACGTCACAGCCTCACACCTGCTCCCAGCCCTGCCCTTCCCAGACTGTCCCATCCTCTGCACCAAGTCTCCCAAGCCCTGCTTCTCTATAAGCCAGGACAACCTTAGCCACTTACATATTCTTTCCCCCGGCCCTTGGAGATCTGCTTTCCTAACATTTGGGTTCATGCTTGGCTAGTGCCCCCATGCTTGGTCCCATGCTTGGCTCTCACTCTGGGAAGGCACGGGTCCTGTGCCCCAAGGCACCGTCCTCTGCACCTTCGCCCCACATGGCGTGATCCTTCTAATTAGCCGTGTAAATCCAGAGCAGCCCTTCGCCTTTCCTGACCCCACCCTAAATGCCTCCCATCCCTTACCAGGAGCCCACTACTGGAGCACCTTAAGCCCTGAAATGCAAATCCCCAGCCTGTCTTGAATTTTCCTGCTAGTGCTGAGTCAACGGAATATAAATGTCTCCTTGGCAGGAGCCTCGGGGAAAGCATGAGCAATCCTTGAATAGAGACGACCTGCCACCGCCCACATAGCTGAGGACCTTCTCATTTAGTACCCAGACCATCTATGACCCTGAGCCAGTTGTCACCGTCACTTTACATTTGTGTACTTTCCTCCTTTCTGCAGTAGTCCCTGGGCACTTGAAATATCACACACATACACACATACACACACACGCGCGTGTGCGCCCTGAATTGACAGGAAGTGAATCAAGGCATCGTGTGTGTGTGTGTGTGTGTGTGTGCACATATGGAACTCTTGTGCCAAAAAAAATAAGCCTGGAAACAATGCATGTTTGTGAGGAGGGAGCTGCCTTAGGCACAGCTCCAAGGAGAATGAGTGTGCAAGCAAGTAGGGGGCAAGAGTGTAGTGGGAGGTTTTCAGCTGCAGGTCCTAAGTCTTCAATGAGAAGTAGCTCAGGAGCGCCTGGGTGGTGCAGTTGGTTGAGCATCTGACTCTTGGTTACGGTTCAGGTCATGATCTCTGGGTCTTGAGATCCAGCCCTGCACTGGGCTCTCTGCTCTGCATGGAGTCTGGTTGAGATTCTTTCCCTCTGTTCCTCCCCCCTCCTCTCTCTCTCTACCAAATAAATAAATACATTTTTTAAAAAAGTAGCTCAAACAAGGGGCGCCTGGGTGGCTCAGATGGTTAAGCGTCTGCCTTCGGCTCAGGTCGTGATCCCAGGGTCCTGGGATCGAGTCCCACATCGGGCTCCCTGATCCTTGGGAGCCTGCTTCTCCCTCTGCTTCTCTCTCTCTCTCCCCCTCTCTCTCTCCTTCTGTCTCTCGTGAATAAATAAATAAAATCTTTAAAAAAAAAAAAGCTCAAACAATACAAGCATTTATCCCATGAAGCAAGAAGACTCGAGAAAGGGTGATTCCCAGTTTGGTGCGATAATTCAGCAATAACATCCAACACTCTCCCATCTTTTCACTCTTCACAATGTCGTAATGTTTACCCTCGGGGCTGCAAGGTGGCTGCCAAAGATCCAGCCATCATATACAGTCATAATAGCATTCAGTGAAAAACACTGGTGCTTCCTTCCACAAATCTCTTTTATTAGGGAATCAACTTTGTTTAAGATCCCCTCACATACACAGTCATACCACATCCATTTCTCTTAGGTTCCATTATAGCCAGGACTAGCTTCAAGAGTCTTCAGGAGAATCTAGTAACACATCTGGCATGTGAATACCGTTGTGAGAAGCTGGATCTACCAGGAAATGCGAAGCCATGGGGCAGAGGTAGGGATAGCATGGCTTTTGAAGAAACAGCCGGTGTTCTCCGTTCCAGGGGCTCAGGACTGGATGAGGCAGAGGATGAACGGATGCTTCCTGCCTGAACCCTGGATGACCCCTCTTGGTACCACTTTGGAAATTACTGTCTTCACATATCCAGGCATACCTCAGAGGCAAAGGTCCAGATACTCAGGTGTCACTATTTTGGGTCATTATTTAAGGACATCAAAGGCATTTTGCATCTTTCTAGGCATGAGGAGAAACCTGGAAAGGCATTCTGTTCTTAAGGACCCACACCACATTGAACCACAAATTCTGCAAAGGGCTGTCCTATTCAGTGAGGGTACTCTAACAAAAATACCACAGACTGGTAGCTTAAGCAACGTAAGTTGAATTCTCGCGCATGTGGACGCTGGGATGCCCCAGATCAGGGTGCCCGCGGGGTCTGGTTCCGATGGAGAAGTCTCTTCTATCTTTACAGAGGACCGTGTTCTTCCTATGTCCTCACGTGGCGGAGGACAGAGAGAGGAAGCAAGTTCTCTTGGGTCTCTTCTTATCAAAGCACTAGTTGCATTCATGAGGACTCCACCCTCATGCCCCAATCGCCTCCCAAATTCCCTACCATCACTTTGGGGCTTAGGATTTCAGCATATGAATTTTGCAGGGACACCAACATTCAGTCCATGGCAAGGCCAAAGTGAAAAGAGGAGAAATGGGTGCATGTCTAGACTCACAGCTCAACTGCTGGTTAACTGGGTAGAGACTACTGAGCATACCGAGGAATCTCTGGGATTCATCTCGGTTTCCACAGAAGGTAGTTGAACCAAAAAAGAAAAAAAAAAAAAAAAAAGGATTGAAGGCACCAACGACTACAGAAATTAATTTCACTCTGGAGCTTGTGAAGCCTGCAAATTTGTGGATAAGGAGAATTAACAAGGAATGTCAGCAAGTAATGGCTGAAGCAGGGACTTACACGTCAGAATCTGGGCTTGAGTCCAAATCCTGGCTGTGGATCATGGTGTGACCTTGGACAAGGCCCTCTGGACTGCATGGGCCTCCCCAAGCGCCGTTTAACAACACTGGGCATGTTCTGTGTCAGCCCTGAGAGGCAACGGGGATTATTCACAGAGAGGACACTAGCAAATTCAGGCGGAACAGAAATTAGCAACCGTAACACTCACAGACACACCAGTGAACATTAAGCAAGACACTGCAGCATTTGGTGATTCTGCCAACCGTTGAGGCTACTTCCCTAGAGAGAGGAAGGGGGCCCTCTGCACCCCTCTGACCCTCCTCGCACACTCCACTGCCCCTCCCTTCCTTCAGCTCTCCTGCACCTGCTTCATGGGGTCGGGGCATGCCCGTGCTTGCTCCCTGAACCCCCGATGCTCTTCACCTGCTTGGGGCTGTATGCTCTACCCGGACTCTTCTCTAATCTTTACACCTCATCAAGACTTACCTCCCCTCCACACCATGACTTCCGGGCCTGACAGCTCACCTAACCACTGTCAAGCTAAGGCACCACTAATCAATTCATGGCCAAGAAGTGCCCCCATCCTCTCCTCCCACCTCCCAGGGGCTACTTTCACTTTACAGGGAGGCTTCTAGATCTGCATGCAGGAAATCAAGATGTGGGAAGATTTCAACTGTCCCTGAAATCATTACTGTGTTCTGCCTGTAGCTTGAGCAAGATTTCTCTTGAGAAAAGATCATTCTTTTGCTTTATGGGCAGTGTAGCAAGAGTGGATAAAAGTGCAGGCTCGGGGGGGGGGACAGGCCACCGGGTTCAAATCCTGGTTCCATAACTTATTTACCGCGTGAACTTGGGCAAGTCATTCAACATCTCTGTGCCCACATTTTCACACAAGAAATAGAAAAAGAGGCAGAGAGGGGGAACCGGGATTATAGTAAATACCTTATACCTCCTGACACAAATTCATGTGTTAAAATCCAAACCCCCTACGTGACGGTTTTGGGGAGGTGGAGTCTTTATTTAGGTGGTGATAAGGTGTAGATGAGGCATGAGGGTGAGCCCCCCGTGATGGGATCAGTGTCCTTATAAGAAGAGAAAGAAAGACCAGCGTTCCTGATCTCTCCCTCCCGTACTCTCCTTCTCCTCCCATCCTCTCTCTCTCTCTCTCTCTCTCTCTCATGTGAGGACACAGCAGGAGGACAGCCACCTAAAAGCCAGGAAGAGTCCTCACAAGACCTCGACCATAGGGGCACCTTGATCTTGGACTTCTAGCCTCCAGAACTGTGGGAAATAAATGTCTGCTGTTTAAAGCACCCCGTCCATGGTACTTTGTTATGGCAGCCCAGGCTAAGACGGGGAGTTAAAGCATGGTGATAGACTAGAAAGAAAGGCATTGATTATGGAAAGCACTTACAAGCATCAGTCAGATGCTAAAGTTTATTGGCAATAAAAGGAGGGACGAGTCTGCTGATTTGGTTTTTTTTTAAATATTGCATATGAATATTACTTACCTTGATTACTAAGCTTGTTGATGCCCCTTCACATTTTGTGCCCCGGGTGAGTGCTTTATTCATCTCACCTAGTCCAGCTTTGGTTTCTATTCCTTGATACCTGGTAAGAGCTCATTGACAGTTGTTACTTATGGAGCTTAAAGATGCAAGATGGCAATTAATGACCCATTACAACACGCTTTGTTGGTGGGTATTTCCTAATTGGTCTGGGAAGAAAAGCCACTTACAGGCCCCTATCCTGGTGTTTCTGGGTCATTTACTTCTCATTGCAAATGACAAACAGGTCAGAATGTGACGGAAATAGCATAAGTTGCGCCACAACCTGACCCAAAAAGATATATGACTTGTCGTGATGGAACCAGACTAAATTCAGATGGAAGGTTTGGCCAGATCATCAATCTCCATCCAAATCCTCATGGTAAATAGAGAGCAAGTTCATTACGGTCCTTTTTTTCCCCCCCCCCTCTGGTCACCTGCCTCCTGAGGGTTGACTCCTTGCCTGGTCTTCTGACCTGGGACCTACAGAAAAGATTCTCCCTTCCTCCCACTCACAGCCTCCCACAGTAGATGTTAAGGCTGAATATGATGGGCATCGTGACAAACATCACCCAGACTATTTCTCCATATGATCCTCCTGAATTTATGCAGGCCTTTTCTTTCAGTGCGTTTAAATCACTTTCCAATACCCGCCTATCTTTACGACATCCGCTGCATTGGTCCAGAAAAGACATTTCTTCTACTTTCTAAGTGAGAACACTGCACACAGTGAGCTTATGCCTCATCTAATCGATGCGTGATGGGGCAGTCCAAGCTATTCATGGAGGCCATGATTCTTGTCTTCTTTTCACGAATCCCCTAAATCCACCTTCCTGTCCTCACGGTGCTCTCTGCCTCCAGGATTTGCATATGTAGAATCATAGTTCAAGCCGATTACAGTAATTCCTTTCAATATAATGGTATGCATCCTTCAATTATATCTAAGAATGGATTTTAAAGACATGGGAATGTGCTTATATAGTATTAACTGAAACACACCTCAAAATTATAATACTATCTCAAATTAGTGAAATATATATCACATAAAAGATTAATTTCTAAATAAGGTTCATGATGATGATTGAAGGGTATATAATACTGTGGTTAAGAGGGCAGTTACTAGGGGCACCTGGGTGGCTCAGTCGGTTCAGCGTCTAACTCTTGGTTTCAGCTCAGGTCATGATCTCAGGGTCACAAATTGAGCCCCACGTTGGGCTCTAAAATAAGTAAACGAATCTTAAAAAAAAAAAAAGTGGGCAGTTTCTAGAGGGAGTTGGAGCCTCAGCTTGGCCACATACTAGCTATGACCTTGGGCAAATTACCTTACCTTCGTTTTCTAATCTCCTAAATGGCAATCATGAAGTACCTATCTTGCAAGTTGTAAGAATTAACTAAATTGATATATTCAAAGCGCTTAAAGCATAAATTGATTTATTTAAAACACCTATAACGATGCTGCCACGCAGTAGGCGCTTGATGTTGGCTATCACCACTCACGGTATCGAGCCTATTATAAATACTGAATAGTGGTGGCCTGAAAATTGGTCATTTATATGGCTTGTACTCATAATGTTCCAACAGGCTGTTGCCACCCTATTGTATTGTATTCTTGTCACAACACAGCGAGATAAGAAGAAATCAAATCAAAATGACGACTAAAACTCAGTGGCAGAGAAGTCAAAGGAATGTTCCCGAGGTGACCGTGATAATCTGCTGGTGGTCCTGAGTCACGTGCCTTGGCCTCCTGACTTTGGCTCTGCCCAGACTCTCTTCTGCGAACAGTAAACGTCTCTGTGCGGCTGACTCCCAGCCACTGTCCATCACACCCAAACGTTATTTTTAATCCCTCTGCACTGATAGATAATGATTCCAAATTCCAGGACTGGAGCGATAAGGCCTCCCCACGCTGAGTGCTTGGGAGCCAGATGCCATTCAGTACACCTGGGGCCGCCGATAACCGAGAGCGCTCTACTGTTCGAGTTAAATTTAATTTCTCCTGCCCAGGTTTGCCTGTCTGGGCACCTCCAGAAGGATGGGGTCCTGGCAGCCCATCTTGATTCTGATGAGCTTTATCTGCACTTCATGATTAGCATTCTATTTGTATGCAAATAAGAACTTGCCTTTGTTGGATTAATCGCCACAATAAATTGGAGCTCTTCGGGATGGGGCAGAGGGTTGTGGGATATGAGGAAGTGACCTTAGAGAAGAAATTGAATTTCTTCATTTTAAAGATGAGGAAAGTAGGGTTCAGGGTGACCACTGGATTCTGCCGGAGTCTGTTGCCAGTGAGAACAGCCCTCCTAAATGTTTTTATTCCTGCGTCATAACCCGGGTGCAGGTGGAAAAAACCATCACAGGTGTGTGTGTGAGAGAGAGATTGAAAGAGAGAGACTGAAAAACAGGTAGGGAGTGGGATTTTCATCCCCAAATCCTTGTTCCCAAAGTGGGAACCTTGAAGTGGACATTGTGCTCAGCTCATAAGAACTTTTTTCTTTTTTCTTTTTTTTCAGAGAGAGGCGAGCACAAGCACCAGTGGGGGGAGGGGCAGAGGGAGAGGGAGAGAGAAGCTCAAGCAGGTGCGGCACCCAGCATGGAGCCCCACCCGGGGATCGATCTCACCACCCTGAGATCACAACCTGAGCCGAAACCAAGAGTAGGAAGTTTAACTGACTGTGCCACCCAGGTGCCCTGTGAACTTTTTTTTTTAAAGTATTCTCATTTTTTAAAAGAAATGTAGGTAGTGAAATTATTGAACATTTGTATTTGGTGAACGGTCTCATTCAACTGATACTGTTAAATTAATTAATCCAGGAGGCCATTGGATGGATGTGGAAGTCAGGCTGTGGTGCCCTCCGTAAGCAAACCAAATGGGAAGCCCGGAAATGTCTCAGGGTTCCGAAATCCAAACCCAAGAACAAGCAATCCCCAACAGCCGGCTAGGCTTTCAGCTGTGGCCCATCAGTAATTTCCTTATTGAGCTTCCACCTTTTCTCTATAAAGGTTTCTCCCCGGCTACTGTGGGTGAGGCGCTCCTGACTTCTATTTGGGTGCTGCCTGATTCAGGTAGATTTGTCCTCAAAAAATCCCAACATTTTTAATATACTTCAGTTTATTTTTTCTAACGATATTAAAAGTGCCAATATTAGCAAATGAATGTTCAATAAAGATTTTAATGTAAAAGGAAAGGGAGCTTCATAATAAAAAAATTAAGTTTTCTTACTGCATACAAAAGTTGTATGTTAGGAGAGTGGGCACCCCGGAAAATTTGGGAGGTGCTGGCTGTGTCTATTACCCTGATTGTGGTGATGGTATCAAGGGTGCTTACTTGTGTCCAAACTTCTCAAATTGTCCTCATTAAGTATGTGCAGTTCTTTATCAATTGTACCTCAAGAAAGCCGGTTTAAAAAAGGCTAAGGAAAGCAATTATAAGTCAAAGGGAAAGATGAAAGAGGAGTTAAAATAGTTATTTGGAGATGAAATGGGAGGGAATAAGAATCACAACTGCTTAATAAAAAGGTAAATCATTATAATTGACATCATGCAAAAATAATTATATTTATTGATGTAGGAAGGATGTTGCGGTATGGAGCTGATGGCCAAGAAAGAATTCTTGAGGTGCAAAGAGGTGGTTTTATTAAAGCATGGGGGCAGGACCCGTGGGCGGAAAGAGGAGCACTGGGGTCATGAGGAGTGGCCCATTGTATACTTCCACGCCGGGAGGGGGTTAGGGATAGTGGAAGTCCGAGGAACTTGGAGGCAAGGTTTCCAGGACCTTGAGGGGGGCTAGCTATTGTTAGGAAAACGTCCTTTATTACCATCTAATGAAACCTTAGTCATGAGACCCTTCAGATGTATATCGATGGGTCATATGCTTGCAGGATGACTGCCAACATGTATCCTGGGGGGGGGGGGGTAGAGATAAAGGAAGTTCCCAAAGGAATTTCTATATGTTAAAGTAGACTCACAGGGTCCTGGGGGTCGGGCTAAGATTGCCTTTGGCCCTTAGCAAGGTGTCAACATCGAGGCAGCCGAGCTCCCAGAGGAAGGTCACTCGGCCTGTTCCAAGGACTTGTCAGTGGACTGTAGGGATAAGGAAATTTAATTTTTCTTTTGCTTGTGTTTCCCACATCATTTATAATGGCAAATAAATCATGTCCATCATCCCCACTGACCCCAGCAGGGCTGGAAGAGGCCTAGGTGGGGCAGGGGGAAGGGCTCAGGCCCAGCCAGGAGCTCAGAGAGAACACACTTTCCCACAGTTCTCTGTGACAAGAGGGAGGTTGGGAGGAGGGACTGTCCCTGAAAGCCTGGCACCACCACCCCATCTGGAGAGGAACCCCTCGTAGCTGGTGTGCAGTTCTGGAAGGGAAAGCCTTTAGGAGGCATAGCCTTGGGGATAAGAATGTTTATAAATGCCTGTCTTTACCCAAAGTTCAGGAGTCATTTAGGTGATCATGGCAGATGAGCTGCACTAACTGGGTTTTAGGTGACAAGAGAGGCGAGCAGGCCCCGGAGGGCCACCAGAGTGCATACAACAGGCCTCCGGAGGACACCCCGAATGATCCAGGGCTTGTTCACAGGGGCCTAGTAAAGGCCAGACTGGGTTCACACTGAGTAGTGACCCCGGTGGGCATCCAGTTCCTCTGTTGACAGACTTGGGACATTTTACAGTTTTTCGGTACCAGAATGAGGAGAGAGAAATTGCTTGTGCAAAGGCAAGAGATAAAGGGCAACGGGGCAGTGTCCCCCCACCTCCTGCCCACCCCCCTGCTGTCCCAGCCAAACCGGGCGTGAGCCCCAGGAGAGAGGTCAAAGATAAGGTCACCATATTCAGGGGCTGGAGGGCTCCCTACACAGAAGGCACCATTCTAACTCCCTTACAGGGTTTCTTTTAACTTTCACAACAGTCCTGTGAGGCAGGTACGATTGTTATCCGTATACCAGAGATACAGAAGCCAGGTCACAAAGAGGGCAAGTAGTTCCCCCAAAGACACACAGGAGCAGGTGGAACCCGGATTCTAACTGGGGTAATCAAATTCTTAACCATGGACAAACAGACAACGATGCTTTTTGTGGCCTATAGGTCCTAAGACAATGTGCCCTAGTCCTTCCAGAAACCCAGAGAACTGGAGCAGAGCAGGATCTGGCCCAAGCCTTGGAACAGGGACTGCAGTGGCCCCTTGACCGGGATTACAGAGCAGACAGGGTGAGCCAAGGAGGTGTCCACGCCCAGACAGGCCTGGGCCGCACACCCGGAATCAAGCAGGTGCCTGGGGGTGCTCTGGGGACGTGGGTGTTGGTGTCAACACGACTCACTCAGGCTCCCAGCTCCTGCAGGAAATGGTCAAAACAAGGGGAGAGAAACCCGCGTGTCCTGTGCTTTACTCTTTCTCCAGGCTACCAGATGGCAAAAGAGAAACCACTTAGTAATCAGTCTGAGGTCCTTTATTCAGGCAAAGCAATCCATGGATGGACTGTGTGCCGCCCAAGCAGGGGAGCACTATTCCCAGAGGACCTGGGGCAAGAGCAAGGGTGTAGAGCACGAGAAGAGGAAACAGAGCGCGAAGCACGACTGGCTAGGAGGTCCGCCACTTCCTCATACGGCCGCAGGTCCTCGTTTCCAGGCGGAGGGGAGCTAGCCGCTGCTGGAGCACCGGTGTGTGTTAGGGTCCTTGGCAGGTGCCTCCGTGAGTGCCGGCTGACTCAGGTTTGGATTTGTGATGGGGGGGGGCTGGACCACGGGGGGCAGCCTCCGCCTTGTGGGCCCCCACACACCCATTAACCTTATCAATGCCTAGACCTACCCAGTCTTGTCCTTCATGGACTAATGCCAATGTCCTCGATAACTCAACTTTCCAGCATTAAATGAAGGGGCTTATGCTTTTATTATACGCCCAGCTGACTACACTATCTCTATGCAGGATAACCACC